>NW_020442460.1:2149616-2227975 GCF_000699045.2 Agrilus planipennis | reverse complement strand
ATAGATTTGAAAACACTAAAAGCATTTGTTAAATATAAATTTGAAAATTCATTTTTCATTTTTATCCACTATATATTACCTCAAGTTAATGACAAAGAATTGTTACTGTTATCACATCCTCGCCGAGAATCAACCCGGGACCTTTGACTTTACGCACCAATGCTCTAACCAGTGTAGTGGATAAAAATTAAAAATGAATTTTCATATTAACATCTAATATTAAGTTATTAGTATTAAAAGTACTTGTTTCTGGTTTATTTGAAAATAAATGTGATGTAAAACGAATGTATAAGTTGGAGTTACACACATTTTGCCACATCTGATAATTTTGTGTCTTTTTCTGTTTAAGGAATTTTTTTAAATATATTTATTTATGGGTTGTTTTTTTTTCGTCATATATTTTTTCTTTCTTACAATAAATCGTTGAATTTCAACGAGCTGAAACAAAGAAGTCCTCCTGTTCAGCAATTTTGTGAATCACCTATAAGTAGAATTGCCATAATGTCAGCACGTTGCGAAATCCCTTGTGAGTAGGACGGCCAGCACCTTCACCATATTTTACTTGTATAATGATATTACTTGACGATGGTGTCACATATTAGCAAAGATAGAAAATAACGATGTATGTTAAATACATAATTTTTTAAACTAGTGAAAAATGACGCACTGAAATTTGTAAAACATAATTTACTTTTCATCTGATTGTATAACAAAATTACTTGCCAAAACGTTTAAATATTAGCAATCGAACAAAATAACTGTAGATGTTAAACATCAGAGGAAAAATAAAAATGTTACTCATTTTTTGAATTAGTGAAAAAAGACACTGAAATTTGTGAAACTTAATTTACTTTTCATCTGATTGTATAACAAAATTACATGTCAGAGCTTTTAAATATTAGCAATCGAACAAAATAACTGTAGATGTTAAACATCAGAGGAAAAATAAAAATGTTACTCATTTTTTGAATTAGTGAAAAAAGACACTGAAATTTGTGAAACTTAATTTACTTTTCATCTGATTGTATAACAAAATTACATGTCAGAGCTTTTAAATATTAGCAATCGAACAAAATAACTGTAGATGTTAAACATCAGAGGAAAAATAAAAATGTTACTCATTTTTTGAATTAGTGAAAAAAGACACTGAAATTTGTGAAACTTAATTTACTTTTCATCTGATTGTATAACAAAATTACATGTCAGAGCTTTTAAATATTAGCAATCGAACAAAATAACTGTAGATGTTAAACATCAGAGGAAAAATAAAAATGTTACTCATTTTTTGAATTAGTGAAAAAAGACACTGAAATTTGTGAAACTTAATTTACTTTTCATCTGATTGTATAACAAAATTACATGTCAGAGCTTTTAAATATTAGCAATCGAACAAAATAACTGTAGATGTTAAACATCAGAGGAAAAATAAAAATGTTACTCATTTTTTGAATTAGTGAAAAAAGACACTGAAATTTGTGAAACTTAATTTACTTTTCATCTGATTGTATAACAAAATTACATGTCAGAGCTTTTAAATATTAGCAATCGAACAAAATAACTGTAGATGTTAAACATCAGAGGAAAAATAAAAATGTTACTCATTTTTNTTCATCCTTGTTAAAAATAAAAAACAGTTTGTGCATTCTATTCTTTTATTTGTTTATATCCCCCCATTCCTTGTTAAAAATAAAAAACAGTTTGTGCATTCTATTCTTTTATTTGTTTATATCCCCCCATTCCCCTTGGCCCCCGCACCCACCCCTCTGTCCCCGCGCCCTCCCCTCTTCCCCCGCGGCCTCCCCTCTGCCCCCTTATCCGCCGCGCCCTCCCTTTACCCTCGCGCCCGCCCTCCACGCCCGCACACACTCATTCATACGTGCACCCACATACATACACCCTAATTCACTCATAACCCTAATTCACTCATACATACACGCACACACCCATTCAAAAGCACACGCACAAATACGCCCCATTCATCACTCTACGTTCACACCGCATACTCGTTCACGCACACATTCTCCACTACATTCATTTATCTTTCTCTCACACCCATTTTCACCCCTTTCTTACATTCACGCGCAGAGTTACACGCTTACTGTCTCGCATTCATTTACACCTTATCTCTCTCGCTCTCACACACACATTCAGTTACAACCCTCTCTTGCATCACTCTCATTCATTTTTACCCATTTTTTCCACTCATTTACACCCTGTCTCTCTCACACACTCTCATTTACATCCCTCTCTTGCAACTACGCTCATATTGCATTCAGAGTCACACCCTTACTACCTCGCATTCATTCACACCGTCTCTTTCTCCCTCGCATTCACTTATACCCTGTGTTTGCATTCACATACATTCGATCCCTTGCATACCTCCACTCTCTCCCCAAAGCAAGTCCCCTTTCCCAATGGTTTATTATTACATCGATATTAACATTAATATGTAAAAGTACTATTATGTGATAAATATTGGAATAAATAGTTCTATGCTNTAAAAACTTCGACACTTAGACACCCAAAAGGAAAGCATGAACTAAAATAATAAAAAATTGACCCATATTGGAAATTAATAATTTAGCTCAATAAACCCACTTTTTTACAGATTGTTATAAAAATTAAAATTCCCAGTAGAAAATGAAATTGTTCGGCACAGGCTCATAGGATGACCCTTTTTCTTCCCTTAAATGAAAGACAGCAAACTCAGGTTCCGATGAACTTATCCAAAATTCATCGCAGTATAGTCATCATCCAATCTAAATTAACCAAAAAACGATTCCAATAAATATAAAGGTTTTTGTGCACATTTATTTACTAATCAACTTACCATTCCACGTAGTTAGACTATTCCCTCTTCCTTGATAAGATGACATCATGTATTGGTACAAATATCTGAAATCAGCAAACAACTATTATGCAACAGCTTAGGGAAGGTTTGAAATTTTGGAACAACATTGAAATAACTTATCTCTCCTACTTTATCTCCGATTTAAATCTTAAAAGGAACATCAAAGTTTGGTTTCAATTTTCAAAAGTTGTACAAGCATAAAAAATGTCCACAAAAAAATCAATTTTCCTTTAGATATTGAGAGAAGGCCTGTTTAAATAGAATAGCATTTTAAAAACTCCAAATTGAAATTTCTAAATATATCTAATTCGTAATTATAAAATATATTACTGAAGAAAATTAAGTAAACTAAACAGATGAAACTTACTTTTAGTTTTTA
Organism: Agrilus planipennis; assembly: GCF_000699045.2. Lineage (NCBI taxonomy): Eukaryota > Metazoa > Arthropoda > Insecta > Coleoptera > Buprestidae > Agrilus > Agrilus planipennis. Next base: position 2,224,745 of record NW_020442460.1, on the reverse strand, counting down.
TTGCCTTACGTAATTATGCCAATGTTTAGCCTCAGGGTAGATTATAAAACCATAACGATAATTTTTCGAAATTGTAGAAATTGTAAAAGATAGACATGCTGATATTATTCACCTTTAGCCGCATTTAACTTACAGCAGATGGAAAATGGAAAAAACAGAGGTGTATGGATAGGTGATGATAGAAAAGTTAAGAAAATATAAATATTTAGGAAAATTTTATGGGTGAAAACAACAGAGATAAGGTGTGCCTATATAAGGATGTATCTTGGGGAGCATTTGGGGAAGAGGAGAAAAATTAATTAAAGGAAATTAGAATAGAATGATAATGCAGTAATTAGAAGTGCAGTATTTTACGGGGCAGAAATTTGAGGTTTAAACAAATATGGACAAGTAGAAAGCATTTACAAAAAAAATGTAAAGTGGTTATTACAAATAGATTAGAGCACCCCAGACCACATATTGAGGAAGGAAATAGAATATAGTAAAATAGACGAAGAAGCATTTAAAAGGGCTAGAAAATATGAGGAGGAAAATAGGGAGATTACAAGAGGGAGATATCAGAGAAAAATATTGGAGAAAGAGAATATTGAATATAGGAAAAAGAAAGGGAAGATGCACTAAAAGATTTAAAAATTAATCAAAAACAGTTAAATTAATGGGGATGAAAGGGTTGAAATGTAGGAAAAATGGTTAAAAAGAGATGTGAGGAAATTATAAGAGGGAAAAATAGCAGTGTTCAAATACGCGATAGGATTAAGATATTTGTTATGTGATGATTGGCAGGGTGATTTAATGTCAAGATATTTAGTACGAGGAAGAGAATGATTTCGTTGCTATCTTTCACAGATAAAGAAATACATAAACACGTATAAGAACGTTATAATACTGAAGTAAAATAATATTAAGTATTGTGGATGGAATAATTTTTAAATGNTAGTTTTTGGTTGGTGCCCTTTTAAATATGGAGAGCGATAAGCAGCATTTTCGACATATCTTACTGTTTTACTACAGAAAGGGTAAAAATGCTGTTCAAGCCAGAAAGAAAAATTGACTGATGTATGGAGAAGGAGTATTGACAACAGTACGCCAGTGCCAGAACTGGTTCGCTAAATTTCGATCCGGCAATTTTGATGTCGAAGATGCATCACGTTCGACACTGCTATCAAATTAAATAATGAAATAAACGGGGTTTTCGAACGTTTAACTTTTATACTGTATACAGGGTGTCTAACAATTTTCCAATGAATAAATAATAGAAGCTACGTTTGCTTTTCGAAAAGCTATGTTAAATGAAGAAGAAAAATAGCAGACTTCAAATACGCGATAGGATTGCGATATTTGTTATGGGATGATTGGCAGGGTGATTTAATGCCAAGATATTTAGTACGAGGAAGAGAATGATTTCGTTGCTATCTTTCACAGATAACGAAATACACAAACACGTATAAGAACGTTATAATACTGAAGTAAAATAATATTAAGTATTGTGGATGGAATAATTTTTAAATGCCAACATTTGTACAGCTACATTCAACGTAAATTGAACGGCTGGAAAATTTCCTTAAAGATCTGAATAAAGAAGAATTAGTTTAATTTATCCAATACATATTTATTATCAGTACTAAATAATGGTAAACCAGTAAAAGATCAATAAATGATTGACAAAATACGGAAATGTACATTTGACTGGTCGATAAGTCTCATGATACTTATACATTTATCTTTTTATATTTTCATAAGCGAAACTGAATTTCGGCTAGGTGAAACATTTAAAAATAAAATTAAAGTGGATAAAATGCGTAATACTAATGGTTTCACTAAAACAATGTCACGTNTAAAGTCAGCCTGACAATAAGAAATAAGTTAAGTATTATTTAAATCAAATGAAAAAACAAATTATGACAAAATCTAATTTTCAACATAAAAAATTAAAAAACCAAACACTAAGTTTTTACAAGTTTTAACAACAAGATTTGGACTAGAACGTGAAAGGTGGACGCCAAGTTACTGAGAAAAAGAAGACAGAGTTGAAAATATGCAGATAATGTAAATTGGAACCAGATATATTCGAACACGGTGCAAAAAAGTGGGAAATTGAAATGGAAGGAAAGGATGGTCTAAAAAGGATGAGAGAAATATTATGAATAAGGTGGAAAATAGCAGAAAAACGAGAAAGTAGGTAAATGTAAATGTAAATGCTCCTTATGTATATAAAACATATCTAATGTTTTTAATAAAGCTATCTATCTATCTACATTTCTAATTGTGAGTCTTATTTATAACGATATTGCTTTTTTACTCATACTATTTTACTATATGCTAAAAGTGAATAATAATAACATAGGTATCTTTAACAATCTTTACAACTTTGGCTATTACTTTTATAATTTATCCAGATGAAACCTTATCATTGTAGAGAAAAGCGTTGGCATCGTTGTGCAAAGAAAAAAGTTTTCACCCCTTGAGTTTGCTTAATTTTCTTCAATTAAAATTTATATGTCTAGTTCTACCTACTTATAAAACTATTTATGCTTCAACTTACCTTCATTCCTGATGGATCCTAACGTAGAACGTCTGTGAAATTCGAGACATGCATTTGAATACCTGGATGCGCTATGGAATTAATGGGAAAGCAATGTTTTGTTCCATGACTTAGCTTTTGTAAAGTTGTCCAATATTACCTCCTTTGTACTGATGAAGATATAAGAATCTTTAAAAAAAATTAAGTCAATTTTATATGTTTACTTATTACAAGTCCGTTATTTGAGGTGCAATATAATTCTCTGGCATTCTACAAAAATATATTAAGATTTCATAAAATACAACTGAAAAATAATTGTACCAGAATTAATTAAACCCCATAACAGCTAAATACAAACATTTGCAGAAATTATTAACGGTAAAATTCGTTCAATGATGTAGCTACCTAAAATATACTCCTATGGAATTTGAAAAATGACTCGCCATCAAAAATTTTTAAACAAAATTTGGAAAGTAAAATAGGCTAAATAACAAGTGAATCTTACATCAAGTGGTTTCATTTATTGTATCATAATTAATTAATTATTTTTCTAGATCATTAAAATAATGTAATAACTTACCATCAGAGTTTAGAATTATTTTTAAATGTTTAAACAAATTGTAAAATATATAATACAAATTATTTTAAAGTTAACACAATTCGCAGCAACGCTTTTACTATACTGAAACAGATGTGAGTAATTCGATGCGATAGCAATGTCTTTAGAAGGTTAAAGAACAAAGCATATCATGTATTCATAAACTTGTTACACATAAAAAAGACCTATAAAAAATTTTAACACTGCTATCGAATTAAATAATGAAATAAATAGGGTTTTCAAACGCTTAATTTTTATACTGTATACAGGGTATCTAACAATTTTCCAATGAATAAATAATAATCGAAGGAACGTTTGCTTTGCGAAAAGTTATGTTAAATGAAGAAAATGTAAAAGGATTTTCACGCTTTCATGAACTAATGAATAATTATTGTTTTTTCACACATATGTTTCGACAAAATCAGAAAACACCAGGGTCGATAATAGTATGAAAATGGCCCACAGAGAGTTTAGTTTTCTAAAAAACATTTTCTTGACAATTTTTCTCATATTCTTCTTTACACTTAGATGCTCCAATAATTTCAAACATATGTTTGTTAAACGCAATTATTTTAGTGGTCAAATTGATCGTTTTTGCCAATTTTCTATTTTCATTTTTATTGAAATATTTCTTCGTATTGAGCGAATCATTCAGATTCTGAAATACATATACAGGGTAGTCCATTAAGCGCGCTTTGCGAGAAGAAAAACGTTTCCAATAAAAAATGTCTCTGGTCAAATCTTCCATCTGCAGAAATTAATGTCTCTGGTCAAATCTTCCATCTGCAGAAATTAATTTCAGAGATGACGGACTTCCAGATGTACCAGAAGTATGCATCAGCTGCCTTATTTTAAATGAAACACCCTGTATATTATTACATTTTTGAATTCAGCATCGATTCTAGGTTGGAAATAGTGCCTGACCGACGGTCAAACATTAATTTTGCATCTGACGATGTCAAAGTGAAAAAGGCTTCCTATTTTAAAAAAATGAGTTATTGATGTTTGAAACATTTAAAGTTTGAAGATTACTAGTGTAATGATTTAAATAATGTGCTTTGAAAGAAATTTTTAGATGGAAAGCTAAGTGCGTTTCATGCTCTTTTTAGCAGCGACAGCCGCATCTTTTTAGCGAGTATAATTGCTGAAATATTAAAATTTTTGTAATGTATTACAAACGTCGAATTTTCTAGACATTACTAAATAACTCCAAAAAGATACCGCGCAGGCAAAAACTATGCTTAACAAAGTGGACATTAAAAACGATGCTGAATTTAAAAATATAATAATATACAAGGTGTTCCATTTAAAATAAGGCAGCTGATGTATACTTCCGGTATACCCATATAAGAAAAACATCACTAGCTCAATATGAAATACGTCAATAGTAACTAAAAACAAAGAAAATGACAAAACTGGCATAAATGAGCCATGTTGGCCACCAAAATAATTGGGTTTACGTACTGGGTTCATCCTAAATGTTATTAGTTAACAGAAACAATAAAAATAAAGTTTTTGATAAAAATTTTCTTTTAGAAAATTTAAAGTCACTGTTGGGGACATTCTTATATTTTTTAGATTTCGATTTATAAGTGATGAAAATAGCTAAGCAATTATTGTTACAATTAAGCATCGTAAAAAATCAAAGATATACTAATTCAACAATTTGATGATTGTAGCCCTTGCATGTTGAAACTCCATTTCAGAAGATACGCCATACAGAAAATAAAATAAAACTTCAAAAATAACTATTTTATTGTTATCGTCTACGACAACTATTTCAACATACAACTGCTTCTTCAGGTGGAAGAAATAATTTGTTGCAAATTTGATTGTTTTGTTTTCGGAAGTGTATTAATAAATTGTTTATAAACAACATAAAATTTATAAGACTACATTAGACACCATCCATCCAAAACAAAAAAAAAGAAATATTATTCTTTGAAAATTCATTTTTTAATTTTTTACCCACTATACGCTACCTCAAATTAATGAGGGAAAAATTGTTGGTTATTCCAGAACATTGGTGCGTAAAGCCAAAGGTCCCGGGTTCGATTCCCGGCGGGGGTGTGACAACAGCAACAATTTTTCCCTCATTAATTTGAAGTAGTGTGTAGTGGGTAAAAATTCAGAAATGAATTTTCAGAATAATATTTAATATTAAACTAACTCACTTCGAAAAGATGTATAAATTGTATGTATGTTTAACAAAAAAATATGCAAAAAAAGTATCATGATACTAACATCTTCCCAACACTCTGCATAAATACACTCTGTTTTCTCAATGAACCACTTAAATCATAACTACTTTTGTTAAAAAATATTTACCGGCTAAAAAGAAACGAATTATGGAATAGAACAGGTTGTAATTAATATATAAATCTCTCATACGATATTTATAGATATTATTTCTTTCTACTTTCAAAACGACTTTTTCAAATTTATTCTAATTTTGGTAACAAAAGGTAAAAAGAAGACGCCTACCTTTTACTTTGGAAATATCCTTTAGGATTAAGTGTTCAATCACTCACATTTTTACAGTAATTATTTTTTTTTATTGTAATTAAGATAAACGTAATGTAATTTAACGTATTAATATTAAAACTGATCCGTACGGTAAGTATAACAAAAGCAGTTACGAAGTTGATACAATCGCGCAAGACAGTTATTAAAGGACGATGATATCAGGCAACGAATACAGCCGAACACAAGGACAAATGAACCGATTTTTACGTTTTAGCCTTCCTCCTATTGTTGTTATACAGGATGCTCCAAAAAATAATAGTGTGTGGAAGAAGAAAGATCTGAAAGGACTTAAAACACTAACATGTAAAAAGGACATTTTTTTATCAAATAGAAAATAACGCAATAAATATTTATACATATTGATGTATAAGGGAGTGTTTTTGGCGATACTTGAATTCAACCTTTTTCCATCTTTCAATGCGACATTAACACTACCCTACAAAACCCGGCCTGTTATCCTTAAATGACATTTGTACAAAATATAAAAATTTGCAGAAAAATGTCACCTTTTTATGACATAAAAGAATAAATATCGATAAGTGCAACTTAGCATTACATGCGACGACAACAAAATAAAAATCGCATAATAAATACTGTATACAGGGTATCTAACAATTTTCCAATGAATAAATAATAGAAGCTACGTTTGTTTTGCGAAAAGTTATGTTAAATGAAGAAAATGCAAAAGGATTTCCATGCTTTCACGAACTTGTGAATAATTATTGTTTTTCCACACCGATGTTTCGACAAAAGCAGAAAACACCAGGGTCGATAACACTATGAAAATGGCCCACAGAGAGTTTAATTTCTAAAAAACATTTTCTTGACAATTTTTCTTATATTCTTCTTTGCACATACATGCTCCAATAATTTCAGACATATGTTTGTTAAACACAATTATTTTAGGGTCAAAGTTGCAGTAATTATAANCGATACGGTAATGGTAATAAATATATATATATGTATGTATAGTGCAGGCACTCATTAGTTGTTTTAATGAATTGACATAAAATGAAAATTAAAAAATGTTGCTATCACCTCTTATTATTCTCAGATTATACCATTAGATTATTCGTTCATTCATAAACTTACATAATTTTCCTCTGCATCATGGAAACCCTAAACAAACTGAAATCCAACATTCCCAGTAGTCAATTTTTATTTAACTTATTCCTTGAGTAAAAATTTACTATACTTTTGCGTTACCCGAAAGCAGAATTTTAAATTAATAACCATTCTGTTGAAAGTTACTTCAGAAACTGAAAGCCACACATACAGAAAGGCCACGATTTCGTTGCTATCTTTCACAGATAACGGAATACACAAACACGTATAAAAACGTTTAACATTGAAGTAAAATAATATTAAGTATTGTGGATGGAATAATCTTTAAATGCCAACATTTGTACAGTTACATTCAACGTAAATTGAACGGCTGAAAATTTTCCTTAAAGATGTGAATAAAGAAGAATTAGAATTTATCCAATGCATATTTTTTTTATCAGTAATAAATAGTGGTAAACCAGTAAAAGATCGGCAAATGATTGACTAATTGCGGAAATATACATTCGAGTGCTTGAAAAGTCTCATGATACTTTTACATTTACCTTTTCATATTTTCATAAGCGAAACTGAATTTCGGCTAGGTGAAACATTTAAAAATAAAATTAAAGTGAATAAAACGCATAATACTGATGGTTTCACTAAAACTGTTACGTTTTTCTCTTCACATCCAATGAAACTTTTTAATGAACTAAGTTTTCCATTTAATTTATATAAATTACAACATCACCTGTTGCTTCTGACAAAATAAGTGTTTTTGTATCCCTTTTTCTGAATCACAGTGATCCAGAAATTTGACCGATGTACTTTTTGTGTTTTTTTTTTTATATGTCAATATGAGAATTAATTAACGATTAAACTATAAATTTTACATATAACTGTACAAAACGTTACAAGAAGAGCTTCAAGAGACGTAACTTAAAATTACGGAAATCAGCATATACGAACATATTCACATACGTGTATACAAAGTAGACTAACTGTAAATTTACTGATCTATATATTAATTCTATTGCAAGTTGTAAGTTGGGTTGTCAATAGAAAAAATTTAAAGTGTCTATTTCCCGCTATGTATGCAATACGGACAACATCGCACCCTTCTATTCGATATTTAAATCCACTCATACCAAATTTTAGAACTACCTTAAAATTTTATAAAAACAGTTAAGAATAAAGTTATTTTTTAAAATCTTCTTAAAACGCTACTTTACAAAATACATACCTACTTGCTTTTGAAAAAAAATTATCGAAAAGTTCTTCAATAATAAATAATTATGTATGACCTAACCGAACTTTAAATTATTTATTACCAACTAGACAACTGCCCTATAATCACACAAGCAATTAACATCATTATTATTGATTTTATATTTAATTTAGTTTTGTTATTGAAAAATTAAATAGAGGTGTGGATTTATGTCGGTATAAACTTACCCTTTTCTCATTGGCACAGTAACTTCTTTTCTTAATGACCTAAAAAAGGCTAAACCATATACAAAAAAGTAATTTGGACAAAATAAATGATACTCCATTTCAAGTGTTGTTTAATTGGTTTATTTAATTCTTACTCTACGAATTATACACCGAGTACTTGAATTACACGCCTTGACAGTCACAGCAGAAAAAACTTAAAATTATCAGATATATAGCCAGTGAAACTTACTAACATTCATTCTTGTATTCTATCAAATCGTTTAATTTTTTATACAAATCACTCTCATTTTTATCGGCTGCTCAGTAAAAATATACTCTCTTGTCCAAAATCAAAAGGATTTTCGAGTTCCTTACGCAAGTTATAATATTTAAAATATCCTGATCACTTTTAGCGGCTGCTTCAAGAATACGCGCCTTATATTATAATAGTCATGTAAATTTATAAATAAATGTTTCGAAATGAATAAGTTTGGCAAACAATATTAATAATCGTACGTCACTTCGGTACTTTTTGAGTAATCAAATAATTTGTTATGTACACATTTCGGTAAAATCTCAAAAAATGACATTCATCGATATTATATCCATGCCTTGGGCTGCACAAAAGCACTGATCGAATTAAAGATTAGGCACTTACACAGTAGGTACATAAACACCAAACTACTAACGCAGTGAAATCAAGAGCTGTGCCAAATTGTTTTGGATTCAGAGGATTACGACAAAATCGCGCATCAACATCTTGCATGAAATAAGTACACTTTTTCTAAATTTATAAAAATGAATGAACATTTACTTCACCATCACAATCAATACCTTCACAATTACGTTTCCAAAATTTTACTGACAATGAGCTAATCGAATTTAATTTACAAAATTCGTGCAAAATCCCATTTACCAAATATATAACAAACGTCCATTTTCAGTCTTGTAAATCGCACCACTAAGTATTTTTTATGCAATGATGTTGTTGAGGTAGCCGTTTATTAATTTAATGAATTAGCTAATAAAATAAAAAAACCGATTACGCTATAGTAGTAGTGATGCGCCGTTTCTAAACCCTTCATGCTGCAGTAGTTGTACTAAGAGGGTTCTGAACCACTTAAGCATGTAAATATTACTTAGCAAGGGTGGGGGGATTCGATTTTTCTTATTTTTGCTTATAAGAGAGGAAAGGAAGCCATAAGATAACTAAAATAATTTACCATTTCAAGTATTCTAACGCTACGAATCAATTTGAATTAAATTAAAAATTGGCTACCTCTTGTTAATGATGTTGAAATTAAGATGAAGAGTGTGTGTGTAGAGATTAAATTTCGTTACAGAAATTACGTATTTAGTTATTTATAAGAATAATTTGTTTTTGAATTTGAAAACAATTTAATCATTAATTTTTCACTTCGAATTCAAAAGTTACTTCTTATACATTATCATTGGAGTAAGGAGGGAAGTCCATAATTTTTTTATTTTTTTCTTATAAAATGGGAGGGTGGAGAAGTAAAATAAAATATTTGGCCTACGTAACACGTTAACACTCTCTTATAGAAACTGGTGCACATGATAACTTGCGATTATGTTTCTTTTCCAAGTGATACTTTTGAGGCACCGAAAAACAATAAAATTGGATTTAAATGTTCGTTGTTCAACTTTTCATATCTTTTATTTGTTCTTTATTTTGAGCACTGTCAGTATAAAGATACGACTAATTAGGCAAACTTAGTGTATTTAACAATTATCAATTTCCCTAAATCGGCTCTTGTCACTGCATCATCGACAATATATACCGCGCAAGCTAATTTCAACCAACACGTTGTTATAATAGATTGGAAAAAATGTTTACATCCCTATGAGATCCGTCGAAAATGTTTTTCAGTTTCACTAAGGTAACAGGAAAGAGAGACAAGGGAGAAATTACTACAAGGTGTCGTCATTAATAAAGGAAGACGTACGCACACTAGAGCAGTCACTCTCATCATCACTAACAAACACAAACACACATGCACACATCATTGCTGTTGCAGAGCCTAACGCATGTGACTCCAGAACAACTCTTTTAGTTAAAGAGTAAATGTTTGTCAATTATTAAACTAGCACTTATTTACAAAAATAATTGCTAACTGGTTCGCTTCAACTGTAATAAAATGAAAAATCGGCCAAATTGGTCGGTATTACAGATTTAACACAGAAAGTACCGTACATTCTTCTTTCTAATAAAGTAACTTAAAACACACAGTTGCATTGGCTTCTTGTTTTCTACGTCTTCTTTTTCATTATAATATTTACAACGGTTCAAAATACCCGACAAATATTCACAAACTAAAAAAATGTCATTTTCTACACAGTACGATCACTTCTGTGCTTGAACAAAATCCGTTTCGAAACTGGAAGACTCGCTTTTTTTCCAGTTCAAATAGCTTAAATAAGGTAAAATATATAAAAATTAAATAATATCACATTGTTATGAACTCGACATTAAAAATAATTACGTGTAATAAACTGAGAAGAAAGCATATTAACTATCTGGAAGTAAATCAGTTACCCTCGTGTTTACAAGTAGTCGCAAATTTGTTCGAACACAGAAATCATACAAAGTCGTCACATTAAAGAACAGCCTTTTATTTTCAAAGTAAAAAAATTGAACTTGTGCGGCAACACTTGTCCTTTGGTTAAAAATCTAATACACAACATAAATGCCACTGATTGAACCCAAAAACTGACAAAAAAATAGAATCTATTGGATCCTTGCAACACGAACGTTTTATCGAAACCAATTGCAAATACACTTAAATTAAACAGTAAAATACAAAAAAAATATAATTAACGAAATATTCACAGTGTCTTCGTCGATATTTATATCACAAGCTCGTCAAGTGTAAACGTGAATGGTATATAAATGTTTGTGTTTATATATGAATGTGTGTGTATGTTTATGTGGTGCTAAGGCGCATTCTCAACGACGTACACAAAACAAATATGCACCTAAAATCCAAGTGTCAATCGCAGTCACTGAGAACAATTGTCAAGATTATCGGTTTTGCACACTCGTCACTAAAACAAACTGTACACGTGCGTACTACACTACGACATAACAAAGGAAGCCAATGCTAGAAGACAATATTTTTTCTTATTAATTTTGCTTATACTGGCGACAATAACAACACTTGACGAACTGTTTGTGAAACGGTGAGGGATAAAAACACCCATCGGAAGTCAGTTATTTTTTTTTTTGTTTTTGTATACGACATGATGCAAAGTCGATCGAAGAAGAACGTTGCTGCACTGCAGTCTTTCATCGAACACGTTGGGTTGGTTGCAATTTGCTTTATTTTGCTCATATGGGCATTATTATTATCTACGATCCCTATAGAGTAAATACGTCTGAAGAGGAAGAGGCAAATTCAGACTGGTCACTTTGTCCTCGATGTTCTGTTTACCGAGACACTGTCGTATCACGCGTCGACACAAATCAGTTAAAGGTAATGGTTCGGCTGAAACAAAAAAAGAAAAGCAAATTTTATACGTGTCCAAGAGTTAATAAAGATATTACTTACGATCAAGGCCCCCAATGTACTTCATGGTTATTTCACAATGACCCCAAACGGCACTAACTATAGGATACAATTTTCGGCCTTTCAAGCCCCTAAATGCTACTCCCAGGTACTGACCGTCGACCATGAAACTCAGCGTTCCCTCGTCCATATCCAAAATAACTAGGAATTTATCTGGCACGATGAATGTCTCGTCTGGTTTGAGTAATGACGGGTATGTTACTCCACCTGCGTTGTTCTTTGAATCGTGATATAATTTGTTTCGGCCTGCAAAACCAATAAGGACAAATTTCAATAAAAACGTATTCATCGAAACTAACAATTTTTTGTTTATACTATTTTCCAAAGACTTACCTAGGTCCCATCCCCAGGAGTTATCAGTACTACCAACGAGACTCTGATAACCCACGGAATGTAAAGGCGCATCTGCAGTGGCTACGCCTACGACCGCATGGGTACCACGTTGCCTTGTCGACCAGGATACCTCCCAAACATGGAGACCTTTGGTGAAGCCGGCTTTACCACGTATACAGTCGGTACTTTGCGCAACTGGGTGTCTATGGAAGGTCAGTTTGTCGTCTTCTTTGACGAAAATGTTGAGTGATCGATCCTGCGAGTTCCAACTGTACTTGAGTTGCGTTTCTCGCACAGCCGGTGGCATATCCAGTAGCATGTCCAGTCGGGCTGGACGCTGAAACTCCTACACATCAAACAAACGTTACACGAAATTGTCGGCGAGTATATAACAGTCCCGTATACTTTTACGGTATCAGAATCACAAAGGATATGTTCCGATAATGAGAATACGGCTTCCTCGAAGACACCTACTTCATAAATTTGATTATCTTTAATTTATACAGAAATATTGTTTCAAATTCTATGAGAAGATTGTTGAGGAACATATTCTGTGTAAAATTTAAATGAAATTTTTAATGTTATAACCTGGACCTCTCTACAAATTATTTCTTATCCTTAAGTTCCTAAGTAGTTGACAGATGACTTACTTGTGCGAGTTCTCTGGGAATGACCGGTTTGTAAGGGGCGGACGCGTCCCGACTGACGGATTTGACTCCTCCTGAAACCTTTTGGCCCATGCTCATTCCCCGGGCCCTGCGGCGGCCCGTTTTGCAAGGCACCACGGCGGCTTTGTACGCGCGCCGCACCTCGCACAGTCTTACACTTCCACCAACGCCGCCGCCGCCTCCGACGCTGCCGCCGATTGTGCCGCCGCCGGAACCCACTACGCTACCGGCGCCTCTCACTGTTGTGCTGCCGCTGCGAAACTCGCCTTTATATCTATTTCTATAACAAAATTACAAATTAACGTATTCATAATTAAAGAAAGATAGATTCTATCTACTTTGTATTAATTTTTAAGCAGTTACGTCTATATTATTTTGATGAACTTTACGTATGGTACGCATATCTCTGTCACATATTGTAGATCATGGAAAATAGTGTATAATATAGTATAAAATGGAGGTAATTTTATGTATCTGAGTATCTGAAAGAAGTCCTCCAAAAATAATGGTGCACATATTTAATGGTGAATAAAGAGGTTCAATGGTGGAAGGAGAAGACGTTTTAAGAACTGAAGAAATTTCAACAAGAACATCTTCAACATTTATTTTGATATTTATTTGATATACAAACAGGACGCATAAAATACAAATGCTGTATCCAAGTACAGGTACGATCTAACAGCCCTTAGTAAACGAAGTCTAAGGACTAATCATACTCTCGCGCGATACACCGTTCAGAACTTCAGGTATGGATTTTCACACCTTCTTCGCATTTAGCATCTAGCATTTCGCTACCGCTACCGTTACAATCCATCTGTTTCATCAAACCTAGAACCGACGCTCCCTTATATGTGTTTTCACCACAAAAACTTAACCTACACAAACAAGTTGAATGACTATTTATGAGAACTCATAACAATTTATAATCAGTAATGTAGCAATTTGTTGTGCTCTTCAGAAATATACTTTTACTTCAAATCACTTCAAATTTTCAATATTATAGATACATATGATCTTCAATGATTCTGTCTTGTCAACCACCCCTAAAAACATTTTTAGCTTTCTAGACAAATTCCAAAACTTGGACAGAGGTACTTCTCCTCCTCGATAAAATTTCACGGAAATGTTTAGCAATTTTTGACGGAAAGAGACTAGCAATACATTTATTTGTTGATTAATTCAAATGGCACGTAACTACACATTCCAACTGAACGTCATTCTCATTACGAAAACCAATTGAATGAGTCATTTACGTTGACCAGCTGTTCAATCTTCATTGAGCGTGCCGCTCCAGCAAACGGTTGCAATCTTTAGCATGGCTTAATTATTTTATTTTTATCATATTCCCCGCAAAATATTTACATGACCGAAACAGAGAAAGAGCTTGTGTAAACAAATATCAGTTTTTATCTCTTACGACATTTCAACTGTCAGAAACATCTACTGCCTATTATTTGGACAAGTAATTCAACGTACCATTCTTTTTGGCTGTTGCCCTTACTTTGTTTAACAATGGAGCTGGGCGCTAGGGCGTAAGGTAAAGTTAATGACTAACTGGGTCAATGACTTCCCTTCCCTCGGAAAACAGACGGTTGCATAAGTCGATACATGCAAGCGTTGTAGCGTAATTATACAAAAGAAATGGTCAGACACGTGTCAACTGCGTTGCCATATTGAAAGTGAAAACGAATATTCGACGCCCTTAAAAAATTAAAGGAAATAAATGCTAACATCCCACCATTACATTGAATTTTTGACGAAGGAGAAAAATAAAAGAGAATAAAATCCTAAGCACATATGTTGGCATTGCAAAACCTTATTAACAAAACAAAAGCGTTCCTATATGATTTCATTTGGTGATTTGACGTTCTTAATTTTCGGTTTGGCAACAATGCGTACGGAACGCACACCCCTCAGATTCATGGTCGCTGGGTCGATCGTAAGCGAGACTATGTCTCCCTTGACGCTTCGCGCAGCGGGTGACCAGACATTAGTGTATAAATATCAAGAGCGCATAGAAGGGTCTCCTCTTCTACATCAGCTGTTTTTTCTGATTGTTACCTCCCAGTGTAGCAGATAGAAGAAATTGTTGCTCCTATGTTCATCGATTGCCCTTTGGAAACATCTAAACATAATAATGTGCAACGCAAGTTCTTGTATTTCTATAAATGAACGACTTTAAAAAACAATAAATAATGATTCATATTTCGGGTTGTGACTACATGAATTATACAATACACCAACTTTTAAACATTAAAAATTATTAAGGTTATACGTAAGTTTTCACTTGCTTAGTACCTTTTCCGATTACCTACCCCTCCCTCTATGTTGATTTAACCAAAACCAAAACAATTCGCAGTTTTACTTTTTATCAGTAAAACAATACTGTTCATTAGATAAATGGGTTTACATTTGCATTGTTCGGCGTAAACAATACGAAAACGGTGGTCTTTTTCGATGGAGGTACAGTATCTTATTTATTATTTACACTTGTTTGTGTACTTGTACATATATCGATGTACATTCATAAAGTATAAAGTAACAAATTCAAACGTCAAATATCTCCTATGTTACCAATTACCATCAACCTTCTCATTACGTCACTATTCATTATAAATAATAAACAATTAATCATGTTGTGCATAATATTTACTACATTGCGTAAGCGGTTATAAATAAGGAAAAGGATAGTATTCTTGCCGAATGTCTAAACCTAATTCCAGTAAATTCAGAAGCGGCGGATGAAAGAATTTACATCCATTTAGAAAATACACTAACTATAACTACAAAAATAGCAACATCTCTTTAAAAACGATGCCACTTTAAAGCGCAGCATTGAACATTTTGTTTACGAACCTCCTTGCAAAATTAAATGTCAACTGAACTTACGTTTCTAATTTGTATTGACATTGACATTTACTACAGTACCTAACTATTACACAATACAATTAAAAAATATCTTCAGAATACTGAAATACATTACATTTACTTTTATGCCAGATACAACTCAGTATTTTTGTACTCGATAATAAAGCACAAAGATAATTGAAACTACGATTTTTTACAGTCTCGATCTACAGTACAAATCTAGCCTCCAAAAGGGATCCAATCTCAAAAGATTTTTTGTTACTCCGGTAAAAGTTAACTTTATGACACCCTTCTTGGAATTGGTTTCAAATATTGCAATGGTACCAACATAAATACACGATCACGTAACATTAGCATGTCCACCAAAAGGGAATGTTGGCAGCACTGCGACAGTTCGTCATTTTGAGGATTGAACTTCTGAGATGGCGTCACAAACTTAAATCCTTCGGTCATTTGGAAGTCGACAATTTTCAAAACTCTAGATAGACCACACTGCAAAAAAGTGTTCTGACGGTTTTAGAACGTTTTAATTTTGCAATGTTTTCATTTTAAAGTTTTACTTTCGAATGATATTAATTAATTATCACTGAATGTAAACAACCAGAAGCAAACATTTTAAAGAGAATGTCAAGAATCCGGACTAAAATGACTAACTGCTACAACGGTGAGAGTCTGTTCGTGAGAGAAACGACAGTTACTATCTGCGCTGCGGTTGGCACTATTGTAATACACGAACTCACACACACACACACACAAATGCTTTATAACTTGATGTACACATGTACACATATATCTATAAAGAGCACCACCTCAAGCCATTTCTGTAGCTGCTCAAGTTCATGGTCATCCAGAGACCGACAATCCAACCGGCTATGTGTGTATGCCTACTATGTATCTCGGCATCTGACTGGGACAAACATCTGACAGGAAAACACCACCGTAAAGGCAATTCACGTTCTCGCATGTCCTTGTTGTCTTGTTACTGTACTTTAGTAAAAACAAAAAAGGCAAATCCTGTACTAATACTTTCCTAATAATTTGTCATCTTAATGATAACAATAGCAACAACGCTCCTCCAAAACTATAGTCACTCCTCCAATCATCTGTCAAAAATGTTTGGGCTTCTGAAGATGAAGACACCAGACAAGTCTCCATATCAAATATAAAAGTGTGATAGTCTTGATTGTAGCAGAATCCTGTAGGTATGACATTAATATGTATAATGAACCACAGAATCTTCATGAGAACTTCCCTTTATTGACTGACAGTGGACTTGAAAGTGGACGACATTACTCCTCCTATCATCTGTCAAAAATGTTTGGGCTTCTGAAGATGAAGACACCAGACAAGTCTCCATTTCAAATATAAAAGTGTGATGGTCTTGATTGTGATTGTAGCAGTATCCTGTATGACATTAATATGTATAATGAACCACAGAATCTTCATGAGAACTTCCCTTTATTGACTGACAGTGGACTTGAAAGTGGACGACATTACTCCTCCTATCATCTGTCAAAAATGTATGAGCTTCGGAAGATGAAGACACCAGGCAAGTCTCCATATCAAAAATAAAAGTGTGATGGTCTCGATTGTAGCAGAATCCTGTATGACATTAATATGTATAATGAACCACAGAATCTTCATGAGAACTTCCCTTTATTGATTGACAGTGGACGACATTACTCCTCCTATCATCTGTCAAAAATGTTTGGGTTTCTGAAGATGAAGACACCAGACAAGCCTCCATATCAAATATAAAAGTGTGATGGTCTTGATTGTAGCAGAATCCTGTATGACATTAATATGTATAATGAACCACAGAATCTTCATGAGAACTTCCCTTAATTGATTGACAGTGGACGACATTACACCTCCTATCATCTGTCAAAAATGTATGGGCTTCGGAAGACGAAGACACCAGACAAGTCTCCATATCAAATATAAAAGTGTGATAGTCTTGATTGTAGCAGAATCCTGTAGGTATGACATTAATATGTATAATGAACCACAGAATGTTCATGAGAACTTCCCTTTATTGACTGACACTGGACTTGACAGTGGACAACATTTCCCCTCTTTAATAATTTTTGGTTGCCAATGCAGTTTCAATATCTATCTGCTACCTTAATCGACTATTGCACACTGGTATGTTTTATCTTTCACTTGTCTAGTAGTTTTAATTTGAAAAAAGCACTTTTTTACCTATCCTTCAGTTATCTTTCATTTTAGTCAATTTGTTATACCTTCTATCTAATTAATCGCATTAAAAAAGGGAAATTTAATACTGAACCAGCACAAAAACCGTTTCAAATGAAAGGGAAAGTCTACTTAAGCGCTGAAATCAATTTTTAAAAACTTGAGTAATTAGGTGTACAATTCCTTGACCGCTTTTAACAACGAACTGAAATGCGTAAGGTATACAGTATACCATTCATGTCATATCATACAATTCTGTCAATCGACATTACCATTTATTGCATGCAATGCAATAGCAGGAACAACACTGGTGTTAACGCGAATTATTCCGATTTTAGCTATCGAAATAAAGCTGTCAAAATACACTAATATTTCTGGTTCCCAACTGTACTGAGTGCACAATGAAACGGTTAAAAATACACATAGGCAATGTCGAGTGACGTCATTATTATTTAATTATGTAGTTAGAAGCTCGTTCGTTGGCCGATTAGTCATTACATATTCACGACTGCCACTTATCCCACGCTTACCATTAGTACGAAGAATTGGCGGAATGCATAGTATGTATACGTAACCGAATAGCAGAAATCATTATGAATCGAACTGCGGTTATTGTCCAGGAACTCTCTGACTGTGAATCGGAAATACCCGACTACTCAATTTTATACCCATACCGCATAAAAAAAATTGAAAAGGTTGGTAACAATCAAATCCTCCATGTTACCTTCCACTGAGCATTGATACAGACAAATATTCTTCCGAAAATGGGTTACCAAAATACTGCGTGGATATTGAATATGTAGATGCATACAGTAGAAATGACCTACAACGTACCTAATCAATCAGTATCATCATATGATCCAATGTAGCTCGTCATTTGATTTCAACATGACATTCCGGAAATTAATACATAGACGAGGACATCTTTTCTGATGTACGTAGGTACGTACACAATTTTCCACGGAACAAGAAATTATATAGATGGATGCCAGACACGGTGCAGTTCACCTACAATCTTGATAATGTTATTACCATAAGCAAATTTCCCGAACAGCAAAGTTATTTATAAATGAATTTTAAAATGGAAACTTTCCGAAGGCCTTGTAATTATTATAACTCAATATCTGCATCATCGTTTCTGTTCGTTAGAGCCCATTTATTCCATTATATTGCAACTGTCCTTTCAAAGGGTTCACTTAGAAAGTCAAGCTTCCATTAATTCAGCCTTTCATGTTGCAATACGCTCATTTTAAAAATTTAATTGACGAACTTCCGCTAACTCCTCAAGTGATTTCATTCGATTGGAAGTACGTATAAGTACACTTTAACGATAAAAAATGCCCTTAATAAGGACAACCCATGGTTTGATTGATGAAAGGACAAAGCAATAACAACTGAGTTACTTGTGAACAATGTAGAACCGTAAAGTTCCATACGGAGAAATACCGTATCAATTATCATGAAGAAGCTAGATGAACCATCATGAAGACGTGAAGATACCTACGCTACGGGTACGACATAATAATGTCAAACAATTTGCCGTTTTCATTGATTATGTCGAAAGTGTTGAATATTATGCGAGCACTATAAAATGTCACTGATTGGCGTTACAGTTAGTAGGTTACAACTTTTTGGGCTTTTAAACTACTTTCTAACATTGCAGTCGTCTGTAAAACATTTCAATTTAAATAAGCTAAGTCGATACGCACGTAGCGTGCGTTAGTGACGATTATTATCAAGTTGGAAAGTGAGAATAACGAAAGGGAATGCGCGTCTGCCTTTCTAGGAGTCAACGGTCCCCGCAGTTCGTTACGTATCTAGCTGGTACCTACAACACGCGCGCAGGTGATAGGCTTAACTTTAATAATTATCTATCCGCAAATATACGCACGAACAATAATAACAGCTGCCCAATTACATAAAATGAAAGACGACAAGGCAATTAATTGTGGTTTTCCTTGTAAACGCCCCAATAATTGAAATCCCAATGACTCAATTCCAACTATGCAACAATACCATTGCATAATGTTTGATTTTTGGATAATAGTAGGTCAACAGCACTACAACAAATTGGTGTTTATGCACAATTAACACCAAAAAAGAACGATCGTTAAACATAAAGAACCGCCATTTATTAAGCATAGATGCCCTCCAACCCCCATGAAGTAAGTACTGGTAATGGTAGGGCAACATGCGGTCGGCAAAAAATCCCAACATCAGTAACTAGTTATCCCAATGTGAACCTTATGGTAAGTAGCTAAGTACTTAAGTAATATTTCGTCTTGCATTCTACCAAACTTGAATGAACATCCGTTGCCAAATAACAAGAAATCAGTAAAAGTAACGGTCAAATTTCCTCCTTGTTACTCGGCTGTACTCTCAACCATTGCTCGAAACATTGTCACCACTTTCCAATCGATCCAACCAGAAAGCATTCAAACCAAAAAACCCATTCAGAAGATTCAGATGATCAAAAATTTCCGTGAGCAATGACGTTTTGCATCCCAACAAAACCACAAATACAAATTAGAAGAAATTGGAGAAATAATTTTAAAAACTTCTGGAATAGTACGCAAAACAAGTAACAGACGGTAATGTGTTAACAAAAGATGGGAATTTTCAAATTCCTGGCAACAAACGCGAGCAGACGGTAGAATATCGTCAAATACTTCGCACCGCGTTTGATTCATGGATGTATAACCCTGGCAAATCAATAATTGCACGATAAAAACTTACTTTCGTCTCGCTATTTCCATGATAATGTACAAATGCACTGTAAAATCACTAAAATATTGCACAGGTTTCCACACCACACAGCTCACACACACAATCACACTCGCGCCAACTTTAGACTGCCTCGGAAAACGACCGAGCACGTGTGGAAACAAAGAATGAAGCAGAGAGCGCGCACTTCTCGTGGTACCAACGTGAACTACTATTGCCAGCAGCGCGAAATTCGAAATATACTGCTCCCTGTCATAGCAGATGTCCTTCGTAATTGATAATTTAAGCAATTATCGCTGCGATAATAACAACAACGATGAAAAATGGAACACGATGAATCACATAATTAATTATTATACGCGTATAAAGCACAAAAAAAAATAGTAATAACACCAATTGTTTAAAACAACTTCCAGTGTGTATCATGAGTTTTACTTAGAATGAAAATTTTTATTTATTTTGTACCTTGATTGATTTCTTTCATCCTGTTGTGAATAACATTTCTTTATGGGAACCAAGGAGATTCTAGCAAATTACAAGGGAAAAAAAATCAAAACTTTTGCATGCTATAAAAGAGGTCAATAACCTACCTGTACACTGCAACTGTGGTAAAAGTAATATGTCAATTCCCATGACATTTTTGTAGAAAATGAAATGTCAACAGCAATAATTGATGTATGAGTTCCCAGTTTAAACATTAGTTTTAAGCAAATAACTGACAACAAAAGTAGTTGCAACTGACTCACGAGATTGCAGAAGATAAAACAGATAGCAACATTGTTACCAAGGGTTGAGGTGTGGTTTGAAGCAAAACATCAAAATTGGACGTCTTTCTCTTACATGCTGATCGCGAATTACATAAACAATGTTTTTTTTAAGTGGGCGTCGCGTCGAGACATTTAAAGAAACCAAATTCCGATCCAGGCAATCATTAGTTACACTTGCCCATGTTTAACATTTCTCTAACTTCAAATGGTATTTAGGCAGATACTTAATGGTTTGCTACTTGTAGACACGTGTAAATTTTACAACTTGATCTTTGGATGAATGCAAATAAGAGAATTTCTAGTATCGCCATGTAAAGAGACCAGTTTGAGTTTTGAAAACTTCTTCCATAAAGAAGGGATACGGTTTCCATGAAATGAGTGCATCTTGATTTACGAATAGGCTTATAAATTTATGTTTCTTATGCATTATTATCAGCAAACGATATCGAGAACAAATGTTCCTCCAATGGAACTTCATCGAGACGTACAAAAGAATTGCGAATTTGCCAAAACTGACGAAACTTTCGCAATACAAGCAGTAGCCGTCTGTCTGTGAAAGGATGTCAAATAGATGTTTAGTCCATTAACTGAAACTATCGCATTTTTTTTTTTTGATTAACTAACCATTTTTGTTACGAAAACAAACAAGCGTGGATTTGCTGTGTTGTTTTGTGCGGTAGCCTTTTGTTTGTCTACGCCGCCTTTCTCTTCCATTCGCATTAGGAAACTGATTTCGACGCGAAATACTTTCGTTTTCTTTACCGATTAAGTTCCAGCAAAATAATTATGAAACTACTGCATCTTATCAGCTCCCAAAAAATAGGTCGTACTCTACATATATTGAGAGATAAATCTACTCATTTTTATAGATACCTACTGCTCTTCCAANAAAAGTGTGATGGTCTTGATTGTGATTGTAGCAGTATCCTGTATGACATTAATATGTATAATGAACCACAGAATCTTCATGAGAACTTCCCTTTATTGACTGACAGTGGACTTGAAAGTGGACGACATTACTCCTCCTATCATCTGTCAAAAATGTATGAGCTTCGGAAGATGAAGACACCAGGCAAGTCTCCATATCAAAAATAAAAGTGTGATGGTCTCGATTGTAGCAGAATCCTGTATGACATTAATATGTATAATGAACCACAGAATCTTCATGAGAACTTCCCTTTATTGATTGACAGTGGACGACATTACTCCTCCTATCATCTGTCAAAAATGTTTGGGTTTCTGAAGATGAAGACACCAGACAAGCCTCCATATCAAATATAAAAGTGTGATGGTCTTGATTGTAGCAGAATCCTGTATGACATTAATATGTATAATGAACCACAGAATCTTCATGAGAACTTCCCTTAATTGACTGACAGTGGACTTGAAAGTGGACGACATTACTCCTCCTATCATCTGTCAAAAATGTATGAGCTTCGGAAGATGAAGACACCAGACAAGTCTCCATATCAAATATAAAAGTGTGATAGTCTTGATTGTAGCAGAATCCTGTAGGTATGACATTAATATGTATAATGAACCACAGAATGTTCATGAGAACTTCCCTTTATTGACTGACACTGGACTTGACAGTGGACAACATTTCCCCTCTTTAATAATTTTTGGTTGCCAATGCAGTTTCAATATCTATCTGCTACCTTAATCGACTATTGCACACTGGTATGTTTTATCTTTCACTTGTCTAGTAGTTTTAATTTGAAAAAAGCACTTTTTTACCTATCCTTCAGTTATCTTTCATTTTAGTCAATTTGTTATACCTTCTATCTAATTAATCGCATTAAAAAAGGGAAATTTAATACTGAACCAGCACAAAAACCGTTTCAAATGAAAGGGAAAGTCTACTTAAGCGCTGAAATCAATTTTTAAAAACTTGAGTAATTAGGTGTACAATTCCTTGACCGCTTTTAACAACGAACTGAAATGCGTAAGGTATACAGTATACCATTCATGTCATATCATACAATTCTGTCAATCGACATTACCATTTATTGCATGCAATGCAATAGCAGGAACAACACTGGTGTTAACGCGAATTATTCCGATTTTAGCTATCGAAATAAAGCTGTCAAAATACACTAATATTTCTGGTTCCCAACTGTACTGAGTGCACAATGAAACGGTTAAAAATACACATAGGCAATGTCGAGTGACGTCATTATTATTTAATTATGTAGTTAGAAGCTCGTTCGTTGGCCGATTAGTCATTACATATTCACGACTGCCACTTATCCCACGCTTACCATTAGTACGAAGAATTGGCGGAATGCATAGTATGTATACGTAACCGAATAGCAGAAATCATTATGAATCGAACTGCGGTTATTGTCCAGGAACTCTCTGACTGTGAATCGGAAATACCCGACTACTCAATTTTATACCCATACCGCATAAAAAAAATTGAAAAGGTTGGTAACAATCAAATCCTCCATGTTACCTTCCACTGAGCATTGATACAGACAAATATTCTTCCGAAAATGGGTTACCAAAATACTGCGTGGATATTGAATATGTAGATGCATACAGTAGAAATGACCTACAACGTACCTAATCAATCAGTATCATCATATGATCCAATGTAGCTCGTCATTTGATTTCAACATGACATTCCGGAAATTAATACATAGACGAGGACATCTTTTCTGATGTACGTAGGTACGTACACAATTTTCCACGGAACAAGAAATTATATAGATGGATGCCAGACACGGTGCAGTTCACCTACAATCTTGATAATGTTATTACCATAAGCAAATTTCCCGAACAGCAAAGTTATTTATAAATGAATTTTAAAATGGAAACTTTCCGAAGGCCTTGTAATTATTATAACTCAATATCTGCATCATCGTTTCTGTTCGTTAGAGCCCATTTATTCCATTATATTGCAACTGTCCTTTCAAAGGGTTCACTTAGAAAGTCAAGCTTCCATTAATTCAGCCTTTCATGTTGCAATACGCTCATTTTAAAAATTTAATTGACGAACTTCCGCTAACTCCTCAAGTGATTTCATTCGATTGGAAGTACGTATAAGTACACTTTAACGATAAAAAATGCCCTTAATAAGGACAACCCATGGTTTGATTGATGAAAGGACAAAGCAATAACAACTGAGTTACTTGTGAACAATGTAGAACCGTAAAGTTCCATACGGAGAAATACCGTATCAATTATCATGAAGAAGCTAGATGAACCATCATGAAGACGTGAAGATACCTACGCTACGGGTACGACATAATAATGTCAAACAATTTGCCGTTTTCATTGATTATGTCGAAAGTGTTGAATATTATGCGAGCACTATAAAATGTCACTGATTGGCGTTACAGTTAGTAGGTTACAACTTTTTGGGCTTTTAAACTACTTTCTAACATTGCAGTCGTCTGTAAAACATTTCAATTTAAATAAGCTAAGTCGATACGCACGTAGCGTGCGTTAGTGACGATTATTATCAAGTTGGAAAGTGAGAATAACGAAAGGGAATGCGCGTCTGCCTTTCTAGGAGTCAACGGTCCCCGCAGTTCGTTACGTATCTAGCTGGTACCTACAACACGCGCGCAGGTGATAGGCTTAACTTTAATAATTATCTATCCGCAAATATACGCACGAACAATAATAACAGCTGCCCAATTACATAAAATGAAAGACGACAAGGCAATTAATTGTGGTTTTCCTTGTAAACGCCCCAATAATTGAAATCCCAATGACTCAATTCCAACTATGCAACAATACCATTGCATAATGTTTGATTTTTGGATAATAGTAGGTCAACAGCACTACAACAAATTGGTGTTTATGCACAATTAACACCAAAAAAGAACGATCGTTAAACATAAAGAACCGCCATTTATTAAGCATAGATGCCCTCCAACCCCCATGAAGTAAGTACTGGTAATGGTAGGGCAACATGCGGTCGGCAAAAAATCCCAACATCAGTAACTAGTTATCCCAATGTGAACCTTATGGTAAGTAGCTAAGTACTTAAGTAATATTTCGTCTTGCATTCTACCAAACTTGAATGAACATCCGTTGCCAAATAACAAGAAATCAGTAAAAGTAACGGTCAAATTTCCTCCTTGTTACTCGGCTGTACTCTCAACCATTGCTCGAAACATTGTCACCACTTTCCAATCGATCCAACCAGAAAGCATTCAAACCAAAAAACCCATTCAGAAGATTCAGATGATCAAAAATTTCCGTGAGCAATGACGTTTTGCATCCCAACAAAACCACAAATACAAATTAGAAGAAATTGGAGAAATAATTTTAAAAACTTCTGGAATAGTACGCAAAACAAGTAACAGACGGTAATGTGTTAACAAAAGATGGGAATTTTCAAATTCCTGGCAACAAACGCGAGCAGACGGTAGAATATCGTCAAATACTTCGCACCGCGTTTGATTCATGGATGTATAACCCTGGCAAATCAATAATTGCACGATAAAAACTTACTTTCGTCTCGCTATTTCCATGATAATGTACAAATGCACTGTAAAATCACTAAAATATTGCACAGGTTTCCACACCACACAGCTCACACACACAATCACACTCGCGCCAACTTTAGACTGCCTCGGAAAACGACCGAGCACGTGTGGAAACAAAGAATGAAGCAGAGAGCGCGCACTTCTCGTGGTACCAACGTGAACTACTATTGCCAGCAGCGCGAAATTCGAAATATACTGCTCCCTGTCATAGCAGATGTCCTTCGTAATTGATAATTTAAGCAATTATCGCTGCGATAATAACAACAACGATGAAAAATGGAACACGATGAATCACATAATTAATTATTATACGCGTATAAAGCACAAAAAAAAATAGTAATAACACCAATTGTTTAAAACAACTTCCAGTGTGTATCATGAGTTTTACTTAGAATGAAAATTTTTATTTATTTTGTACCTTGATTGATTTCTTTCATCCTGTTGTGAATAACATTTCTTTATGGGAACCAAGGAGATTCTAGCAAATTACAAGGGAAAAAAAATCAAAACTTTTGCATGCTATAAAAGAGGTCAATAACCTACCTGTACACTGCAACTGTGGTAAAAGTAATATGTCAATTCCCATGACATTTTTGTAGAAAATGAAATGTCAACAGCAATAATTGATGTATGAGTTCCCAGTTTAAACATTAGTTTTAAGCAAATAACTGACAACAAAAGTAGTTGCAACTGACTCACGAGATTGCAGAAGATAAAACAGATAGCAACATTGTTACCAAGGGTTGAGGTGTGGTTTGAAGCAAAACATCAAAATTGGACGTCTTTCTCTTACATGCTGATCGCGAATTACATAAACAATGTTTTTTTTAAGTGGGCGTCGCGTCGAGACATTTAAAGAAACCAAATTCCGATCCAGGCAATCATTAGTTACACTTGCCCATGTTTAACATTTCTCTAACTTCAAATGGTATTTAGGCAGATACTTAATGGTTTGCTACTTGTAGACACGTGTAAATTTTACAACTTGATCTTTGGATGAATGCAAATAAGAGAATTTCTAGTATCGCCATGTAAAGAGACCAGTTTGAGTTTTGAAAACTTCTTCCATAAAGAAGGGATACGGTTTCCATGAAATGAGTGCATCTTGATTTACGAATAGGCTTATAAATTTATGTTTCTTATGCATTATTATCAGCAAACGATATCGAGAACAAATGTTCCTCCAATGGAACTTCATCGAGACGTACAAAAGAATTGCGAATTTGCCAAAACTGACGAAACTTTCGCAATACAAGCAGTAGCCGTCTGTCTGTGAAAGGATGTCAAATAGATGTTTAGTCCATTAACTGAAACTATCGCATTTTTTTTTTTTGATTAACTAACCATTTTTGTTACGAAAACAAACAAGCGTGGATTTGCTGTGTTGTTTTGTGCGGTAGCCTTTTGTTTGTCTACGCCGCCTTTCTCTTCCATTCGCATTAGGAAACTGATTTCGACGCGAAATACTTTCGTTTTCTTTACCGATTAAGTTCCAGCAAAATAATTATGAAACTACTGCATCTTATCAGCTCCCAAAAAATAGGTCGTACTCTACATATATTGAGAGATAAATCTACTCATTTTTATAGATACCTACTGCTCTTCCAAAAGAATTTGGGATAGGGACAGTAAAATATGTATCTGCAAAATGTAATTTTGATATTCACAAATCCTAGCAACTCTATTGTAAGTTATGCTGATGTACCTACTAAATATAAACACCGACCTCTTGGCTCGATAATTTTTAAAAATAAATTCACGAAATACGTTACCACATAGCCAATTAATTTCTTACCTTTCATCGATCCAATTTCTAGCATAAAAACATACCTAATTTTAACGAATAAACCATTTCAGTGAGGTATTCCACCAACCATTAAAAATAGATCACATTTTCTGTACATTTTTTACAATGTCTTCATTAACCATAATAAATGTAATAAACTGCAGCAATTTTAAAAATTTACTTTTAAACTATTATGATAAAAGTTGTTGTTCAAACACGAGGAGGTTTGGTGAAGTTAATATACCTGCTTGGGCTTATCGTAGGATTTTAACCTTTTGTAGAAGGCTGCCTGACCTGACAACCGCTTACCCGAGGGCTCGGTGGGTATGAAGGGAATCCAGTCGAGGTAGATAGAATCGAGAGACCCTTTCAACGAAAAAAAATTTCTACAGACCTACGAAGAAGAATGAATTCTAATGGTTTCAACACCATAAACAATAACGTTAGAAAAAACTGTACGTGAATACGGGAGCTTGGAAAATATATATTCTGAATGGAAAGAAAAGACCATTTTCACAATTTGGAACAAACCAAATTTCGTGTTTTGATTAGGTACAAAAATTCATACTGTGACTAACAAATATAAACATTTTCCGAAAAGCCACAAGTAAATGACTAGCAAAATGCGTCAGTTGTAGTTCCGGGTAGTAAAACATACTTCTTATCAGTCACATTAAACACATAGGCGAGTAGATAATGAATCACTACTACTTACATTTTTATTCCATATACTACGTTCTCAAAAAAATTAAAAGCGACATAAAAAATGCACCTTTGTCCCTTATGTAGGTCCGAAAGCGAAATCATCTTACACCTTTCAACCTACGTTGATGACTTTTATCTGTAGATTCATGTTTCAAGAAACTTTTTTCGCTGAGAGTACAACATTACGCTATCTCTTTAATTATTACTTTTTTTATGAAGAGCATTGTCCGCCATTCTGACAGTTTTATATTATAGAATAATCAAAAATGTAATAAAAGTTAAAAATATTCTTAAATTGTTAAAATTTTTGCCGATATTCTTTTATTTCTTACAATTTTAGCTCACTAAACATAAGTAAATATTGCTTTGAAACTAGCAAGCTTAAAAACCGGAATTCTGTATTTTTGACCGTTTTTAAGACAGTTTCATATTGATGCGACTTCCTTTATTTCCTTCATCTTCTTCTACCATTATCTTATTTTCAAACATTTGTTGTTTTTCGAAATATTGTACACCGAAATCTTTCTGGATCACCTCATCATATGAAATCAAGTATGACGTATGTTATCTAATCTATTAAAACCACAAAAATCAACTCAGAATGCTAGAAACCATAAACCGATATTGAAACAAATTTGTTTCAAAAATGTTCAACTTTTTGGTAACGAAACTCGCAGTTACTACGGCTATTTTGCTATGACACAATTGACATTACAATGAATACAGAATGAAATGAAAGTACAGCAGACTGCGCAGAAAGCATTTTTATTTAGACTAGGCTTATGACGATGACCTTGACACACAATCTCTCTTTGGATCTACAATTATACGAGTATTGCAACCTCATTTTGATAATTATTACGACAACGAGAGAAAAATTAAACCTACGGCTTTATACTTTTCTGGAGTGCATTCCAACTGTGGGACAACAATAATTGCAATTTCTTAAACCAAACACAGACAGGCGTTCGGTTGCAATGCCAGCTACAAATAATAAAGCCACAGCAGGAAAGCCCACGCAAAATGGATGAGTTGCAAAATAAATGGCATTAAGTAATACCTAAAGTCCGTTCTGATTTTGGATATCGTTTAATACCAAAACGTATGGCAGAAGAGGGGGGCCAAACAACTTCACCCTTTTCGGGCTAAACGTAAAGTAAAATGGTGAGATTTAATTTCAGCTATTATTTTGTAGGTACTTCCTTAAAAGTTCAAATCCTTAACTCTGCTAATGCCTAATTTAATAATTAGAGGTCCATAGGCACAAATAAGGCGGAAGACCTCCTGTTAGAGAAGGCAAGTTTGGCGGATTTAAAAAATGTATTTAGTAGGACTCTATGGAAGTCAATAAAAAATAGGCGAGATAGGTTTGTAGGACACCTTCTCAGACATGAAGGTCTAGTCAGAGACATATTAGAGGCAGAAACAGGAGTTAGGAGGGGTAGAGGTATACCTAGATTAGATTACTGTTCGCAAATTTTAGCTCAGGATAGGAAAGAGTGGAGGTACGTGTCCAACCAGTCTTAGGACTGACGACTCGATGATGATGATGATGATGATAAAATACTGTACATATTCTGTTTTCAAAAATTTAATCGACGCCCGAATAGAAAGAGTTTCATATCTCCCCTGCGCTGTTAGGTAATTTTCCGACGTGTTTTATCGGTTTTCTTACGATTTGTATTTTTCTCTACATCCCAAGTCGGATTTTCTTGGATCACTTAGTCAAATGTTGGGGTGGCAATATTCCACCCATGATATTTAACTGTCTTCGGTTTTTATTTCGTCCGTCTCATCTTTACCACTCCAACCGCCACCCATCCATTCCCACGATTCCTAAAAGGGGGCTGAAGCAGTTCTTCCGTCCTACCCGCCGGTGTAGTACGGAGGAATAGCATTGGTAGCTGGTGGGAATGAAACACCCAGTCTTTTTTACCAGGGATGAGTACGGAACACTTGATAGGACATTACTGAGGTAGGACAAATAAGTGAGCATAACATGAGAATAAGGTATGAAATGAGAGAAAAAATAGCAAGAAGAGAAAAATATAAGGTTAGGCCATAGGACGAGCCTATTGGGCATTACCCTCACGGCTGAAGAGGTCCTTGATTGGTCCCAGAACAGCCCGAAGTAGGGAGATTTTAGTCGCTAGGTCCGAGGACTTCTTCCTCGGGAATCCAACATTACTTAGTCGTATGGGCGGGAGTCCTGGGCATTGGACCCACATGCCTTTAGGTAAATTCAGGCCTGAACTCCATCACACTGAATTAAATTTATTAAAAAGAACAATAAATTAAATAGGACCCGTATGTTGCTTTTTTTAAGACTTTATTCATGCATTTATAACATACATATGAATTTGAATGATTATCCTTAGATAATTTCATGCGATTGTAGGAAAACTGGGTTACAATACGTGACCTATTAGTACATGTCTGTGCTGCGAAAAAATTCGGAAGTTTCACCAAGCATAGCCTAAATACTTTTTTAACTACGTAGAAAAGACTAGCGATTTTTTAAGCGACACATCAACAACTTCAACCTAAATAGTTCCTACGCACAACACATGCTGAGATAAAACAGGCAGCATCATATTGATGTAGGTACCTAATTACGTATAAATTTTCCTAATTTTTGCAAATTCCGTCCTTATAACCCAGTTCTCGAAGTCTCGTGGCCCACATTCTGTAATCTTTAAGATCATCCGCACAAACAAATTACTGTCCAAACGATTACACTTTAATAATCGACTGAAATACCCATGTCAACAGTAAAACAATTATAACAAAAATTATCAGGCTTTAACTGCATATAATAGAAAAAATAGATGTAAAAGATAAGACATGTTATATGTAGACAAATAGCAACTTTTATGTTGCATTCAGACGATAGATAACGCCATTACTTTTTAATCGGATAGATTCACATTTTCCCTCCTGAAGGAGCCACGAATATTCAACCGCAACATAAAGTTAAAAAAGGGTAAGCTAGTACATAAAAATACCTAGCAAAAACAGGAAAATGGCGTTTAGAGGATTAAGTAAGTATGCCTGTTTCTGCAAGATAAGGCAATAGGATGTAATATCTTCCTTTCTTAATTTCATCGATGTTTGACTGCATTCGCAGCCCTTCTAAGAGTGACAGCTAGACTCTTGTGTCTGATTAATTACAAATTACGAAGGTATGATAGGTATTACAATGGTAGGTGGTACATTATTGGTCTAAGATCGCGTTTGTATTTTTGGTTTAATAAAGTGTGTTTATTTTCTTGATATGATTAATAGTTAAAGTTTATCACTTTAGTGCGCCCTCTTGCATTAATTAAATTTATCGCATATTTTCCTTATTTTCAACGAAACTAATTAAGGCTAGGTGTTAGAATTTTCATGTTGATGAACTTACAATGATGTGAAACCATCTCTACATAACAACAAAACAGAAGCAAAGCTATTCCATTCCTAGTAGTTCATTTGCATCAAATTCTTATAAATAGGTCACTGTCATGCAACACATGCTTTTGACGTCATCCATTTAAGAAACCTTCATTTGGCATTTTGGTGGCAAGTTTTCAAGTATGAATTTTAATACTTTTTGTAATTTATTGTTATTACGGCTCTGGCAAATACGAATAGGTACATGACGAGTGGTGAAATATTTAATATTTTATAAGACAAGTCTTGTGGATGTAGATCTCTACATGCAATAAAGTGACATTGAGTGGCATGATTTTGAACTTTAAACATTTAATAAATACGGTACTTGATAGTTGAGCAAAAACTGGAAACTGCATGGACATGAATATCATCCAACTTTTGCTCATAGACATAACAGTCTACAGGTCTGACGAAGGAAGCTGGAGAGCGGTCGCAGTCACTTGGAACCGATACACAAATAAGCTTTCAGTAGGCGTAAATTATAGTATTAATACAGATAGGACAGTAGCGCACTAGAAAATAATGTGAAAACATGACTTATCAAAAAGAAAAAATTAACCTATTGCTTTTGTTTCATAGTTAGTTTTCACATTCACTCTCATCATTGGAATCTCTATCACTGTCACCAACATCAAAAATTAGTTCTTCTGTTTGTCTGTCTTTTACTTGCTCACTGATCCTGATAGGAATACTGAAGAATAAGGGCTGCAATCTTTATACCTAAAACTGCCTACTTTTGCCACCGCGCATCCCCGTTCCCCGCCATCTTAAAATTTCCGCCAGCTTCCAGCGTCAGGCCTGTAATAAAATTTCCGCCAGCTTCCAGCGTCAGGCCTGTAATATATTGTACCTATAGACCTATTTCCCGAAATGTTAACTGCAATTCAAAGCTTTTGAGATTCGCTGAATTTTCTCAATAAGATGTTGTGAAATGGCAAGAGCCTGACAGTAGATGCCGGTAGCTATTAACCTTACATTCTGTGCACAGGTATGCGACACCTTGGCCTATAAAACGAATGAGACTTTTAGCACCGACCGCAAACGCAGACATACACACATGGTTGTATGTGTTGACTAATCATTTTTTTTTTCTTTGTAAATTGTTAAATAGATAACTTTCACAAACGGCGCGTTTTTTAAAAGTTCATTACGTTTACGTCTGCGGCGTATCTAATGCAAACAAGAAAAGTAAAATTTTAAATAGGAGCCTGTTTACGTCACGACTAATGACGGCTGTAAACGATAATTGTTATTACGATTTAATGGAAAAAATTACAATGAAATTCGTACACATTGCTTATTAAATTATCTAGACCAACATCAAAATTTTAATTACTGCAAGTTAAGAAGTAATCTGCAAACGCGAGATAGATAAAAAACATTTAATTGAAATTAGATTGGTTAAAGTACATTTAGTTTTTCCGATTCTTTTTACGTCTGTTATTATAGACGTACCTAAAAGTACCAGTCTTCAAAATTTGTTAAGTGAAATGTTTCTGACAAATACATATGTTATTTTATCAATAACAACCATTGCATTAGGACGATATTTAATTGTAGAACAAATAGGTTTATCATGAGTTCACTGATTAAATGTTAAGAACCTGTTACAAAAGCAATTAAACAAAATATTTCAAATAAATTGTAAAGAGATAGCTTTAAATAAAATGGAAGTGGTATTGATAAAACAGTGCTCTATGAAAAGAAATAAAAGTAAAACAAAAATACAGGTATGTAAGGGAAAAAAAAGTAGAGGAAGAGCGAATATAAAGATAGGAAACGACAAATTAGAAGAAGTGGCTGATTTTAGGTATCTAGAAAGTAAGATAAGTCAGGATGGAAGGAATAGTAGGGATATAAAGCAGAGAATAGCTCAGGGTCCAGTAGCCTTCAGTAAAAAGAAGTCACTTCTATGCTCGTGAACGATTAATTTAGAAATTCCAAAAAGATTATTAAAGGGGTATGTTGGAGTGCGGCGCTGTACGGATTCGAAGCATGGACGATGGGCGCAAGGGAAAAGAAAAGATTAGAAGCGTTCGAAATGTGGTGTTACAAGCGAATGATGAGGATACCGTGGATAGAGAAGGTTAGAAATGAAGAGATGTTAGAAAGAATAGGAGAACAGAGGACTATATGGAAGTCAATAAGAAATAGGCGAGAGAGGTTGGTAGGACAGCTTCTCAGGTACGAAGGTCTAGTCAGAGACATATTAGAGACAGAAACAAGAGTAAGGAGAGGTAGAGCTAGATCTAGATTAGATTACTGTGCGCACATAGTTAAAGATGTGAGTTGTTCTAGTTTTGAGGAAATGCGAAAATTAGGTCAGGATAGGAAAGAATGGAGGTGCGTGTCCAATAAAGGCAAAATCTAACAATATTTTAAAGATTTTGAACTTTTTTTTGCTTTTATCGAGATTTTTAACCAAACCCCATAACAAAAACGCGATAACCAAGACGCCTACACAAAACTTTGGGAAAAGCTGAAGATTCTCAAACGGCCTTAACAGACAGTACCTTGGAGTTCAACTAAACAGATGGTACCTATATCTTTAGAAAAAGTACGAGAATATTTGCGCTTGCGCGTTGGCATAAAGTTAAAACATCAAATTAGCGAACGTGTTTTGCAAATGAAACTCGTTGTTTATTTACTCGATTGCGTAGCTACCACATGGCGTAGTATTACACACACAGGAACGTTGTAGGTAAACAGTTGTTTGGTGTGTAGAGAAGGCTATCGACAGCGATTGGCTGTCAAATGCCGCGGTTTCAAGTGCATTTTTACAGATTACGTAACTAATTGACCAGCAGCAGCACAAACTTGCTGACTAATTCGTTTATTTGAAGCCTTTCGACATTGTTTCTTCGAGCCATGTACAAACACACGCACGTACCTGTACCAATACCAATCTGCACTTATCTATTGACTAAACCGATATGTGTACAAAAGACTGGACGAAATGTGCTAAATTCGAACATTTATCTTTTCGAAGTTTCGTAATTTGAATTAAGCTATGCTTTCAAAATTATGCCATATATTTCTGATATCTATTTTATCTCTTTGTAAAGCTATTCTGCAACGGCAGCGTGAGAACCACACATGTAAATAACGATGACGACCTAATCATGGGTTTATAAAACAAAATGTTCATGGTAATCAGCATTGTCAAAACGACAGATATGGTCGCTATTTCGATTTTGTTGGATCTCGTAAGCACGCCGTAGACAACAGTCCCGACAGACCCACTCTACCTGGTGTCTTAAGACAACATTTGATGAATTATTACGAAGACAGTAGTGAACATCATCTACAGAAAATTGTTAAATTTTGTGAGATTTGATTCCACAAGATCCCTAAGGATGTCCAGAACAAAATGTTCATGGTGGTCACACTATGAGACCGACTGAAAACGAAATCGTAATCCATGTTTGGCGGTTTCGACAGAATACTGATCACCATTACCTTCTGATTAGGTACGTGTCTACCACGTAGGGGTTGCTATGCCGTGGGTTAAATTTGATTTAAAATGTTCGACAGGATCCATAAGAATATTAACTATCCGACTGAACTAACGGCGTAGCAGCCATTAGGTGATAGACACACAACCAAACTGAAGAAAGTGCTCATGGTGGTCAAATATGGACCTATGAGACCCAATGAGATCGAAATCGCAATCCACAATTGCCGATTTCAACAGAATAGTGATCACCATAATTTACTTCTTCTGTTGGGGTACGTGTCTACTACGTAGGGGTTGCTAAGCTGTGGATTAGGTGCGATAGGTCGATATCGTTATCCATTGAATGTAACAGAATGTTACATACGACATTTGGTATGCTCGTTGTAGTAATTCACAGGTTTAAACCTAGTTGACTTAACTTTAACCGAATACCTATAGAAAATTTTATACAAATTACTGTATCCTTTCTAAAATATGGTAAAAAATAGTAAAAATACAATATGTAAACAGAATGTAGAGTAACATCACCTAACACGAAACACACTGGAATTGTTCTGACGTTATAAAACTGACAGTGAGTAGTTCAAATACACCAAACCATCAAAGCTTTTGTGTCGTTTTCACGTCACGCAAGGGTAATTTAACAGATTATAAAATATAAAAAATTAATGATATGTTACAATATACATACGTATGTTTCACATTTTTACAAATACCAACCCCAAAAGTTTTTTAAAAGACATATCCACCCATTGCTCAGATTTGGTTAATACCAAGTAACAAATTGTTATTAACTGTGCAGTTTCTTAAAAAATATGATAAAAAAATTTTCATTGCATACCTTCCGCATTTTCTGATCTTGCATAGGCACAACACTATTTTTCTCATAATATCAAATATTGACTTAATTTATAAGAACACTACAAGACAATTTATGATTCAAGAAACATTTTACGTAAATACTTTGTGCGATACTAATCCTTCAAAGGTCGAGGGCGTTATGGTAGGCTACAGCTAAATGACAATGTGGCAAATTTCTTCAAACACCATCATCCTTCAGTCAGTTGTCAGTATTTGTCTGTTCCAAAGTAGGTAAAAGGTAATTTCGCACCGTTAGGTACCGAGAATTAGAATATTTTACAACACCTCATCAGCCTTTTCCGTTCGACCAGATCCCTGCTGGGGTTTGACAATAATAATAATACCGCTTTCACCCGGGGTAGAAGGTTGTCGTTGCTGTAAGTTACTAGGTGTATGTATAACGAAGAAGAGAAATAAACCTTTAAAAGATAGAAAACCGGTTTTCGATAAAAATGCCTGGGAAAGCAGAAAGGGTTAAAGTCCTTGAGACCGATGATTTAAATAACGTCTTTAACGAATAACAGAAGGGCAAAAGGTGCAACTAAACGTTTTACATTCCACAACTGAAAAGAACCGTCATTTCTTTTGATACAGAACGCGTTTTATATCTGGAAATGAAATTAAGGCCGAGTCGAATGTAATTTAAAGACGAATTAATAAAAAAGAAAAGTTACAAAAGACTCTTTTCATAGCTCCTGAAGAATTCGTAACAACTTTGATAAAAACACCAAATTTAGTATTCTATTGGTACCTACTTATAAAAACATCTCTGTACTAAGTACCATTAAAATGCCTTTTTACGTCACCGCATACTAGTCAAATCATACAAAAAGAACGGAAACAAAAAACCATCAGGGACCATTAAGCATTAATTTAGGAGTTCAAGATACAATTATCGTTCATAAGTCTTTTTTAATGCTAACTGAAGATTAAGTTTTTTAAAGTTATAACATCACCTAACAGATCGCAATGCTCGACCAATTTTAGTTAATCTTTTTTCTGTTAATTGACTATCAGAAATAAACTTCTCTTTCATGGGGTGTGTTCCGAAATGTAACCCAACATACTGGCGAGTGCTGATGACGTCATAAATCGACGCCATATTGTACTGGTGTGCCACCATATTGTACTGGTTAAACAAATGTGATGTAGTAGTATATCAAACGGCCGTGTGTGCATCAGACTTTGAGGAATTTTTTATTGTAAGAAACTTTAATAACTTTTAGAGCAAAATTATTGTAAACGACCACAAACACTATTGTCAATATGGCGTCAATTTGACATCAATGCACTGGCCAGTATATTTCGGAACGAATCAACAGTATGGCGTCGATTCATTACGTCATCAGCACTGGTCAGTATGCTGGGTTATATTTCGGAACACACCCATATTTTGCCAAATAATTTAATATTTATAAACAATTTTTCACAAAAAGGAATTCTTTTCTGTCTCTGCTTTACAAGATTTTCTTCAAAAGAAAAGGTGTCTGTTTTACTGAATCATTAAATTACAATGCTGTTTGATATCTGTCGAATGTATATTTGTACATGTATTTTTAAATTTCGTTTCCTTATTGCCTTCAAAGGCTGTGGAATCAGTAAATTACCATTTATATAAGTCGCTGTAGTCAATTTCACGAAACAAGGTCTATTCGTTATCGTATATAAACAAGGCCATGTGATATCCCTATCAGTGTTTATTTATTTACGGAAAGTCATTGTCGTCTACGTTTTGCGTAGTTATTAATTAAAACTAAATTGGTATTCCAACATTTGAATGAAATTAAGTCTCGAATTCGGATCAAATGACATCTTAAATTATGAGAACCTTCACTTGTCAATACGAAACAGGTTTCAGTTAGTCGATATTAACGTTGAATTATAAAAGTTTACAGAATCTACTAGTAATATAACAAAACTAAACAGAGACATCTTCAGCTGACTTTTATAATTGCTGTTAGATTCGGAATAGTACGAATTTTACAGGAAAATCGAATGAAGTTCTATACAAATGATCTAAATCAAATGCTATCATGCTCTGTTATCGTTAGACAGTCTAATTAAAAATGACACCTTGGATGATGATAGGTACTAGGTGTTTTAAATGTACATAACTAAGGCATAATAAATATTACAGATGACGTTGTTTCTCCTAGATTTTTTGCAAAAATAATTTATTCGATATTTTTTATTCTAAAATGAAAATTTACGTTGGAGGAGCAAGCGTTTCAAAAGTCAGTTAAACGAATGAGTTGGCACCAGATGGGTACTTTTACCACTGGCAACGCCATTTGTTCTATTTCGTAATGGAGCACCAAAAAAAGAATTGCCTGCCTTAAATATTTTAATTTATGCACATGCATTCATTACTTTAATGGTTGCTAATTCATTATTTAAGTTAGAAGGCACTACGTATTATAACTGGAAGCCATTAAACCGTCAAAAATGGAAATGTTGAAAAAAAATACATACTTAAACATAAGTCTGCCACTTAAAATCACGGTGGGTACTTACAGGGTAGAAATTATAAACATTATAATAGAATTTACTACATTTTAATGAATGTACACCAAAATATGTAATAACACTTAAAAACAAGATGGCGGATCACCTCCATTTTAAATGCAACACGTGAAGTAGAATTTCGAAGCAGAACAAAGACCATAGTACATTACGTAGCGAGGGAAGACACAGGGTTATTTCAGACTGCATGTGAATTGCAAACATGCAGTCTGAGACAATCCTGTTTCTTCCCGAGGTACGTATACTATTTTTTGTCATGTTTGTGCGGAAAGATCGTTATTAAATTGACACTTGGCGAAATAAGAGTACATGATTTAGAGGTTAGAAAGACATTGTCATTGAACAACCGATTTTTGCACATGCCCATAAACTCCAGCGCATGCGCTCAAAAAACTAATTTCATTTCGTACCGACTAAAACACGGCCGAAAAGAGGCCATTTCTTCCCTATTTCATAGCACGCAAAACGAGCTTTCCCCGCTAACATGACAAAAAAGATATTCCTTACATCAGAACATTACTGACAAACGCCACTTGCATTTTAATAAATAAAACAATACAACTCTTTCAGGAGTGCAACAACATTTAACAATTTAATAATGAATGATAGGCTGTTCAGCCTTTAATAATACGTACCATAAAAATTACCTTTCAGAACACGTACCCACTCTTTGTGGTCGTATCTACGCAAGAAGGAAAAACGCACACATGGCTTAACAGTAATGTAGGAAGGTGAATAAATACTGATTTCCGTGTACTCACATTGCATACATTTTTTTAATAGGCGCCATTGCAATGAATGATAGTGTGCATTCATCAAAGCGGCAAAAATACAATTCAAACGGACTAACAACAAAGAAAAAATTGTAATTAGGGAGAATGACGAAATCATGATCAATTTACTGTTGTTGATATGCTTTGAAGGAAACTTTATAGTCAGCAATCACTGATACAAAGCGTACAATAATAAAATTAATTCTACCATTAAGTGTATGCTGATTTTTAATTATTATCAAGTATGAAGACAATTTAATTCATCATCATAAGGTCGTCAGCCCTAAGACTGGTTGGACAAGCACTTCCATTCTTTCATATCCTGAGCTAATCGCCGCATTTTCCTAAAACTAGAACAACCCACATCCGTAACTATTTGGGAACAGTAATCTAATCTAGATCTAGCTCTATTCTTCTTAACTTCTGTTTCTGCCTCTAATATGTCTCTGACTAGATCTTCATGCCTGAGAAGGTGTCCTACCAATTTATCTCACCTATTTTTTATTGACTTCCATAGAGTCCTCTGTTCTCCTATTCCTTCTAATACCTCTTCATTTCTAACCTTTTCTATCCACGTCATTTGCCTGTAACACCACATTTCGAACGCTTCTAACCTTTTCTTTTCCGTACAGCGCTGCGCTTTAAAAGTATACCATTAACAATCTTCTTCGAATTTCTAAATTAACCGTTCGCGATCATAGAAGTGACTTCTTTTTATTGAAGGCGACTCGACCCTGTGCTATCCTCTGCTTTATATCCCTGCTACTCCTTCCGTCCTGACTTATCTGACTTCCTAGATACCTAAAATCAGCCACTTCTTCTAATTTTCCGTCTCCTATCTTCATATTCGCCCTTTCCCTACTTTTTCTTCCTTTTTACTCTTCCATTTTACTTAACACTGTCTCTAACTCCTCCTTGCTATCTACTAACACTGCTATATCATTTGCAAATCTAAGCATACTAATCTTTTGCCACTGTATATCTATAACAATTTAATTAGTTACAATATACAAATCTACAATTCTTAAAATCACAGCAGCATAATTTGGTGTGTGTGGTAACATTTCTAGGTTATGATAGATATAAAGATCAATCCAGACCGAAAATTCCACCTCTATGTATATATATATCTAGTTAAATATTGTAAAGACTTTGTATGGTGATGACAATTTACTTGTTAACATTATTAAATTCTTGACGACTCTCATATCTCTTTCCTTGGGCGCGCAGTATCTCTTTCCACATTTGAAACCTTGTCACGCTATTACCTTGTGGGTAGAAAACTAGACAATTTGAAATGCGAATTGTGCAATTCTGCTGCTTGCTATTACTATACATTTCCGAAATCGTCGTCGTAAAAACAAAATGACGAAAATCGACTATTTAGTAGGTCACTGACAGAATGCTATTGTTTAACGAAAAACCCAGAGCGCCACTTCAACTAGTCGTGCGATTTTTGTGGCAAAATAACCTCCACGTTCACATTTGTGACAAAAGAACGTCACAATTACCCCAAACGAATCCCTTATCGTGTGTTATTTTAATTTTTTTTTTAATCCATCTCCACAACATCTGCTGACAATGATTCATTATTATAATGTACGCTTAAAAAAATTAGTTCACCAAGGGGAAGAAGATAGTGTTAAAAGCAATGCGTTGTTCGTTGTTCGATGTTCGTTCCACACACTTTGATGGCAGATGTGACGCGTCCATATCACGATATGAAACTCATAAAAAAAATTAAATGTATAACGACATCGTGACTTTCGTTTATAGTTCACAATTATTTTAATGCAATGGAACAACAGAGAAATCCTGATTATCAACTGAACAATTTCGATATATAGTTGGGAAGATCAAAATTGGCAAAGTCCACATTAAATTATCTATGACAATGAACGTATCTTCTTTCTTATTTCCATTTG
Organism: Agrilus planipennis; assembly: GCF_000699045.2. Taxonomy (NCBI): domain Eukaryota; kingdom Metazoa; phylum Arthropoda; class Insecta; order Coleoptera; family Buprestidae; genus Agrilus; species Agrilus planipennis. The sequence continues at coordinate 2,183,515 of NW_020442460.1, read as the reverse complement.
GGGCTGTCATCGGTTGCGTTTTGAACACGCCTTTGTTAAATTAGGAGATCCTTCATGACGAGTACAGACAAAGTGAAAAGAGATAACCGAATAACCGATGCAGCGGTTAGGAGGTTGCTTAGGTGCGCAAAAGATCAGGATCGGCTTTATAACTGCCTGGTTGGAATTATACCTTTAAACAAACGTCTTGTTTTCTTAAATTCCTGAGAATGTTAAACTTTCTTTAAGGTCCGATGCTAGCAACATGCTCAAATTCTACTTGTCTGCATCTCTTTTTGTTACACATCAATTGGTGTAATGTTATTCCTTTTTCTTTATTACAGTCCGCTGCAATTCTTACCTGACATCTCTTTTCTATATATACAGTCGAACCTGGATAAGTGAGAGCCCAAGGGACCGTGATCTCTTTCTCTCTTATAGAGTTTCTAGCTTATAGAGTTACAGGAGGAATTTGTCTCACTTATAGAGGTCTATAAAAATACGGTTCAACACATTGAGTTTTCGTTTAGACATTATGAGGAAGTACAGGACCTTTCTTCGCAACTGCTTTTATGAACTGACCGTAATAAGATTGATAAACAAGTCGGTACGCACATTTGGCTGTAATAAAATAATAAAGACTTACTCGGTCATTCGCAGATTTGGTCATTTGAATGAAATTTAAGAACCAGTCATAAAATAGCAAAAGTAAACTGTCGCTTATAGAGGTATAGAGAAGTAGCAATGTCACTTAAAGAGGTTCAGGCATGAAAAATTACTGTGACTTATACAGGTTTTATGTTTCTCACTTATAGAGGCTTTAGAAGGGCAAAATGACGGGACCTGGCAAATACTTTCATTAATAGAGTTTCCTTGCTTACCCAGTTCTCAATTATCCAGGTTTAACTGTATTTCTATATTTACGATATTCCTTACAACGTCTGTAGTGGGCAAAAGAATGCGTTTTGTTAGCAACTGTTCTAGTCTACTCTAGTTAGTAAGTTGAAAGAAGAAAGTAAATGCGAGTTTTATTAGGGACTATGCCAATTTTGAACGTCGTAACTATAGGACTACCTACTACAGTTGGTGTCGCTAAAACAACAACAAATAAAGGTGATCTATTGGGATCCGTCAAATGGGAGGAGCCTAAAAACATGGCGCCGATTAGGGAAAATTTATCGTAGTTCCTATAGTGTACCGTGCAATTTCCAAGTTTTTAAATTACGATAAAATGATAAGTATTGACACAATATGTGATTAGGCTGACACAAAGCCTCGGAAAGGAAATTTTGTTGAAGGTGAGCGTGTTTTTAATGCCAATCATATTATAAAATTCGGAAATAACAAATCCGGAAGCTAGACTTCAAATACCGTCAAGTTTACTGCCTACTTTTTACAAACTTCGGATTTAAAAAGTGATTCACATTATATAATTGGTGAGGTGATTCTGGGCGATTTAAGCAATATCATATCAATGACTTGCACGTGCAAAGCCGATTTAAGAGAACGTTGCAAACACATTATTGCAACTTTGTTGTATTGCAGCAGGTAGGTTCTTAACCTCAAAATACTTATATCGTATCATTAGAATTGTGTTAAATCAATTACACAGGAATAAATAATTTCTCACTTTATAATTTTAGTATGATTCTAGTTTTAAATATTAAGGTTATGGCTGATGGTAAATACTTGCTGAAATATAATCATGTGCATTAAAATGACGTGAACAAATTTTTATTCCGGAATTCACTTCTTTGATACCTACTGCTTTCATCCAAGCTTCTATTAGTTTACTTTTTTCTCTAATTTTCCGAATATATTTTTTACATATATAAAACGGTTAGTTTTTATTGGAAAGTAGTTAATGTAGGTGAAGAGTGAAGATCTATGTCTGAAGTGCTATTGCAGCTTTTCACTGAACATATTAACTTTTTATTTGATTTAACTTTAGAAGAAAACTTCGTCGACTCCATCATCAAAAAAATTTTTACTTTTTTAACGTGTTTTATTATTTTAATAAACAATTTTACAATTTGCGTGCACAGTTCCTATGTAAATTTTTCCCTCATTCGAGTTATAAATTTTGCCACCAGATGGTGTATGCCCATTTGACGGATCCCAATAATGCCGTTAAAGTGAATTAATTGTGACAATGAAGTCGTTCTTAATAAATCCTCGCAAAATATGTACACAACGTATACGAAAAATAGCTAGGTTAGGATAGTTCAACAGTTCACTGACCAAGGATTTACATAAATTTTTGGAATATAAAACAGAAAACAATAATTTGATGGATGCATGCTGTAGGTATAAAATATTGTAATGGTTCCCCAACTTTTACATGGATTAAATTAGTTTCCATCCCAAATCAGTGTAACAAATGCAAACTGTTAACCAAAGTGCGTTCGCAGCTAATTATTTCACGACAGCGTTTCTTTGTACCTACAGATCATCAAGACACACGTTTTAATACACGGATTATGGTTAATCTAACTGCAACATTTACATTAAGTAATGATTGCTTGTTTTATGATTTCGACATGCGGAAAAGTTCGATTATGATATGGAACGACAAGCTCTTCGAATGCATCCTGATGGGAAATAAATGCCATCAAACAATTCATGATTTTCTCAAAGACATAAATTCCTTTATTTTATTACTAATTACTTCAAGAAATGACGATCTTTTATCTAATATCAATCACCATCAACATCAACGGTTAAGTGCTTTAAAAATTTCTATTTCATATGTCATAGATGGAATTTTCGATAACATTTTGTGACGATCACTTTGTGAAAGTTGGAGATATAACCTACCTACATTTGAGCCTCCTTGACATACCTAGAAGAAAATACGTTTCAACTAAAGGACAGGCTGAAATTTATTGTCTTTTGGTACTTCCTTTTCTCTAAAAATACGATAGTCTAAAAGTCGAACTGCCTTTAAGTTTCGTTTACATAAGGCACCGTTTTCGAAGGTTCACGTCCAGATGTTTCTGCCCAACTTGCGTAATAACTCAAGTCCACGGAACAGAGACTTCTCGACAACAATGGCGATTTATGTCCTTTTTTTATTTGTTCAGAAGTGGGATAGGAATATGAGCGTCCATGATGAAACCGAGTGAGAAGGATGAAGTCACGCTTTCTTTTGTTACCGGAAAGGCCTTTTGTAGTGTGGATCTTTTTCAAGGGCAGATATCGACTGTAGGAATAGGCATATACGGGAAAAGCAAATAAAAATTGCAGAATAGAAGCAATACGGAACATCGACGTCGTTAGCAGTATCATTACGTGGTACGTGATACCCCGTTGTTGGCAGATATTGTACACGTCAAGATTTTTTTAAAGATTTAATAACGGGTATTCGTCAACTATAACATGAAGCCTTTGCTCGTTTCGCGGTAATGGATCTTTCGATGATGGGTTTTAAAATTTCACATGAACTTGCTGCAACTTTAAAAGAAAAATGCTACTAATGGGTCTCTCCATTCTAGAGATAATCCATAATTTCATGGGTTGTAGGTTGCGCAATGACAAAAATCCGCCCGTTTATCGATTTCTCTTAAAAGCACTGATCGTCACTGTTTATAGTTTATCTAATGGAACTCCATCCCTGGTTGTACAGCGAGATACATGGTTAATAGTCTAATCCAGTGGTCGGCAAATCGTGTCTTGCGAGCCACAAGTAGTTCTTTGGGCTTTTCAGTGTGGCTTTGCTGCAGAACACCATTTGCGAGTGCAAATGGTGAATAAAATTGCGTTTAGAAAATAATAAAAGAGCTTTCGTTAAAGTGCTTTAAGTGTGGCGTCGCCGAAAACTGATAGATTAGCAAAACTTCCAAAAGGGAGGAAGCCGTGGAAGATGATGAAAATACTGTGGGTAGAAAAGATTAGAAATGAGGAGATATAGAAACGGCTAGAAGAACAATGAGCGCTATGGAAGTCAATAAGGAAAATGAGAGATACGATGATTGGATACCTTCTAAGACGTGAAGAATCTTTACTTTACTGTTCGCAAATAATTAAGGATGAGAGATGCTCCAGTTTCGGAAAAATTGATTGGAAATAGAAAGATGGGTGTCCAACCAGTTTTAGGATGATGCAAGATAGACCTTGACAACTTCGTTAACCTATGATCATAAACATATATCTTTATACCTGTTATCCTGTTTTTCTCAAGAATTTGACTCTTCTACACTGAGAGAGAAATGTGGTTGAACCAACAAGAACTGTTTATGGTTGAATATGACAAATGAGTTATGTATAAGTTACTTGTCATAAGCCCATAACAGAAGTTTTACTGTTTCTTCATAAGCTATTTCACGTTACTGTAATTGACTCAATAAAAGAAAAAATATAATAACAAATAAATGGTTTTCATTGAATCGTCAACGACATAAGCGAAACATTTTGTAATTGATTTAAGAAAAAAAACTTTTGGTGCAATAGTTGAATGTCGATACAATTTTTTTTGGTAAATGAACCAAAACTATTTTCTCAGTGTTCATCAAAAAATTTTTTACTTTTTTAACGTGTTTTACTATTTTAATAAACAATTTTACAATTTGCGTGCACAGTTCCTATGTAAATTTTTCCCTCATTCGAGTTATAAATTTTGCCACCAGATGGTGTATGCNTGTATAAGTTACTTGTCATAAGCCCATAACAGAAGTTTTACTGTTTCTTCATAAGCTATTTCACGTTACTGTAATTGACTCAATAAAAGAAAAAATATAATAACAAATAAATGGTTTTCATTGAATCGTCAACGACATAAGCGAAACATTTTGTAATTGATTTAAGAAAAAAAACTTTTGGTGCAATAGTTGAATGTCGATACAATTTTTTTTGGTAAATGAACCAAAACTATTTTCTCAGTGTATCTCCGATGTCTGCCGTCCTCTGGTCTAATCAATGTTTTTGAAATATACTCTATGAAAGCAATAAGGGGACAACCTCTTTCGCGCATTTCGCGATCCATAAAATTTTGAAATACCTCTACTTAAAAAGTAAAAGGTTCGGAACCTGTATAGTTTGCAGATATTCATTATTATATAGCTATACTTAATTACCCTTCATGCCTGGTTATCCAAACAAACACTTGTGGAAATGTTACTTAACAATAGGAACTTTTGATTAAATCAATCGACCATAGCTGTTCAAGTGAGACAACCTTGTGCAAAGAGAATTTCCTGTAGGATCTATTCAAATCTTTTGCTTACAAAGCATCAATTAGTAGATGATAGGCAACTAACGAACGGGCAAAAGCAGACAGGTATCATTTTTAAATAGCTCGTGGCCTTGACAAAAAAATTATCCATTTATACGTATACATACAAACCTTGCAACCCTGCAGACTTCTTCAACATCTGAAAAATGGTTACGCGGTGCAAATTAGCGACTCATCAAATCTGATGATTTTTGACAATTGGCTACACGAATTTCGTAAGTACAATTCGCAATAATAAGTTATATGTTTGTCTTCCTTTTTAGATTGCGTGTATTGGAATACAAATTACGCCGTCGAGTGTTCAAACAACTGTCATTTTTCGCCTTGAACTTAAGAAAATTTCGAAAGGCATCGAAATGAATCAGGCATCTTTAACTAACGTATAGTTAATATGTGATGGTCGAATAGCCAACTATTCATTTCTCAAAATTAGCGATAATAAGTAGCTAGTAATTGAAATGATAAATGACCTGAGCCCACGGATTTTCAAAGGACCCTACAAAACGAATTTTTCCTTAGTTCATAAAAAAAAGGCAAAAAAACACAAGACATTAAAAAGGACCTTGAATTGGGAAGTGAAAGACGCTCGGTACGCGCGTCATCGAGTCTTTTTTTTTCTGTAGGACGCCTTGATGCTGAGGTGTTTACAATTCTCACGGAAAACATCGAAAATTGCACAACGAAACCACTTACGATTGCGTGGCAACTGCTACAACAGAAGGTGGACATTTTGGTTATTCTACATAATGTTATCATCGGTTACAAAAATAGAAGAAGGTACCACGGTTACAACCAGTTGTATAACACAAGCTGCCATGAAGATTAATATCTAAATGGAAAACCAAACAAAATGACGAAAGTGTTAGAATCATTAGATACCTACATAGGTAGGCTTTTAACTAATAATAATCCAGGTATTTCGTGCTCTTGTCCAGCTTCCACCTTCTACTTTTGAGACTTTTTATAGAACCTTTTTGTGGGCAATTGTGGGAAAATTAACAGGAAAAGTATGAATTATGACATATCTACTTAACAGATACGCTATTGGTTCGGTTGAACTCCTGATGCCAACCACCTCGATAAAATATACTACACGAGGGTACAAAAGACAGTAGGTGTACAGTAAGGAAAATACGTTACAAACAAAGGCAAAATTGAACCAAGGGACCATCATCATTATAGGATTGTCTATCCGGATACTTATTGGACACGCACCTCCACTATTTTCCATTCCGAATAATCTTCGCAATTTCTTGAAACTTGAATATCCCGCAGCCCTAACCACCTGTGAACAGTAGCCTAATGCCTGAGAAAAAGTTTCAATTTCACAATCCTATGAATTCAAAGATATTTACTATTTCTGGTGTGGTGATAATTATATACCTAGATAAGAAAAGTATGTGGAGTATTTTAATTGAACGTAATATTGTTGTATCTGGTTAGATTGATACAACATATTACTCATATGTGTACGGTCCCATTACCCGTTTCTCTTTGTTCGCATCCAAACTTATTTTCGTTTAGTATTCAATGGTAGCAAGCAATATTTCCAAGAGCAGAACAAATGAATGTCGTGAACCTTGTTTATGTCGAGTGTAAAATTAACCGCATACTTCCACATCGAACGTTCGTTTTTGCTCTTGTTGCGTCTACATCTCCGCTTCGCATTGCCAAATCATCTTCAAAATAAGTCGTTCTGGCTACCATCTCTGGTTCTACCTATTATTTATTTAATGGAGAAAATGGAATGATATGGGAATAATAAGGGAAAACACACGGTAAACTCATATCACCTACATCAAAACTTCGGCAATTGCTTCAATAAAATTATTATTTTTAAGAGTATGGGACAGGTACTGAGTTTCTAGACCAATTGGATATTGACTATCATCAAAAAATATTATGATACGAACAAGTTCATCGTTCAAGATTTGATTTAAAAATGAAAATTAAGCAGTTTACGTATATGACTGCAGTTTTGGCAACATCGCATCAGTAAGTCGAATACAGTTCTTTGAATGGTACCTCCACTACACTACCAAAAGCAAGACGAACGACTTTATCGTTAAGCACCACGAGCAAAACGTGAATTCGAACGGTCGCCTTCGGATGTGGCTAAAGCCACACAATGAATACTGACAGTGTCGTGCGAACAGATGTGTCGTAAAATGTGGTCGGTCGTCGTCTGCTATTCAAGCACCACCACCAACTATGACGACGACCGACGAGACGGCGTTCTTGGGCAACTTTTTGTTTTTTCATAAAGACGAGGGACGGTTCAATGCCAAGTTCGCTCTGGCGTATACACTACATCTACAGTCGTGAACGACTTAAACTGTAAATGCCTTTCTGATTAAATTTTCGAAACATTTATGACATACCCTACTTAGTTAGATTCTAATGAGAAATACCTATGGAAACAGTTCGTCCATGGTGTGCTCAGTTCTGTTACTTTTATCAATTTTTTTTTCACTTATTTAACCCGTTTTGTGATTTTAATAAACAATATTACGAACCACGATCATGATGATTCTCATACCGAAACGTCTACTAAATAGCTTTCTAATAAAACTATTTATTAATTAATTAATTAACGAATTATAAATTTGCAAAATTACTGGTAGAGATTGTTCAAAATCTCATAAACCTTGACCTTGAATTATACAATGATTGAACTCTGCATTTCTACTTCTTAAAAACAATGATTGTCACGGTTTACAGAATATCTAGAGCTCCATCCCCAGTTGTTTAGTCGGGGAAAGCATTAGCAATGTTAGATTATTAACATAACTATTAATATAAACATAAAAACAGAATCAAACACATCGCAAATTACGCATTGCTACATCACTGTAAATACCCAATACTTTTTATTAACAATATGTCCCATCTTCACAAAAAAATATTAATTATTTTTTTTCTTTAGATACCTTCACCAAATTTATAATTTGAGGAACATTTGAATCAGATATTTCCCAAAAACATTACCTTACTTATGTACCACACGCTAAAGATCAAATCAAGGAGATGGTGCTGATATTTACCTGAAAAAAATAGAAACAATTACTAAAACGTTCACAAAATAACAATCTTGAGAAAGTTGAGAACGAATCAAATGTATTTGCATTAACAACAGGTAAACGCACTATTTTCAAACTCTCTTATTCTCAAATCCATAACTTGGTTTTGTGAATTGTTTGACCCTATAAAAATCTAGATCAACAAATTAATTTCCCTTTTCATTTTATAAAGAATAAGGGATAAGGAATATCGAATATAATACGAAATTTTTTCATTCCGGTTGGCATTTTTCGAAGTATTTCTGCAGTCTCTTATTAGGAGAAGCGACTGCATCATCATTTCTCGTCACCAAAACAAAACAGACATCGAACTCGCTCCGCTTTATAATATTGCAAAGTATGCTTGGATGCTTGCTGTTGGACGCCTTCGCCTATTTTTAGAACAGACCTCTTACCATAAAGGATTGGCTCGTGTATGCACGCTTTTTATATAAAGCAAACGAAAAAATAATAGTACAGGCACAAAAAATATGCCTCCTACATATCCAAATGCCGCTATAAATAGGAATAATAGTAACTGTAAACGTTAAACACCGTCCTGTTGGTAATTTCAATCCGGAAAATGCGACATTCCAAAGGTTTTAAACCTTCAAATTTCACTAATCGTCCAATATAAAGTAAATTAAAGATCTTCAGGGTTTTAAGGATACTTTTGAAGTCCCAGTTTATTATTTTTCTATTTACGTGTTAGCTTCTATTACTTTGTTAGATACCTCTCATATTTTATCACTGGTCCATGTTATTTAATACCAAAGTAAGGGACAAATAAATTAGTTTAACTTACTTCGCTCGCCCCTTTTATTATTAAGGAATTGTTATTGTGTCGGCAAACACATAGAAAAGACTGCCTGGTGTCAGAAGCCCTGACATTAAAATTTTGGTGTCAGAAGTGGGATAAATTTGTTACATTGTTGGGAAAAGTGTATTCGTTTCTCGACTTGGTGAGTTTCAACTCTTCGAACAATTTCCTCAACGCCTGGACAACAACAGGAATCAGCGAAGGACAACTGTTGGACGCAACAAGAGTTTTTTTTCCGTCTGCTGTACTGTTTTACAAGTAAGTTGCACGTTCTTTTGTCGACTTTGATTGGTTTTGGTTGTACTTAGTATCCAAAAACCTCTGTAACTCCTTTCTACTTCCTGTTCCCATATATATATATATATATATATATATATTTACTCGCTGACATTGGTTTTTCAAATCAAATTAAAATATGGAACCTCAAAATCCAACCAATTCAACAAACTCTAATGGTCAAAATCCAACTCATTTAACAAATTTTAATAATCAAATTCCTTCAAACACAGAACAACTTTCTTTACAATTCTTATGCTCACTAATTCCAAAATCGTTTGATGGGAAAAGACAAGATTTTAACGAATTCTTAACTAATTGTAGTAATGCCGTTTCTTTAGCTAACGAAACTCAACAACACGCGTTACTTGCTTTCATAATTTCAAGATTAACTGGTAATGTTAGAAATTTACTTCATGGCAAAGCTTATGTAAATTGGAATCAACTAAAAGAAATACTATGTACTTATTATCAGGACAAAAAGCATTATATCCAACTCATGGAAGAGTTAAACACCCTAAAACAAGGTACTAATGAATCAGTTGCTTCATTTCATGAACGCCTCGACAAAATCGTAAACCGTATACTCAGTACGATACCTGTCAGAGACGAAAACGATAGGTGTAGTAAAATCGAGACTATTCACGAGCTTGCTCTCAGTAGGTTTATTCATCATTCGACCCCAGAAATATCTAGATTTTTACGATCCCAAAATTTAGACAATCTTTCAGCCGCAATCTCAAAAGCTATTGAAGAAGAAAGAGCACTAAAAATCTCTCGTGTCGAATTTAAAGTAAATTCTATCAAATCTTGTAATTTTTGTAAAAGAAGCGGTCATACCACAAAAAACTGTTACAAACGACAAAGTAATGAAACCAGTTCTGTTAACTATAATACCACTTCCAATTCTAATCGTACCACTAATAATTATAATGACAAATTTTGTAGATACTGCAAAAAACAGGGTCACCTTATTGACGAATGTCGCAAACGAGAGTATAATAACAAACGAAAAAATGAAAACATTTCTAACACTAATCAAAATCGAAATTCTTTAAGTAATACTCCTAGAAATGTTAATTTAAACTCCGCGCTACCACAGGTGGACGCCTCACCTGTGGAAATCGACATTCAAATGGCGTAAGTGATTTAGAACACTATCCAAAATTAAAATTACCTTCCCAACTCCCTAACTCTTTTTCTAATTATAAGTCACAATTAAATTCTACCTTAAATCCATGTGATGAAACTCCAATTGAAATCTTTCTGACTAAAGAAAATTCTGCTTATATCAAAGTCTTTTATCAAGGTATTGAACTTAAGTTTTTAGTCGATACAGGCGCAAACGTTTCTTTAATTAAACTGCCAAAATTAAAACTTACAAAATCAAAGTATAATCCTTCTGAAGTTCTTACTTTAAACGGGTTGAGCATAAATTCACCTGTTCAAACAATTGGTAGCATTTTACTAAATTTGGAAATTTATAATAAAAATTTTAATGCAAAATTTCATATTATCAAACAGGAAACAAACATTCCGTTTGACGGTCTTATTGGAAACGATTTTCTTAAGCAAGAACATGCCGAAATTAACTTTAATAAAGCAGAACTAAAAATTAATTCTTTGCCTTTCCCGATTCCTTTACGCACTAATTCAAATCCAAACAATTCACACACTTACTTACTTAATCCTCGTTCAGAAACCTTAATAGAAATTGAAATAGCTAACAGTGAGGTTAAACAGGGAATTTGTCCTGAAATCACTATTTGTGATGGAGTTTATCTGGCTAAGGCTATCGTTAGGGTAAATGATAGAGGAAAAGCTCTCACCACTATTCTTAACACATCCTTAAAGCATATTAAGGTTAAGAATATTAAAATTTTACTAGAACCTTTCGAGGAAAATGGATGTTGTATTTTGAATCTTAATCCTACCACAAACTCTACATCCAATCGTTTAGAAATTTTGAAAGATAATCTTCGTTTGGAACATTTGAATTCTGAAGAAAAGCATTCGATCCTCAATATCTGCTCAGAATTCAATGACATCTTTTACTTACCAAACGATCAACTAACCCCTACTAATTCTATCCAACATGAGATTAAAGTAACTGATCCAACTCCTATAAGTTCTAAAATATACAGATTTCCTAATATTCACAAGGAGGAAGTTAACAAACAAATCCAAAAAATGCTTAAACAAGGCATCATTCGTCCCTCTGTTTCTCCTTATTGCAGTCCTCTGTGGATAGTTCCAAAAAAACGAGATGCATCTGATCAAAAGAAATGGAGAGTAGTCGTTGACTACCGCAAGTTGAATAATGTCACAGTGGGTGACTCATTTCCTCTCCCTCTTATCGAAGATATTTTAGATCAATTGGGTTGCTCCAAATACTTCACTATATTAGATTTAGCCAGTGGATTCCACCAAATTCCGATGAAACCCGATGACATACCTAAAACAGCCTTTTCCACTCATTCTGGCCACTATGAATTTACCAGGATGCCTTTCGGCTTAAAAAACTCCCCGTCTACTTTCCAGCGTTTAATGAATAACGTCTTATCAGGGTNTTGAATTTTTAAACCAGTTTCAAGTAAATCGGACCGAAAACAAACATGCAATCTTTGCAAACCCCTTTCAGCTTCCTAAAGAGGTAGACTTTTGTAAAATTTTGAAATAGGTATGTATGTGACTAATTTTATACGAAAAGGCATTAAAGCCAAGTTTCAGGTAAATCTGACTATAAATAAAACATCGTACTTAACCTAGACAACATTACGTTTAGCTGTCAGTTGCGTTTTGTTATTCCATGTCTGTTGCGTTTTGTTATACCATTTTTAACAAATGAACGGGTAGATCGATGATTTGATTTATAAAGTTTTCGTTTTGCTGTCATTTAAGTTTTGTCATTCCATGTCAGTTGCGTTTACATATACCACGTTTTTCTCGTGGAAAGTGATAAAAAGTATCCTATGTCCTTCTCCCGTTTGTAAGCTACCTCCCCACCAATTTTCAGCCAAATCGGTTCAGCCGTTTTTGAGTTATAAATGGTGTAACTAAGACGACTTTCTTTTATATATATGGATATTCCGGGAACCCCTACGTTGCTGTTGATTGCTTGTCAAATCACATTTCCAGCCCACTAAAATTAAGTTTAATAACCTCCTCTTGGTGCATCTGTTTCTATATTTTATCATATAATCTCATCCTCTACGCAGTAGTTAAGTTAGGCGTTCCTATTTTCTCACTTATACAACAAACACACATGCGACACAGTCTATCTATATTTATGCACTTCCATGTGTGTTGAGCTTCCTTTCTTTCCTTCTCTCTCTCTCATCATTAGCGTAGAACAATTTATTTAATAAAGGAAAATCAACAAGCACATCGACGCTTGAATTTATTTGTGCATCCAGTTATTCGTGATTCAAGTTAATCAAGTTTACGCCTCGAAAACGAGAATTTGCATTATTGTATGGATATGGGATGGATGACAATTTTGATACTATTTGTACATGAATATTAAAATTCATACTTCTACGGCAGCATATTAATTGACTAGATTCAATATTTTTATGGATTAAAGTGACATTGATACAACTCATCTTACATTATAAGATAAATTCAAGAGGTACAACCATTTCTCACAACTCATAACAAGTACATAGGTACTCCTACTGGACAGAATTCTGCAAAAGCAACTCTAGGTCTGAAGGATTTTACCAAAATTAATCGTAGGACATCAATATCGGTTTCGCAAAGTCATGGGAAAGATTACTCCACCGAGTAATATGCCACGATGATGTTTGCCACAGCTGTTGAAGGAAAAAGAACTTTTTTACCAAAACCATTAATACTAAAGGATTGTTTCTTATAAGTAAACATCAGGTATAGTATCCTGAGTTTGTAATAGTTGAGGGTATGTTATTCGTTCATTTCGAGATAAATATTTTCGGATCCTGAATAACCGTAGCAAGTCATGCATCATCCTTAAGCTAGCAAAGAAAATGAACGGTTTTGACAGAATCGAAGAATCTCATAGAACTTTTCAGATGAAATCGAAAATTTTCATGCCTGTTACAACCAGCGGTACCGAAGCCTAATTGGAGGAACAAATAAAAGCTTTAATAGCACTGATGCCAGAAATAAATGCTGGGCAAGTGGAAATGACACAAAAAATGGAGAAAGATAAAGAAGAAATAATATTAGAGATGAGCTGGAAAAGATCAAAGACATAAGAGGAGAAATGAGGGAATAAATTAAAAAGCTAAAACTACCCACTTCTGAGAGAGCTGACGATTCCGGTGCAACCGTCTAGAAATGAGATGCGGCGATAAACATTTACAAGAAGTACATCAGACGCAGCTGAAAAGCCGTAATCAATGAATGAGTCTCTTCAACAATTTCAACCCGACGTGGAGCGTCTTGTAAGATTAGCATATCCATCTGCCCCTAAGGAGTTCATAGACCAACTAACTGTGCAAACATTCATCGATAGAGTCATGGATGGTGAACTACAACAAGTTCTCAGACTATCACGCCACAAAAGTCCAAGTGAAGCACTGTTCAATGACTTAGATGAAGCGGCGAAACAAACTTCCAAGGACCATGTACAGGTGCAACAAACCGAAATCTACGACGGCACAACTACAGAGCACTGTATCGTGTCGCTCATCAAATAATGCAAACGAAATGTTGGGAATGTAGAAAGACTAGTCATTTTGGTAGAGAATGTAAGAGCTACAGTGGTCGTCTAAAATGCTGGAATTGCAGAAGATTAGGTCACATAAATCGAGATTGCCCCCCAAGAGAATGAATTCCAAAATATTGAAAATGTGGAAGGACTGATTGTTACGTTTCAATTTGGAAGAATTACAGTGGTCGTCCGAAGTGCTGGAATTGTGGAAGAATTGATCACCAAGTCAAGAATGCCCCTTACATAATATACGGTCTTTCGGCAAAGAAACAGTCGGAAGACGGATATCACAAGGGTTACAGCAATAGCAGGAACGTGACTTCGATATCGAGAATCGCTCAGGCAAACAACAGGACAACGCAGATGCACTATTCCGGAGACCTTGCATGGAAAACTACAAACATTGTTCACCTGGGGAGAAGAAAGAAATGACATCGATCTGTTGTAACCTAACCACCATTCTGTCTGAGAGCTCTTGGGAAGATAAAGAATTAATCGAAGACAAGAGGAAGGGCGAATATACTGGCCCATTAATGAGACCAAAAGAAGATGCACCTTCGTGACAACCATCGCAGGCCAGATAACAAAGAGGTGTTGGGCCCAATAGACTTTCCTTATCTTTGGCCACGCAGAGAATGCAGAAGAGTCCAGATGGAACCAGAAACAAACTCGAAGTGGTACTTCCGAGGAAAAGAATTTCAGAAGGGTTAGAAACAATCCATGGCGAAGGACAATCACGAAGACTCTAAGGAAGGTGCGCGAGCGAAGTAGAAGCGATGTGGAGGACATACACCGCCGGTAAGGCACCGAAGATAAGAAGTCGTGGACGAATGCAGCAGTACAATGCATTTGAGAGAATCGTAGTTGACGTAGCAGGACCATTCCTTGTGACAGAGTCCGGTAACAAATACATCTTAGTAGTCATGGATTTTACTTTAGCTTGGCCCCAAGCATATCCGATAACGAAAAAGAAAACATACACCGTTGCTGAGAAGTTTGTCAATAACAGGAAGATCCGATATGGAGTCCAACTGGAAAATCATTCCCGATCAATGCAACAACTTCAAATCGGCTTTGTTCAAGAAAGTCACTGAACTAATGGGCATCACAAAACCGAGGACTACGCCTTTACACCCGCAGTCTGATGGAATGGTAGAACGATTTAAAGTCACTCTGGAGACCACTCTAAAAAGCGTCGTCAACGAACATCTAAGTGACTGGGACCGACACATACCACTATCCTTCGCTTATAGATCCCTCATCCAGGAGACAATTAGAAGAACACCGATTAGCATTTTGTTTGAGAAAGAACTCAGGTTGCCAGCGGACATGATGCTTGGTCGTCCTGGAGACTCTCCAGTATCTACAGATGAATACGCAGGCGAACTACAAGGACCAGATACGATCGACGAGCCAATTCTGGTGGGTTTAATGAAGTATCAAAGTATGGCTATATAATCCACCAAGGTGGAAGGGACGTTGCCAGAAACTACTACACTCTTGGTATGATCCATACACCGTTACTAGAGGTATCAATGACGTGGTTGATCGAATTCAGAAGGGACCTTGGGCGAAAATGGAGATCTTCCAATTTTACCGGCCTGCTCCCTATAGAGGCAACGTTATCGATCGGGATGATCAGTTTTAGAAGAGGGGGCAGTGTCACATGTATGTAGGCAATCCAACATACAGTGTCCCGTGTATGCAACCTAACATACATGGTGACAAAGATCGGATTTTCTAGACGTTACATTCGGGATCGTTCAAGAACATGACGAGTCCTTATAACTGCCACCAGGTCGGGAGAGGAGTTAGTACAATATTGAGTTACGAGGCGATCCAAAGCGAAGTAGAAAAACCAAAGAAGTAACAAAGTATGCGATATAGTGTTGAATAAAGAGTAAATTATTAAATAAATTTAGTAATAGTTAGGAAGGTGTTTTATTACGCGACAATATTCACAGTCGAAAGTTGCCGATCAAAATAATTTTATGTAGCTACCATAATCTCACGATTAGTATGATATTTATTCGAATGTTTGCTTAGTTTAATGGTAAGAAATATGGCAGAAATCGTTATATAGGTTTTGATAAAATCGAAAAAGTAGCCTCCAAGGTTATGACGCATTTCCGCCGCATAGAAATTAACAAATGGCGAAACTACGTATTGTACCTACAAATGTATACCAAAACGTAACTGCCTATACTTAACATTTATAGATTATTACATTATTACTTATGTTTAAGACGGGAAATGGAAAACAATTTTAAAAAATCGATTTCTTTGAAAGCTCGAAAAGGTCAGTAATATATCTCATAATAAGTTACAACTTTTTAAATTTCAACTGACATTTCATATACACATGTTTATAAAGTTTATTCAAATGCAAACATGTAAGTAAATATCGAAAGGTCGCGGGGACAATGTACGGTAGAAGAAAAACAATAATTAATAACTTAAATATAATAGCAAATGTCAGTTAAAACTAAAAGCAGGAATGATGATGCAGAAAGACAGTAATTCATAGTCAAGGCCGATATAAAAGGATTCTATGACGCTAATGATTTTAAAAGTCAAATGACGATTCATAACTACAGTCCATTCAAATTTCACAGATAAAGCCTTCACTTTATTCAGAAGTATACAAAAACATAAATATATATATAACACATACGTATATATATGTTTTATATTGTTCATTTTTAGTCAAGCACAGAAATAGAAAATGGAAGCCGATGATATCTTACGAAATAGTTCAAATTGAATAATTCTATCATGTGGTCGTTCTATGTTCATAATCTGTTTGACTTTAATAAGCAATCCAGTCGGCGTAAGACGATGATGACGAAAGAGGCAATGGGAGTTCAGGGTCAAAATGTGTAGTCTGTACCCAGTTTGACTGGAATTGCCTTCATGGTAAATGAACACATTGCACCGTACTGTTTTGCAATGAGTACTTGAATCCTCATTGTTTTATTATTCTAAATGGTCGGAGAAGTACAAAAGAAGGTAAGCAGTCAGTGAGCTAGTAAACAGGAACTTACATCTACAAGCACTTCTCTGGGGAATCAGGAGTACGAAATACGAATGGCAAAATCAGCCACTTCAATGCAACGTCTGGGGACGTTCGTCTGGGAGAAAAAGTTATAACAGCTGCTATATTAAAACTTGGAAGGCTTACTAAAGAATGAAGCCAACACATTACAACATTAAATCATACAAAGAACTATCACTTCGATCGATGGAAAAATGCAAGTTAACTAAAATTTCTCTTAAAAATGACGTTTTCATTCAAAGGAGATTAAGGGAATATTGGCAAAAGCAATGGTCTTTCTTCTGTAAAGAAGACGAGCAGCTTTTCGATGCAGCTGGTATTTCTCACACAAAGAACAATGGCATCACGTTCAAGAATACCTCGACAACAAAAAGAGGAAACCATTGTCGCTTATCCCACAATATATCGTCAAAAATTGAATGCAATGGATTCTTTTAAGCGTAAACAATAATTTACTTTAAATATATACCACTGTAAGAAACTCCATTCTTTCATTATATTAATAGAACATACTTAATTTACCAAGAGCCTCACTAACAATTGTATTACTGTTAATAAAAGCAATTAATATTTTTCGAAGCCTCGACATCACTGCCCTTTGAACAAGAGTAATAACACTGGCAATATTAATTACCAGACAGTCACTGTAACATGTAATACAGCGAGAGTTACTACTCATCCATTAACTATTTTCAAAGGAACAGCTAAACATCAGTTTCATGGTCAGTTAAGAATAACTTTGTAAGGTTCATCATGTTCTTGTGTCAATTATCCATTGGATTGTGGACAAGAGTAGCATTTTGGATTTAAGTTCTATAGTCGGTGATAAGTTTAATAGCAATATTTAGGGGCCCCCCAAAGTGTAACAAAACAAATCTCTACCTCGTTTCCATAGTAGGCCTAATCGTCCTGGAACTAGGCTGGAAGACGGCGAGCGTATTCCAGAGTCCGGAGACAACATGCGGAGCGGGCGTAGCCCTGCGTCTGCGATATTCGTGCAACTGCTGTTGTTGCCGTAACCGTGCGACGCTACTACCCTCAAACCCCAAGAGCAACTCCCAGTGCAGGATATGAAGATGCGCCGATAAGGACGCGTAATCCGAACCCCAGGCGTTCACCACGGGCACAACCGACAGCAAAGACACAACTTCAACCCTGCTGATACCGGAAAACGACTGGTGGTAATAGGTCGAAGGCGGCGGGTTGCCGAACCGAAGAGGTTCAGCACTAACACGATTGCGAGAGAACGACACACCCGTCAACAAGCAGGGCGAAGTTATCATGACCGCTGCCGGTCAGTACTGAGCTGGGATGAGCGGAACACGAAGCGCGCGCATGCTGCAGCACGGCGCACGGCAGGGAGGACTGGGGGGTATGCCAAAAACCAATGGCGAAGCCATTACGCAAAGGCGCGAAAGTTTGAATAACTGGAGACACAATATTAAGTGGGAAGAAAGAAAATAAAGGCTCTACAGAAAACCCAAAGAAGTTTTATGGTATTAAGAAGTCAATTCACCAGAATATGTACGGGTCCAGAACAGAACGATCAGAACATGCTGGAAAAAGTACAAGCAGTTGAAATTTGGAAATTATCTAGGTTTAAGACAAAGGCATAATAAAAAATTGTTCATCATTTTTCCACCATCAGCATTTTCCATTGACATCCACTGTTTGGCAAATGAAATCCTGCATCTCCTGTATCTGTTTGTCATAGAAGATATGATGCCGAAAAATATGAAAAAGGAAGCCCCATCACAAATCGAAGGGCACTGACCTACATTTAGAGACTCCCTTAGTTGTCATTGTAAGCGTTCAAAAGGATTCCTCCTATTCAACACACAAGCAAGCAACTTGACGAACTAGAATCCTGTTTCGAAAATCGCTGAAATTCCCACGGACGGGACCGACAAACGCAAATGTTGCATGTCGGTTGCCTCATCCTTCCTCTACCTCTACCCCAAATATCAGCCGACGATGCTACGTTGTCCGCAACAAACGCAGACCTACGGTAGCGTCGTCGGCTATCGTTAAACATGAAACGAAACGAACCAAGCCAAGCCTGCGCTTATTTCGATTGCCTCCAGCACAGTAATGACTAAAACCAATAGCACGCGGTATTGATCCTACCAGCTGCTAGGGCTCTGATTCTTAGGCGACGCAGATTTTTCGGGTAGCGCACTGTTGCCAACCCTGAAAAATATACGATTTTTTCTACATCCCGTGAACACTACGTGGGTTTAGGGGGGATAGAGGATGAGCAAAAACTTATCATCAGTGGCAATGGAACAGAACATACAAAGATTACCTAAACAGACAGTGTTAATGACAATAATCCAAACGTACCACCTGGACGTTTATTTTTTTAAGTATCTGCGATTTCGTTTCGTTATTATTCGTCAGATTCCTTTAATTATATTACTTTTTGAGAAGGTATGCACCTTTTTAACGGTTACCCTCTAAAGGAAGTAGTTCAAAATGATAAAAACTGTAATTCGCATAAAGCTCCTTTTTTCTTTGATCGGAAAAACTGCTGATGCCCAAGAGTAATTGTCTTATGAGCTAATGCCACTATACGTTTACGGACAGTTCCTGAAAAACCGTAAAGCCCTTAAATACCGAGTTTCCCTCGAGAGCTTTTCCTTGTAGCGGGGGTAGTTAGACATATTCACGAAGGCTAGTACAAGGGATACAGACGGCCAGCTGTTTCGCATTCGTGACATCGGAAGTATGTAGCTGTTCCACTGCAAAAATGCACAGTTCACTAACTGATAACGGAGTACACCGAAAAGAATGTTGCCGAACGTTATTGAAAAGAGCTAACATTAAATATCTTTATGTTAGAAGTTTGAATGATGAGAGGAAATAATTAGCGTGGATGACATGACCATCTGACGGAATTATCATATTACAACCTGAAGATGTTTGTCCATTCATAGATTTCTCTAAAATTGGAATTTTCGACTGGATTTTGGCTCAACTTCCACTAATACGATGTTATGATTTTTGTGTACATTCTTAAAAAATACAATTAGAAACAGAAGTACAAAAAAGCGGAGGAGGACCTAGATTAGATTACTTTCCAAAAATAGTCGAAGATGTTCTAGTTTTAGGAAGACGTAATGATCAACTCAGGATAGGAAGGAGTAGAATTGGCGACTCTATGATGACAATTCAAAAACCACTAAACAAATTGCGATAGGATATTGAGAGAAATTGAGAGAACAAGAGCAGAACCTGAATTGAACTCTGGGTTGGCGTTAGAACAAGATTCTTTCTCATCATTACCTATAGTAAAAGTGCAGTCCGCTGGCACAATCTTGCTTGGTATCGCATTAAATAACGTAAATCACAAGAAGCTGGTCGTTATTTATAATATTAGAGAAAACCCAATACATTACTGAGTTGACCTCACGCACGCCAAAAATCATAACCTAACCTTCTAGTAAGTACCTTTTCTTCACTTCATCACTCCCATACCCACATGGTTTATACCAGATAAAATACATACATGTATCATAAAGAAGGTGTCTGTGTTATTTGCATTGGCCGAACAGGAAGTCGGTGCTTGTCTAGTATTTTGTCGAAAACCATGTGTTGTTTGCTTACGTTCGATTCAAAATTCCTTCGAAACGTATTTTTAACGACGCTCGTTCTGTCGGTCGACCATTTCAGAGAAATTGCTTTAGCTTTATTGATTCCAACACAAACATGCCTGGAAAGAAGAGGCAATGACCCGTGTATTTTTATCACCATCACCTATGATTTTATATACTTGTCGTTAGCTAATTGGATCTAGATTTATTAATATTCATTCAGTTGCTTTCCTATACATGGGCATTGCGACCAATATGATGTCAAATAGTTGCCAATTACAACGAAACAACTTTACACTGACTCTAAGGATCTATTTACGTTCTTGTGACTGCATCCTTGATGATGCATCGTTGAAGAAAATGCAAAAAGGATTTCCTCACCCTGACAATAGTGAGAGGTGAATATCTTGAAGGTAGTGATGCTATTCGATTATCGTGCGATAATGAAGAAGTGACTCAAGATTTTTCGTTATTTTAAAGATGTTGTCAAAATGGGTCCTATATTGCTGTATTTCAAAGCAGATTAATCTTTCGACGTAATTTTAAAGATTGCACAGAAGTGTAATCGGTAGAAAGCTTGTAGACTTGTGTTGCGTAAAAAAAGGCAACAACTCGGTGATTCCCTGTTCCGCTCATCGATGAAGTCGTGCTAACGAAATATTTAATATTACAAAATAAGTCATAAATCTTACAATCTCGTAGCTTTTATCGAAACTACGACAAAACGTTGCGAGAGAATTTCTCAAGAGGATTCATTGTTAGTTATTAATTTTTTTTTTCGGCCACATTATCGAAATCAGCGTTCTCGTCAAGGAGAGATAAAATGCACTTTATTCGTTAATTGATAATTCCACTTCCACGACCAAATCATTGTTAACAGTATTACAACACTATAGTTCCCACATATTCATATTTCGTACTGAAACTATTCCAACATTTGATCTAAAACTGAATGAGTGACCTTTCTTAAATTCATACCTGTATATGAGCTATGACTATAAAAATTTTCGATTAACGGTTAACTTGAAATTGTTTAGTGAGAAATGTCTTATCACAGGGTAGTGTTGCATTATTAGACCATAAATCAATTAAACTTCAGGGGATCTTCAAGCAGGCTGCCTTTGAAGTCGAGATTCTTCAAGATTCACGATGATATTTACTACTGGGTTAAATTGTATGTGATGCACCCCGTGTCAAATGGGTGTAAATAGTTGTGAGCCATCTCCGAAGGGTAGCCAATGTATGCGGAAAACGCGTATTCCTTCAAAGGGTACAACGCCCCCGTCGCCGTTGTTTTGCGGCCGTCATAATAACAGCTGAACTACGCACGCTTCGATGGTTCACCCCGAAGGTGCAATCACCTCCCTTCTTCACCCTACCAGTTGGTAAGTATCTGATTTCCATTCAAATCCACTTGTCTGCGGTGTTGTTTATCCATTCCCCGCAACAGCATATCCTTAACTTCATCCCAAATTACGTGGATACGCAAAAACCACAATCGGTAATCTGACCGATGAAAACTGATCCGTAAGTATTACCTATGGGAATGCAAACAGAAGGAAGATATTCTCTTAAACGATCACTTCCGCAAACACCTAAGCCATGAGCCTTCAATTAGAGCTTTAGAAGAGACGATAAATTAGAAAGAAAAGCTGTTGTTTAAGAAGTTGTGGAGAGTTATTATCGCAGAGATTTTAGGAAGAATAAGAAGACACATCACAAAATCACCAGTTACATCATAATGATTCTTTAGTGTTTCCCAAAATCTGATTCCTGACACAACCGTTTTCTTTAATAGGGAGAAACTTCAACCTGTCAACATCATAGGTATAACGGGCAGAATAAGATCAACAATAGTCCATCACGGTATCAATCCTAGTCTTGAAGAAAAGTAAAAACAAGACACTTCAGATGTGATTTTAATCTTTCAGAGCAACCCTTGATAAGTATTGCTAGTGGTTGCTTTTTTGGAAAATTGATTTTGTTGATATCTAGCTACAGCTTCTTCTTGTCAAAATTTACTAGTTACCTTGCTAACTGATTTAAATCAATTCGAGTACATCTCCTATAACGCGATCACGAACCGTTGCCATAAAACGCAAGCGACAACCCTTCTACACGTGCTCTAGTTGATAAGAGGGTAAATTTTTTCGCATTTATCGGAACGGACTGGCAGAACACGAGTGCAAATACAGCGGACCGTTACGAGAAATCAACGACACCACATACAAACTACGAGTGACATTCGAATGGGTCGTTCCAACAACCTCCGCCCTCTTTACATGCTCTTAATTTGTATATCGGTTTGATATCAACCCCATGTTGTTATAGACCGGGGTCTGGTCCACAAGCGATACACAACTACGTTACAACACATGTACACAACTTTTTGCATGCGCCAACATTTTCTTTTATCGATTTAAGGGCATTTGAAACAGTGTCAGTTCTTTAACGGAAAATAGCAACAACAACAACAGTTTCCTATTTCAAACGATTTAAGTAAATTCCTCACCGTTTAGCCATCACCGTTCTTAACAGATCATGTAATATTATAGGTCATGTAGGATTTGGCTTAGTATATTTTAGTTTTTCGCTTGCCCAGGTGCAAGAGGAATATTACCAGTTTAGGTGGTGGTAAATCAATATTCTATTTTTACGTACGTGCATATTGGGGGTATGTGAGGGACCACCGCGGCAGTTAGAGACGAGCAATAGACTAAGAGGTTTGATTAAGACGTAACTCTATATTTCATTTAGATATCGAGCATTTTGTTGGAAGAGACGGAAGACGTATTGATAGTGATTATACGAAGACGTGTGTGTTTTAGAAGACGCGATACATTATATATTGTATATATGTTGTATATATTTTGTTCCTGTTTGTTACTCGTTTTGTTATTTGATGTTTATCTTCATCATTACCTTTATTATATATGTACTCAACTACCCGGAGCCTTTTATTGAACAACCCCTAGACANGTAAAATTTTGAAATAGGTATGTATGTGACTAATTTTATACGAAAAGGCATTAAAGCCAAGTTTCAGGTAAATCTGACTATAAATAAAACATCGTACTTAACCTAGACAACATTACGTTTAGCTGTCAGTTGCGTTTTGTTATTCCATGTCTGTTGCGTTTTGTTATACCATTTTTAACAAATGAACGGGTAGATCGATGATTTGATTTATAAAGTTTTCGTTTTGCTGTCATTTAAGTTTTGTCATTCCATGTCAGTTGCGTTTACATATACCACGTTTTTCTCGTGGAAAGTGATAAAAAGTATCCTATGTCCTTCTCCCGTTTGTAAGCTACCTCCCCACCAATTTTCAGCCAAATCGGTTCAGCCGTTTTTGAGTTATAAATGGTGTAACTAAGACGACTTTCTTTTATATATATGGATATTCCGGGAACCCCTACGTTGCTGTTGATTGCTTGTCAAATCACATTTCCAGCCCACTAAAATTAAGTTTAATAACCTCCTCTTGGTGCATCTGTTTCTATATTTTATCATATAATCTCATCCTCTACGCAGTAGTTAAGTTAGGCGTTCCTATTTTCTCACTTATACAACAAACACACATGCGACACAGTCTATCTATATTTATGCACTTCCATGTGTGTTGAGCTTCCTTTCTTTCCTTCTCTCTCTCTCATCATTAGCGTAGAACAATTTATTTAATAAAGGAAAATCAACAAGCACATCGACGCTTGAATTTATTTGTGCATCCAGTTATTCGTGATTCAAGTTAATCAAGTTTACGCCTCGAAAACGAGAATTTGCATTATTGTATGGATATGGGATGGATGACAATTTTGATACTATTTGTACATGAATATTAAAATTCATACTTCTACGGCAGCATATTAATTGACTAGATTCAATATTTTTATGGATTAAAGTGACATTGATACAACTCATCTTACATTATAAGATAAATTCAAGAGGTACAACCATTTCTCACAACTCATAACAAGTACATAGGTACTCCTACTGGACAGAATTCTGCAAAAGCAACTCTAGGTCTGAAGGATTTTACCAAAATTAATCGTAGGACATCAATATCGGTTTCGCAAAGTCATGGGAAAGATTACTCCACCGAGTAATATGCCACGATGATGTTTGCCACAGCTGTTGAAGGAAAAAGAACTTTTTTACCAAAACCATTAATACTAAAGGATTGTTTCTTATAAGTAAACATCAGGTATAGTATCCTGAGTTTGTAATAGTTGAGGGTATGTTATTCGTTCATTTCGAGATAAATATTTTCGGATCCTGAATAACCGTAGCAAGTCATGCATCATCCTTAAGCTAGCAAAGAAAATGAACGGTTTTGACAGAATCGAAGAATCTCATAGAACTTTTCAGATGAAATCGAAAATTTTCATGCCTGTTACAACCAGCGGTACCGAAGCCTAATTGGAGGAACAAATAAAAGCTTTAATAGCACTGATGCCAGAAATAAATGCTGGGCAAGTGGAAATGACACAAAAAATGGAGAAAGATAAAGAAGAAATAATATTAGAGATGAGCTGGAAAAGATCAAAGACATAAGAGGAGAAATGAGGGAATAAATTAAAAAGCTAAAACTACCCACTTCTGAGAGAGCTGACGATTCCGGTGCAACCGTCTAGAAATGAGATGCGGCGATAAACATTTACAAGAAGTACATCAGACGCAGCTGAAAAGCCGTAATCAATGAATGAGTCTCTTCAACAATTTCAACCCGACGTGGAGCGTCTTGTAAGATTAGCATATCCATCTGCCCCTAAGGAGTTCATAGACCAACTAACTGTGCAAACATTCATCGATAGAGTCATGGATGGTGAACTACAACAAGTTCTCAGACTATCACGCCACAAAAGTCCAAGTGAAGCACTGTTCAATGACTTAGATGAAGCGGCGAAACAAACTTCCAAGGACCATGTACAGGTGCAACAAACCGAAATCTACGACGGCACAACTACAGAGCACTGTATCGTGTCGCTCATCAAATAATGCAAACGAAATGTTGGGAATGTAGAAAGACTAGTCATTTTGGTAGAGAATGTAAGAGCTACAGTGGTCGTCTAAAATGCTGGAATTGCAGAAGATTAGGTCACATAAATCGAGATTGCCCCCCAAGAGAATGAATTCCAAAATATTGAAAATGTGGAAGGACTGATTGTTACGTTTCAATTTGGAAGAATTACAGTGGTCGTCCGAAGTGCTGGAATTGTGGAAGAATTGATCACCAAGTCAAGAATGCCCCTTACATAATATACGGTCTTTCGGCAAAGAAACAGTCGGAAGACGGATATCACAAGGGTTACAGCAATAGCAGGAACGTGACTTCGATATCGAGAATCGCTCAGGCAAACAACAGGACAACGCAGATGCACTATTCCGGAGACCTTGCATGGAAAACTACAAACATTGTTCACCTGGGGAGAAGAAAGAAATGACATCGATCTGTTGTAACCTAACCACCATTCTGTCTGAGAGCTCTTGGGAAGATAAAGAATTAATCGAAGACAAGAGGAAGGGCGAATATACTGGCCCATTAATGAGACCAAAAGAAGATGCACCTTCGTGACAACCATCGCAGGCCAGATAACAAAGAGGTGTTGGGCCCAATAGACTTTCCTTATCTTTGGCCACGCAGAGAATGCAGAAGAGTCCAGATGGAACCAGAAACAAACTCGAAGTGGTACTTCCGAGGAAAAGAATTTCAGAAGGGTTAGAAACAATCCATGGCGAAGGACAATCACGAAGACTCTAAGGAAGGTGCGCGAGCGAAGTAGAAGCGATGTGGAGGACATACACCGCCGGTAAGGCACCGAAGATAAGAAGTCGTGGACGAATGCAGCAGTACAATGCATTTGAGAGAATCGTAGTTGACGTAGCAGGACCATTCCTTGTGACAGAGTCCGGTAACAAATACATCTTAGTAGTCATGGATTTTACTTTAGCTTGGCCCCAAGCATATCCGATAACGAAAAAGAAAACATACACCGTTGCTGAGAAGTTTGTCAATAACAGGAAGATCCGATATGGAGTCCAACTGGAAAATCATTCCCGATNGTCTGCGGTGTTGTTTATCCATTCCCCGCAACAGCATATCCTTAACTTCATCCCAAATTACGTGGATACGCAAAAACCACAATCGGTAATCTGACCGATGAAAACTGATCCGTAAGTATTACCTATGGGAATGCAAACAGAAGGAAGATATTCTCTTAAACGATCACTTCCGCAAACACCTAAGCCATGAGCCTTCAATTAGAGCTTTAGAAGAGACGATAAATTAGAAAGAAAAGCTGTTGTTTAAGAAGTTGTGGAGAGTTATTATCGCAGAGATTTTAGGAAGAATAAGAAGACACATCACAAAATCACCAGTTACATCATAATGATTCTTTAGTGTTTCCCAAAATCTGATTCCTGACACAACCGTTTTCTTTAATAGGGAGAAACTTCAACCTGTCAACATCATAGGTATAACGGGCAGAATAAGATCAACAATAGTCCATCACGGTATCAATCCTAGTCTTGAAGAAAAGTAAAAACAAGACACTTCAGATGTGATTTTAATCTTTCAGAGCAACCCTTGATAAGTATTGCTAGTGGTTGCTTTTTTGGAAAATTGATTTTGTTGATATCTAGCTACAGCTTCTTCTTGTCAAAATTTACTAGTTACCTTGCTAACTGATTTAAATCAATTCGAGTACATCTCCTATAACGCGATCACGAACCGTTGCCATAAAACGCAAGCGACAACCCTTCTACACGTGCTCTAGTTGATAAGAGGGTAAATTTTTTCGCATTTATCGGAACGGACTGGCAGAACACGAGTGCAAATACAGCGGACCGTTACGAGAAATCAACGACACCACATACAAACTACGAGTGACATTCGAATGGGTCGTTCCAACAACCTCCGCCCTCTTTACATGCTCTTAATTTGTATATCGGTTTGATATCAACCCCATGTTGTTATAGACCGGGGTCTGGTCCACAAGCGATACACAACTACGTTACAACACATGTACACAACTTTTTGCATGCGCCAACATTTTCTTTTATCGATTTAAGGGCATTTGAAACAGTGTCAGTTCTTTAACGGAAAATAGCAACAACAACAACAGTTTCCTATTTCAAACGATTTAAGTAAATTCCTCACCGTTTAGCCATCACCGTTCTTAACAGATCATGTAATATTATAGGTCATGTAGGATTTGGCTTAGTATATTTTAGTTTTTCGCTTGCCCAGGTGCAAGAGGAATATTACCAGTTTAGGTGGTGGTAAATCAATATTCTATTTTTACGTACGTGCATATTGGGGGTATGTGAGGGACCACCGCGGCAGTTAGAGACGAGCAATAGACTAAGAGGTTTGATTAAGACGTAACTCTATATTTCATTTAGATATCGAGCATTTTGTTGGAAGAGACGGAAGACGTATTGATAGTGATTATACGAAGACGTGTGTGTTTTAGAAGACGCGATACATTATATATTGTATATATGTTGTATATATTTTGTTCCTGTTTGTTACTCGTTTTGTTATTTGATGTTTATCTTCATCATTACCTTTATTATATATGTACTCAACTACCCGGAGCCTTTTATTGAACAACCCCTAGACAACTACAGAAAAAAACCTACAGCCACGTGCATCAGAAAACATTAACATGATCTTGGATTGCTTCTACGAATGTGGAATGGTTTTCTGTGCAATTTTTGACAAAGCGATATCATCAAATCCAAAGACAGTGTCAAAACTTTCTAGCGGCGAATATGGGTATTTTTTTAAGTTTACTCGTTTCACCAAGTTAAAAATAAGTCTAATAAATAAATTGGAGTACAACTGCAGAACATGAGTTTGAAGTTCCT
This sequence comes from Agrilus planipennis, assembly GCF_000699045.2. Lineage (NCBI taxonomy): Eukaryota > Metazoa > Arthropoda > Insecta > Coleoptera > Buprestidae > Agrilus > Agrilus planipennis. The sequence continues at coordinate 2,154,935 of NW_020442460.1, read as the reverse complement.
TTTAAAAAGACCTTTTAGAGCCAACGAAAATTGCACAAAGATTGATGCAACAAAATTCGGTTGCTGTTGAAGCTAATATAGGGGGAAACGAAGAAATTGCCTTATTCGAGAACAAAGATAAGATGATACTGTGGTCATTTAAAATACAGCAGTTTAGGTAACTCAAATATATCTACTTTTCTTACCTGCTATTTCCAAAGGTAAAATGGCTTCTGTACTATTCCACGAGTCCATATCCACCTGAAAAATAAAAGCAGATTTAACAATGTGTCATATTTGCTAAGAGTCAACCAAGAACAATTTTATCGTCACTGGGTTGCTTATGTGAATGCACACATCATATGCATTGTTCTTATAAAATGGCGAGTACAAGGTAATAAAAAAAGGCACTTTATGACGATAAAAGTGCATCTTTAATAATGGGTAATTTAAAAGGAACATAGCCTTGCTTTCGCTGAAGGCGACCATTAAATTCACATTGAAGTGAAATTTCATGTAATTATTTAGTAATAAAACGATTTTATTTGTTGTAAGTGCAATACACCTCACTTACACATATCCGTCATATCTGCATGTATTTACGTTATGAATCGGGTGAATGGTTTTTGAAATTGTTTTTATATTATAAAGACATTCATTATTTGTATGCGGTTTTAAACTTTGAAAGGTTATGTTTTGCAAAATCTAATTTGAAATATATTAATTAACTCACTAATACACTGAATTAACGCTACAAAAATTCAAAGTATCTCATTAATAACCATGATTTTACGTCTAAATAAACAAAATAACAATCAACCGACTACGAGGCATAATAATAGGTGCCTACATTATATTATAAAAGAATATCTATCGTTTATGTGCCAAATCATACGCTTAATCAGCCGATAAAAACAAATGAACGTTTATATTTTTTAGTAGAAGATGGTTAATGAGAACTCATCATTGCAATTTAATATATAAGGGTCTGCAACTGAAGTACTGCAGAAGTATTTTATTCCAAAAACCTTTGTTGCATAGCTGTGCGAACTGTCGCTCTCTAAACGGTTATTTCATGTTTGGATTTCAAGTATTTTTTCCACATATAAAACAGACTGAATACTTTAATTTCATTTGAGCTTGACCGACAAAGTCAATTTCAGTTATAGAATTTATAGTAGGTTTATAACTGGTATTAGGGCAAGGCAAGGGGGCAACATAAAAGTAAGAGGATAGTAAATTTATGACACAGTTATGGGTATCGTTAAGGTGTAGGTATACCTACTGAAGAAGGCCTTTTCTGAAAATACAAACGTAGCTCCGAAAACGAGACGAAACAAAGAAAACCGGAGTTACCTAAAAAGGCGAAAACTATGAGAAGTGTCTTATACCTGGCCGAGGGACCGATACAGGTGCACCAACTTCGATCGGGCGCTTATACAAGTTCCGAATCATTAAGCCAGCCGGCATATAACGCAGTACAGTGGTCCCTTCTTTGCCGTGCTCTTACTTACTAACCTTGGGTCTGAGGTTCTTTTCCATTTGCGAGAGAAATAAAAGGAAAAGGACTGAAAAGGAGTTGAAGGTAGAAGGTACCACGGCCTGGGAACGGTACGGGCTTTATACACACGCTGAACAAGCCATAATCTACGTGGCTTATACCGGCCTGGCCGTTCGAATCACTTTTACAATAAAACGCGTTGGTAGCACAAATTTTATTTACAGAAGACCAGAAGATGTTGGCCTTGAATTCCTCGACTTCTTCATCAAAACAAGCGATTATCTAACTGAAGTTTTTTCAAAAACGAACACTCAATTGATATTTGTATTGGGTCTAAGTTTATAAGTATTTCCATAAAATTGCAGGTTCAACAGTATTCTGGCATTCCACAAAGAACTCCTTAGCTTAATGAACGATGACAGTTGTAAGAATGTCACTACGAAGTTGTACTCGGCAGTTCGCATCAGATTTAATGCATTTGTATACATTCAGTAAGTGATAACGTTCGATATCAAAATTGACCCTTGGGTTTACTATCCTCAATGGCTTCAGGTTAAGTTATTGCTCCTATCTGTATTCTCTTCATAAGAAGCTTATAATGGGCATGGGCAATTCCAGTTCAATTGTTTCCAAACAATCTTTTGTTTCCACGAATTCTGTTGAAACTAAAGAATAACAAAATGAGCTGTACCTGTGCTTTTAGTTACAGAGACCTCCCTGTAATGATCTTAACATGTATGTCTCTTAAAGCGTCACAGGTTAAAGACAAAGTCATACCATAGTGGCTATAACTTTTATAGGCAACTAACGTCCATAATATGAATACTATTATACATAAAGTACAATAATCTTAGAATAAGAATAAATGCACACAGTTTACACAATCAACATTAAAGACAAGGTACGATAAGAGGAATATAAAAAAAGAAAGTCGCTTTCCAGTTATTTAAAGAACAACATTGTAATCGTAAGAATATTATTATTAGAAGATTTACAAGAGAAACCAAAGATTTACCTATATTCGGACTTTTACAGTAAAATATTATTCTTATATTCAGAAAGGCTTGAACAGTAGATCGACCACTTTGTCGACCAGGCAAATGAGAAGAATACCGCAGCATCAACAACTTCACGTAACAGAAGAGGTATTGAAAGTGATGTCGATAAACTGGCCAAGGTCGAGATTTTTTTATCCGCAAATAACCCGTAGCATCCAACAAAGATTGGTCTGTAAGTACGACCTTATTACCATACCAACTTGTGTATAAGTTTGTTATAGATAACATGGATGCAATGACTATATTGGAGTTGTTCTGGGGAATATAACTGAGTAAACACTAAAAGGCGTTTAGGAAAACTAAAATGCGTTTCGACAATCACTAACTGCCGATATTTTTTACTAGAGTCTGTAACTTTGATTAGCTGTAATGATAACAGTATTAGCATCTAGCAAGGAGGACCTAGAGATAGCTTTAAATAAAATGGAAGCGGTACTGACAGATCAGTACTGTATGAAAATTAATAAAAGTAAAACTAAAATACTGGTATGCAAGGGAAGAAAAAGTAGGGAAACAGCGAATATAAAGATAGGAGAAGAAAAATTAGAAGAAGTAGCTGATTTTAGATACCTAGGAAGTCAGATAAGTGAGAGGATGGAAGGAGTAGTAGGGATATAAAGCAGAGGATAGCGCAGGGTCGTGTCGCCTTTAATAAAAAGAAGTCACTTCTATGCTCGCGAACCGTTAATTTAGAAATTCGAAAAAGGTTGTTAAAGGTGTATGTTTGGAGCACGGCGTTGTACGGGTGCGAAACATGGACAGTGGGAGCGGCGGAAAAGGTTAGAAGAGTTCGAAATGTGGTGTTATAGGCGGATGATGAGGATATCGTGGGTAGAAAAGGTTAGAAATGAAGAGGTATTAGAAAGAATAGGAGAACAGAGGACTCTGTAGAAGTCAATAAAAAATAGGCGAGATGGGTTGGTAGGACACCTTCTCAGGCATGAAGGTCTAGTCAGAGACATATTAGAGGCAGAAACAGGAGCTAGGAGGGGTAGAGGTAGACCTAGATTAGATTACTGTTAGCAAATAGTTAAGGATGTGGGATGTTCTAGTTTTAGGGAAATGCGAAGATTAGCTCAGGATAGGAAAGAGTGGAGGTACGTGTCCAACCAGTCTTAGGAGTGATGACCTTATGATGATGATGATGAAGTATAACCCTTGCGAGTAGAAACGCGTTTTTTGTTCCTAGACGTTTTGTAGGATTTTGGGTTTCTTGTGTTTATCCAAACAAATGACTGCTTAATCGTAAGTATATACCACAATGTGCGATATTTTCCTTCGATTGTCTATTACGTTATTCCACATTTATCTATGCATCTATTGGATATAGGATGTCCTGATATCAAAAAAAATCACTAAATAAGGTCGTATATTGTCTAAATGGTTACCTAAAGAGAAAAAATTTTGAAAATAGCCATATGCTCCTACTTCCTACCACCAACTCTTGTTTATACTGGGTAAAAATCAAATTAGTAAAAACATGATTTGACACTTGAAAATAAACGTTTCCTGGTTTTATAAGCACACAGTCACTTAAAATAACGTTTTCAAGGACTCATTATATTTATAACGAAAAAAAAAAGTAGAAGATTCCAACACTACACGCCGTCCGACGACTTCCTTAGGCGAAGTTTTACGATTAATGAAAAGGTAAATAGGAAATAATGGAAACATTAGGAAATACGTTTAATCATTAACATATTATCGCACGTGGGTACAATGGAAAACATGTGATCCTTTGATAGATAGTCCGTCACTAGGAAGTTCTTAATTCACCTTGGACGTTCAATTTGTTTCTTTACAAATTGGTACCAATATATTGACAATGTATCGAATATACTAGTCATTTATCAAAAGATCAATTAATTTCCTGAGAGATTCTGTTCAAATCAATCAGTTCGACCACCAATAATGAAAAGCTAATTTGAATATTGGAGGTTATGTTCGTCTTCAATTAAAATCTAAAGGCTTGCATTTGAGAGAGCACATTATTACAATGAAATCTTATAATACATACATGTATTTATTCTAATAGACCAACATTTGACTTATCTCTAAAAGGAATTAAGTATAGGTCAGTAAAATAAAAAAATAAGGAAAAGACAGAATCCCTAATAAAGTTCATAACTGTAAAAAAATACAGGAATAATAGGTTGTAAAAGAAAGTTTTATAATTTAATTAAAGGCTACCTATGAACATGATGATAAATTTGTAGAAAAATACAAAAAAAACTTTAATATTTACTGCGAAACTTAACCAAATCATATTGGTTACTGTGGTGACACAACTCATAATCACTCTGCGCATGTTTTAACGTTGCATAAACTGATTATTAGGCACCAGGAACATTTTCTTTTCGCAATTCGTTTGCATAAGTTCTCATTAACTATATGGGATTATAGGAGATATTAATTTACTATAGGGTTGTTCGGAAAGTCATTTCGTTTTCTCCCGACAGAGGATTTAATTGTATTCTTTTGCACCCAACTTCACATTTAAGCCGTATAATTTTTATATGCTTTGAGAGCTCCTATAGCAAGGTTTGTGTGTGAAAAATTCCAATTAATTCTACGCAGTAGTTTTTGGTTGGTGCCCTTTTAAATATGGAGAGCGATAAGCAGCATTTTCGACATATCTTACTGTTTTACTACAGAAAGGGTAAAAATGCTGTTCAAGCCAGAAAGAAATTGACTGATGTGTATGGAGAAGGTGTGTTGACAGTACGCCAGTGCCAGAACTGGTTCGCTAAATTTCGATCCGGCAATTTTGATGTCGAAGAT
>NW_020442460.1:2016498-2149291 GCF_000699045.2 Agrilus planipennis | reverse complement strand
TACGTACGTACGTACGTACGTACGTACGTACATACACACATCATCAAAAAAATTGGCTAGCATGCTACTAATATGTTAAAACGTGGAAATATAATGAAAATTCCGATTTCACTTTTCGACCCAATTACAATAACTTCCTAATGGGAAGTTAATAAAGTATTTGTTTATTATACGAAAACTGTCTTTCATTTCCACAAAAAAAACCAAATGACTTTCCGAACAACCCTATATTTACTATGTTGTTGACGTCATTTCGGAAGGTTTCACTTGGAGTTTACCGGAAGTTTTAAACCGCAATACTGTTTTCTAAATTATGGCTATGCTTCTATCAAAATCAAACAGATTTTCAAAAACAATTCCCTATCATGTCCAAGAAATAGTTTCGAAGTTAGTCATAATCCCCTGCCTATTCTCTTCTTTGAAGTTGAACAAAAGTAAGTAAATGTGCGTATTCAGCAAGAACAAAAAATAAGTACGGATCAGATAAAAAACGTTACTGAAAGGTTACTTCTGTATATCATGTTACAGAAAAACTCTTTTGTTGTCTGAGTCATAATAAAAATGTATGGATATCGGTGTAGGTGTCTTAAGAAATAAACACAAAAGAAATAAGAAACCTTGATGCTTAAGTAAATCATAATAATCTAATGCAATCTAACGGATACATCTTGATCTTACATAAGCCACACTATTCCCTAGAATTAGTCATATCAAAGTGGCATGCAAATTATCATTGGCTATAGCTTATCCTTATCCTTCACATAGCTCACAGATAATGACGAATAACAATTTCCTTCTATATACACAACAATTGTTGAAGTAAATTAAATGATTGAACAATTACGACACTGCAATTTATTACTTCACTAGTGTTTAACAACAAATTTGTATTAAAGAAAATTAAGTTATTATAAAGGAAATTCGCTATATCAACATGTACAGTGCAAATTATCAAATATCATATACTACAATTAAACATCCATGTAGTCAACGTACACTACATAAAAAATAAAAGGCTAAATTCTGAAAATAATTATGTTTCTAATATGTAGATGACTGTATTCTGTTACATTTCTGCTTTGGAATTTAAAGTGAATGTTTGAAACTTTTGGGTGTTTGAAAGATTATTTGTGGAATACTACTGCCCTAACATTTGCCTAAGTGGTCCAAGGAAACCACAGAAAACCTTGGTCGAAGGCAGACGGACTCGGAATCGATCCGGCGTCCTCCCGAATGCTAAGCAATGATGTAAACCTCTAAGCCATCTAGAAAAAAAAAGAACTTTTGAATGTCTCATTCCAACTAGCCACTAATGCTGCTGGGCGGGCAGTCCCTCCGGACTACTCCGGAAGGTAGAGCGAAAGGCACTCTTCAGCCTCCTTTCAGGAATTGTGGGAATGGTTGGGTGGAGATTCCGGTGAGAAAGATGAGACGGACGAAATGAAGACAATAGAGAGAATGAAAGATTATTTGTGGAATATTACTGTCCCAACATTTGCCTAAGTGATCCAAAGAAACCACAGAAAACCTTGGTCGAAGGCAGGATTCGGAATCGAACCGGCGCCCTCCCGAATGCTAAGCAATGATGTAAACCTCTAAGCCATCACGAAAAGAAAACTTTTGAGTGTCTCATTCCCACTAGCCACTAATGATGCAGGGCGGGCAGTCCCTCTGGACTACTCCGGAAAGTAGGGCGAAAGGCCCTCTTCAGCCTCCCTTCAGGAATCGTGGGATTGAGTGGGTAGTGATCCGGGTGAGAAATATGAGACGGACAAAATGAAGACAGGAGAGAATGAAAGATTATTTGTGGAATATTACTGCCTCAACATTTGCCTAAGTGATCCAAGGAAACCACAGAAAACCTTGGTCGAAGGCAGACGGACTCGGAATCGAACCGGCGTCCTCCCGAATGCTAAGCAATGGTCTAAATCTATAAGCTATTCCGAAATAAGAAACTTTTTGAGTGTCTCATTCCCACTAGCCACTAATGCTGGGCGGGTAATCCCTCTGGACTACTCCGGAGGGTAGAGCGAAAGGCACTCTTCAGCCTCCTTTCAGGAATTGTGGTAATAGATGGGGTGCTGCTTCGGGTGAGAAAGATGAGACGGACGAAATGAAGCCAGAAGAGAATCAATGAATATTTGTGGAAATTACTGTCCCGGCATTTACCTAAATGATCCAAGGAAACCACAGAAGAACCCGATCTCGGAATCAAACCGACGTCCTTCCGAATGCTAAGCAATGGACTAAACCTCTAGGCGATACCGCACCCCAGGCGGATGTTATTACGTTCATATAGTAAATTACGAAAACATTGACTCGACTGTTAACCAAGTGCCTCGCTATAAAATCAGGGATGGAATTTCAGGTAAATTTTTAACAATGACGACCAACGCTTTTAATCAATGGACACAGTTTCACCGAGGTTCATCAGACTCAGAGTTACCTCTACTATGCATTAAGCAATTAAAAAGAATCGCTTCTGCAACAAGATGGGCTGTATATTTATGGACCAAATACATAAGCACATTTTTTTTTTTTTAGCAGACGATGAATTTGACTTTTAAGCTTCACCAGTCAATTAATTTTATATGCTTCTATTGTCTTTATTCTCAACCATATGCCGATGCAGAGAAACAAAGCACCTCCTCGAATCGAATCAAAGGATATTCACCTTTAAACTACATTGCTGACATATACAAAGGGTTGTACAATACTCTAAAAAACAAATAGAAACAGGAAACAGGACAAACATATAAACAAACTATTAACCCATACTGTGAATGACGATTAAAAATTAATCCCACCTCTAATTCATTTAACACGCACACCTCTATTAATTTCCGTTATTACTTTTCCGCCAAATCGAAAACGTGCAGGTCCATGCAATCTTTGCATCTAGTTCAACGTGTACCGTCTACGTAAGGGCTGTAATCGTGTTTACTTATAAATGGACAGTGAAAAATCAAAGTGTATAATAAATTTAGAAGATGTGATTGTATATTTGTAATTAATATTAAAATAAGACTTTAAATAAAAAAAAAGCAATTTCATCTGACCAGTGTCGGATATTAGTTTCACTGCGCCATAAGCTCTGTCTTACATGGCGCCTTTTGCTCGGTACGATATAAGAAGTTATTAATAATTATTCCCAAATTGGATAAATCATCTAGTGAATAAGACGCGGGATATATAGTTTTTTATCATCCAATGGAAGACAGTCAATAAGTCAGGTGAAAAAATGAAAAGTGAAAATTTGTAAAATTTTGGTGTTACTAAAAATTTCGCGCCCCTACAGTTTTGCCGCCTTAGGCCCTATTCTCCCGGGATAAAGCATGCATCCAGGACTGTTTAGACAATGTTTTTAATTTCGACAATGAAATTAATCACCTTACAATTCATACAAATCAAACACAAGTATCTACTGTAAAGATTACAGAAATGATACTTGAGCAATATGAATTTTTGTAAATTTACTTATGGAAGGAAATTATTCGTTTTTGAAGACCGGATGATCTTGGAATTGACGTAAATGTGAATGAAGGTCTACCGACTCACCTCTGATCATCAAGAGCAAAAATGAGCAAATAATGCTTTAACATGATATTCTTTGTCCCAAAGCGAGACATGTGTTGTTCCGAGGGACCTACCTACCGGGACGTAGCTCTAGGTAAAAGAGCCTTTGAAGGAGAGTGAGACTGAGTATGTCTACCTCATCGATTTGTCCACCATATGCTTACCTGCCTGCCCTGCTGTCTGGGAAAAATAAGACCCACTTTGATGCAAGAAAAACATCACTATTACCTGCGTATTAAGAATGAACTTCTCAAATATTAAAAACACACTTCCAAAATAAACCCGAATTTAATTTTAAAATCCGACAATGATGAAACTTATAAATTATACAAAAAGATGAATGAATAAAATGATAGCCACGGAACAATGGAGAGAAGAATCATTAATCAAATGATGATAACGAAGAAAAACAATTTTGGATTCTTTTTTTCTGGTAAAAATTATCTTCTTATAATGTTACCAAGAATTAAACTTCGTAATTTGAGACCTGCATAACAATAGCTAGCAATGGCACAGTTTACCAAATATCATTCCATTGAAAATTTTACTTGCCTTTCAAAAGGCAAATATAATTACCAATTTCTGCACAATCCTTGAATTTAAATCAGCAATTAATACACTTTTTGAACATTAAACAAACGGCTATCATTATAATAACAAATGTAAACATTTAATAGATATAGAGCAGTAATGATTCTTATGGTTAATTAATTATTACATGAAACATTTAATGACTCTGGTATAACACTGCCTCTGGATGAATTTAAAGACGTTATTATTTAACCGTTGGACAGTATTATTGCTGGATTTTCAGGATAAAAGGACTCAATGAAAAGGCCAGATCATTAAAATTAATTGCAATACTATAAGCGATATATCAGGCGCTTTCCTCGATTGATGGCAGTTACTAATAGAACCAATGGGTACATAAATTTAATCTAGCGGACTTCAAAATTAAATAAACTAAAAAGTGTACCATCGCTGAAACATTTGGCTACTGATAGTCACTTTTGGAAGAAAATAGAATTTGTTACCTACTAATATCAATGGAACAGGACTTGTAGGACGAGTATTATATTATCTACAATTTAAAAAAGGGTAAGTGAACCGCAAAAGATGTTCTTTAATGGTTCACGTCAGTTTACCTTTCGTTAATGTTTAGACAAAGAGTTAACGCGCGGGAATTATTATGCGAGTGACTGTCTAAGACGGCCTTGAAATTTGGAAGGTGCTGGAGGAGAGCGGTGACATAACTGCTTGCTTGACCATACGGTGTTGATGATCATCATCATCGTTACTTTCAAGTAAACCTTCACGACGACGACAACGAAATACATACGCATGGAATGAATGGCTACGTCACCATAACGGAAGCCAGCAAGGACTCCTTCCAAATTAAAACGAAAATTGTAACGATACACAAACAAAAATAATCCTCCTGAGGTATAAATTGTATTTATTGAAAAGTAGTTTCCTTGGGTATACATAATTACTAAATAAAATTAAAATCAATGTACATCATTAATTTAATCTTCCTTCCGCCACAATGAGGATATGGCATGTGTTTGGGAAAATGATAGATAAGAATTTCATGTATCTGTGTAATAGATAGCTCATAATAATAATCAATTGTGATTTGTTTGCCTAAAAAATGACAAAATTTAATGTCATCATCCATAGGAAGGTTAGAATTTTAAGGAACAGAAAACTATTGAAGCGAAGCCTATTCTGGATGAAAGAACCGAGAACAAAATTTAGGTCTAAGAACAGTACAACTGGAGTACAATTGTACAATTTGTCATTTACACCATTAAATGAATAATTGTATGCGGAAGAAACCAAAAATTACCGAATATTTAGGAGGAACAGGCAGAAAAACGGTTGGAACAGGTGTCAGACGAGTTGTGGTTTAAGTACGTCGCGGGCTAACCCTGAAATGGTCATTACCATTTTATTCAACGACTGACCTTAGAAGAACTACGTGAAGTGAAAGGATGGATGACTGATGGTAATAGATGCCAATGCTCCTTCGTCGTTCCGCTGTCGTGGTACAGGTTACGTTGTAGATCGGTGCAAAAGTAGAGCGCACACCCAGAATACTTACTCTGTAATAACTGATGCAAGTAAAAAATGTAATGAAAAAAGGTACAAAAGTGCCGATTATGACATAAGCCATTCAAGACCTTTACTATTTAAACAATTAATTCCAGAAAAAATGTGGTGCAAGTGTATAAAATCGAACACACAGAATAAAAAAAAACGAATATAATGTGTAGTAATATAAATACTATTAAAACTGACTTTGACTATAATCCAGCAAGCTGTGGAGATTAATGATAAACGTGATTGCCCAAGCAACAAAAAATTAATTATTGTTCAAAGGCATTAGGGCACACACAAAAGTTCTCACGATCAGTATTAGCGACACCTCACATTTTCCAGTTTTTTCCTTAACAAAATTGAGTAACAAGTGATTAATATAAACAAAAAAAAACAACAAAAAGTTGAAACTAAATAAACGTAAGACCTTTTCGGTTGACCCTGGACGACTTAAAGAATCTAACTATAGTAAGAAACAGGTATTGTTCATGATAAACAATTCTATTGTAAATTCATTAAGATTTAATCATATCTATAGTTGCGGGTACAATTAGATGCGAAATGAGGGAATACGCAGTGTAAGACCAAGGTGAACGTAATGATTTCTATTTCTATTGCCTTTCCATAACCTTGACATTGCGTTAATAGATAGACGAGGGCATTAGCATCTCCATCTACATATTTAGAACAGGATTTGCTTATTGATAAAAAATCCCAATACCAAACCGAAAAATGCCATAACGACTTTAGAATGTCTAGCAAGAAGTAAGGCCTTCTCCACTTTACATCAATAGATTTTTGCATTACCTACGAACTTTGGTATACCTTGATATTCAGTAAATAAGGATAACGTATAAGTTCACTGATTACAGTTCACTTTTGATTTTATTCCAACGCAAATACAAACATTTCTACCAAACGCTATTTGAACCCTCAAAATGAGAATTCAAATAATCATATACTCATACTGATTTGTACATCATCCCCATTTTCTTAATTGCTGGACTTCCACTGTCCAATTGATAAGGCCAAGAAATGAGGAGATGAAGATTCCTGTGAACTTCAGTGTTGATTTTCAGTAAATAAGGATAACGTATAAGTTCACTGACTACAGTTCACCTCTGATTTTATTTCAACGCAAATGCAAACATTTCTGCCAAACGCTTTTTGAACTCTCAAAATGGGAATTCAGATAATTTCAGGATTTCGAAAACATGGAAACCAAATCATATACTCATACTGATTTGTACATCATCCCCATTTTCTTAATTGCTGGACTTCCACTGTCCAATTGATAAGGCCAAGAAATGAGGAGATGCAAGATTCCTGTGAGCTTCAATTTATTTCCTGCAACAATAATGTTTAAAGGCGACAAACCACTCGCTGTTCTTAGCAGACTGAAAGCAGACTTGTGGAAAGTCGAAACAGCTTCGACGTCAGCAGGTGTATTATATACGATACCAAAGCCAACCTTGGCAGCGGTCAACGTGCACTCGGCAGCTCAACAAAATCGTGAACGTCGAACGGCACACCTCCCCATATTCGAAACATGCCTGTCTTACTACAAAACGACTGTTCTCCGACCCCGAGCGCACTCTCGGGGATGCGTCGATCAACGTTTTTGGAACGTACCGTATTCTCTTTGTATAAAGTGGTAGCGATGGAGGTGGTAGATTTTGTCAGACGAAGGACGCAGCAAGGCAATCCAATACGATAGACGATACGTCCCAAGTTTATTCCAGAGCGGCGACGTTGCCAGCTGGAGCTACAAACACGAGATATTCACTTTTTGTTCGTGAATACGTATCTACCCCCACATGCCATTCCCAACTATGTCGGAGGCATTAAAACGAAATCCATGGGGCTAGAAAGTACCGCTGCTAAATTACCCAAAATGCGTAATTGGATCATTATTTTACATAGCTTCCACAATGTCCTTAAGCCTGAATTACACAAAATTTATAACCGCTTTTATAAAAAAAGCTTCATTACCCCAGACCCCACCCCTTTGTAATATCAAATAATTTACAATTAGTACTACGTTTTTTATATTTTATACGCTTACTCTTTTTGAGATAAAGGAGCAGAAATCGCTAGTCGATAACATGAAAATTTGTTGTTAATTCTTTCATAAGTGTACGTTTACCGCCATCTGGAGCCAAAAAGCTGAGCATGACTGGGCGACAAGGCTGTGAGTTAGAAATCGACCAGCAACATTCTCTCCTTCCAGCAGATGTCAGCATGTTGGGAAAATAAACAAGTTACCTTCTTTACCGTACGTCCACATTTTACAACGAAAAATCCAAAAGGGGATTATAATTAATTTACATACAGATACAGTATGTGCAAACGTTAAAATGTTGTTCAATATTAGAAGAAAAACTTTCATGACTACTACACACACGCACTTCTGATTATCGTAGTCAGACACAATTAAAATAACTCGGAATTGTTAGATTACAATAATTCCGTTATGCAAATAAGGTATATTTGCAAAATTATAATAAGTAAAATTCAACGACGTCATCACGTTTTGCATTCTGTAACAGATGCAAACAAAATTTGCTAGAAAAGTATACATCAGTCATGTTACATTTGTTATCGTGATCGACCTAAAAATATTCATGTTTGTCGTATTTGTTAATCCGCGTGCAAATTAGGATATTACATACTAGCTCAGCAAATTTTCCAACAAAATACCACATAGCTAAATGTTATTAGATTACCACTTATTTTGCAAAGAATTATTTTAATATTTTAACATGGTTAAGGACCAAGGCCCAGCATAAACATTCTATAATAGTGTAGAAATATGTAAATGCAAATAAACATGTTTATATAGAATAATTTACATGGAACAAAATTAATACCAGGGAAAGTAACTTTGATCTTCTACTAAAATTAAAAACAATCAATGGCGATTTTATGGTAAAAGTAATGAATTTCATGTATCAACATGAATGGCATGGAATTACTCCATCTGAATTCAAGGTTGCACAGCAAGAAATGGTGGGTCAGTATGTCATGCCAACAGCTGTTTACAAGGTTCGTATATCTCATCCATTCGAAGTCTTTATTCGGTAATAGGCACAGACACATAAACAAAAGCACTTTTGCGATTCGGCAGACGAGTACCTATTACGAAATCGTAAACTTCCACTTATTTATGAGCAAAGCGCGATTACGAAAAATTGAAATACTAAGAAGCAAATGAGGTCCTAATATCTTTGCTGCCTCATGAATTTACTGATGGCTCGATGGCAAACAACGATTGCGATAATAAATACGTACACAAACATATATACAAATTGTTACCTATTACAGACCATAATTAAGTTAAATAAATGGTTTTGCACTAACAGATTTCAATACCTACGTTAGGTACATTAAGATTAGAAGCGTTCGGAATATGGTGGGGTGGTGTGATGAAGATGCCGTGGATAAAGGTTAGAAATGATGGAGCATTAGAAAGCGTGAGAAAACAGAGGGTGATGTGGAAGTCGATAAGAAATTGGCGAAATAGGCTGGCAGGACACTTTTTCTGACAAGAAGGGTTAGTTAGAGACATAATAGAAGCAGAAACTGGAGGTAAAAGAAGTGGAGATAGATCTAGATTAGATTACTGTTCACAAATAGTTAAGGATGTGGGATGTTCTAGTTGTAGGAAAATGCGAAGATGAGTTCAGGGTAGAAAAGAGTGGAGGTGCGTGTCCAACCAGTCTTATAAATGGTGGTGATTGTGATGATAAAATAATAGGCAAAATAGGCTGGCAGGACACCTCTGGCATGAAGGACTAGTTAGAGACATATTAGAAGCAGAAACAGAAGGAGAAAGAAGTAGAGGTAGACCTAGATTGGATTACTGTTCATAAATAGTTAAGGATGTGGGATGTTCTAGTTGTAGGAAAATGCGAAGATGAGTTCAGGGTAGAAAAGAGTGGAGGTGCGTGTCCAACCAGTCTTATAAATGGTGGTGATTGTGATGATAAAATAATAGGCAAAATAGGCTGACAGGACACCTCTGGCATGAAGGACTAGTTAGAGACATATTAGAAGCAGAAACAGAAGGAGAAAGAAGTAGAGGTAGACCTAGATTGGATTACTGTTCATAAATAGTTAAGGATGTGGGATGTTCTAGTTGTAGAAAATGCGAAGATGAGCTCAGGATAGAAAAGAGTGGAGGTGCGTGTCCAACCAGTCTTAGAAATGGTGGTGATGAAGATGATAATGATAATATTACTTAGTAATAAGTAAAATTGGCTGGCAGGACACCTTCTCTGGCATAAAGGACTAGTTATAGAGATATTAGAAGCAGAAACAGAAGGCGTAAGAAGTAGATGTAAACCTACATTAGATTATGGTTCATAAATAGTTAAGGATGTGGGATGTTCTAGTTCTAGGGAAATGGTCCTAGTTCTAGGTATGTACAGGTCTGACGATGGAAGCTGGCGAGCGGTCGCGCAGGTACTTGCCCATTTATGACCTATTTCGGTAAGTCACTTGGAACCGATACACAAATAAGCTTTCAGTAGGCGTAAATTATAGTATTAATACAGATAGGACAGTAGCGTACTAGAAAATAATGTAAAAACATGACTTATCAAGAAGAAAAAATTAACCTATTGCTTTTGTTTTATAGTTAGTTTTCACATTCACTGTCATCATCGGAATCTCTATCACTGTCACCAACATCAACAATTACTTCTTCTGTTTGTATGTCTATTACTTACTTACTGATCCCTGCTTTTTAAATATTTAATCTACGCCCCTGATAGGAATACTGAAGAATGAGGGCTGCAATTTTTATACCTAAAACTGCCTACTTTTGCCACCGCGCATCCACGCAATTTTAAAATTTCCGCCAGCTTCCAGCGTCAGGCCTGTAACAGTCTTCGAAACGGTGATGATGATGATAATGATAATTAATTAAATAGTAATATTATCATCTTTAGCTTCTAACTAAACAGCAATTAAGGATGGTGTAAGACAGATAGAGTATAGTAATATAAGAACTAAGTCACACCATAACCTATCTCACTAAAGCAGTGGTGACACAATTATCTTGAAGTTATACTTTCGACGCATTGATAGTAAAGTTTTACCACGTAACGAAAGTTGCGCCATAACTTATCTCTGGAACAATATTGGAATACGTAGATGTATTAAAGCAAAATGTCTAGCACTTGTTCTATAACAGAACCTTTTGTCAATAAGTTTAACGGCTGCGAATTAGCAAATACGTAATGTAAATTAAAACTTCAATAACGAATTGTTTTTCCGCAAGTATACCAGTACTACTTGGGTAAGATTAGATAATTCTGCTTCAAAAGAAACGTTACCTGCTGAATCAAAACAAGCAATTTCATTAACCGCCTAAATATAGATCGCTGAAGCGACTCATTTAGGTAGATGGTAGCTTATAACATCTGAAACGTGACTAATGCTGAATTGAAATAACTCGAATTACTCTCCAAAAACACTCAAATAGAAGCCAAAACTTTGCTCCTGTAGGTAAGTCGAAGCTAACTAACTTGCAACATTCCGCCTTTTCACACACGAATACGTAAGCAACTGTTAAGGCAGTGCTGTTGTTATTATAGCGGTCAACTTATTTTTTTGCATACCTATTTGTCAAATATTGCATTCGGCATTTAGGGTTTCTGATATTTTATTAGCTATATCACGAAGAGGAATACACATACAAAGAGAGGTTTAAAAATTAGTTTTAACATTGTCATCACCGCGTTCAGCGGCGGTTGGTTTTAAAATCAAACATGTCCGACAAGCTAGCGCCCCCACATGAGAATTTAGTCCTTTTTTAATTCTCATGTAGTGCTCTAATTAAAATTTTAGTACTCCATTCCTTGTATGAAAATTTCTTGTCATTGTAGACATTATCACTAAATTCACTGCACTTATCATTCCACTCCTTTGCCAAAAGGTACTAACGTAGAAGGAAAATACTCCATCCACAGATAAAGAAAAAGAAATTGATAAGAGTATTTCCGAGATTAGCATTAGATGTAGCACATGCACATCACGCCCGGACCGAAAAATGTTTAAAATGATCAATAAGTTTGAGAAACATTGTTGGTTACATTAGGTAATAATTCTTGTCGTTGCAAACAAAACAACCACTACAGTCGCTGTGTTTTCTCGTCCCACTCCTGTGTCTAAAAAAGTACCAACAAGGAAGGATAATACTCCATCCACAAGTACACGAAAAGAACATAATAAGAGTATTCCAAGACCAGCCTCGGATCAATAAATTTGAAAAATATTGTTAGTACAGTAGGTACGATTTCTTGTCATTACAGACAGTTCACTGTACTTATCATCCCACTCCTTTGCTGTAAAGTACTATCCTGGAAGGATAATACTCCATCCACAAGTAAAGAGAAAGTAATAGAGTATTTTCAAGATCCGAAATCGAAATCAAACAAAAATAAGTCTTTGGATTATTGATCGCCTTGAATTCCTAATAAAGATATACATGCCTCATTAAATTGGTCCACCGCGGATTTCCGTGTTCATGCAATCTAGTAAGGAAGCTAGAAAATCAACTAACTAGATTACCTTAGCTAAGACAGCAATTAATTGTGACTTTTGAATGTTCCAAATAAATATAAGTATTTGCTATTAAAACTGTATACTTTTTAGTCACATTAATCGTTTGAAAATCTACATCATAACAACAATGAAACCCTACGGGAATCAATCACAAACGGGAAAATTTCCATAAGTTTTCTATAATACACCGGAATATGTCGGTATTGGGTGTTAACACTATAAGTACCATATAATATACAACTTCGTATTTGTGTACATAGTAACATTATAACGATAATTTAATGGGTAATAAAGGTTCTTATAAATGTGAAACATTAAAATTAAGTTATAAACTTTCATTACATACATGTATGCAGGCATTATCGACAAAAGTTGCCGAAACAAAATACCTTTTATTCGTTTTAATAATGGGACATTATAGAAGAATATTAATGTTCACATTCAATAACTTCGAGGTCGAATTTCCTAAACCAGGAAGTAGTTTTACGCACAACAAGTACAAGTGACAAACCTGCATACATAAGTTAATATTATTGTGATACAATTAATTGCAAGTACAACGAAGCAATATTGGCGATTCTTAACAAACTTAAAGAACTGATAATAACTACAAGCAACTAACCACTTTATAAACAGGGGAGAATCCAGAAGCAATCTAACAATCCTAAAAAGACTCCTTTTCTTGAAAGATTTATTACAAAAAAAGATAATACACTTAGACAAGTAGGAAGAGACTATACAAAGTCAGTAATTAAACAGAAAATTATGTACACATATTAAAACAGGTGTTAAGCAATTTCGATAATTAAGAAATCCATACAGTAAACAAAAAAACTTTTGGATGTCTAGAGGTCTAGACCATTGCTTAGCATTCGGGAGGACGCCGGTTCGATTCCGGGTCCGTGTGCCTTGGTCCAAGTTTTTCTGTGGTTTCCTTGGATCACTTAGGCAAATGCTGAGGCAGTAATATTCCACAGATAATCATTCATCCGGTGCCCGGACACCCGTGGACCCCCCCTTGTTGCGCCCCTGTATACGAGACATTTTAAAGATGGGCCTAGTATCCGGCTTGAATCTAGTTTTTTTAGGATCTGTTTCCTGGCAAAATCACTATTTGGTGCACCTCTCATTTTAATATTCACCAATGTGATTTGATAGAAAGATACCTGCGCAAGATAGGTACCTACTTACCATGATTTGTAAGCAAAGCAGCTTTTGGTGCATGCGAATTTATAATAGATACAATAATTGATTTTCAACACGACGACAAGAAGCCATTCTAACGACAACACGTGCCAAAGATTTTCTCGTGTATGTCGGCGTCGACATAAAAAATCTTGAAAGGAAAACACTTTACGAATTGTTAAAAGTGTACCTACATACATGTATATCAGAATAGGTAGGTATTAAAATATGCGAGAACCTTATGAATCAATACATTTTAATTTCTTTAAAATTTCCAAAACGTTTGATCAATGAAGTGGCTGTGGAATTTTCACGGCTCAATTATGATAACTATTGTTCTTGTTATCCGGATATTAACCTAAACAATGACTGATAGTATCTGTACGTGACTCTCGTCAACTTATTTAGTCTGTACGATAGCAAGTAAGCTTCAATTGTCAATATAATTATGGTGCCAAAAACAACTTTCTTCATTGCCGCGGTATATTTTATTTCTATCTTGTGTACACTCCGATAGTTACAATATTACGTTAGTATAAAATCAACAGAATTCGTTTTTGAATGTCTAGTATTACGACCATCTATAGAGGTCAAACAGCAAACAAATAAATACAGAGCATAGACATCGAAATACTATTTCCACCATGAAAATCAATCAATTTTCTATGATGTCGACGGATAAATATGTTTTGCTTCGAGGGCTCGCCGGATGACTGACCTCATGATGATATGTTTGTACATAGGTCTTCCTGAGAGCATTAAACAGCAATCTTTACGGTACGGATTATGACAATTTTTAGGATTTCAATGTAATTATAATACGAAATCAATAGAAAACGAATGTCTTCTGAAGTGTACACGTAGACGCTAGCCCCTGTGACCTTACACACAAAAAAAAGAAACTTGTATGTTTCATTCATACCAGCCACTAATATTACTGCCCTTGCTTTTGCCTAAATGATCCAAGGAAACCACAGAAAAACTTGGACCAAGGCAGACAAATCCGGAATCGAACTGGCGTCCTCCCGAATGCTAAGCAATGGTCTAAACCTCTAGATCATGCCGCTCGGTTATACACCAAACAAAAAAAAAATTTTTGGGTGTTTCGTTACCATCAGCCACTAATGCTGGTGGGCGAGCAGTTCCTCTGGACTACGCCGGAAGGTAAGGCGGAAGGCCCTCTTCAACCTCCTTTCAGGAATCGTGGGAATGGGTGGGTGGTGGTTCGGGTGAGAAAGATGAAATGGACAAAATGAAGACAGAAGAGAATGAAAGATTATCTGTGGAATATTACTGCCCCAGCATTTGCCTAAGTGATCCAAGCAAACCACAGAAAAACTTGGACCAACGCAGGCGGATCCGGAATCGAACCGGGGTCCTCCCGAATGCTAAGCAATTCTCTAAACGTCCTCCCACTATTGGGTATATATCCTTATGGAATTTTGCAAAAGTGTAAATTCTCAAAAAATCAAAGCTCCCTTTAAACGTTTTCTACTTAAGATAAGTATATTTAAATAATCTATAAAAATTATTTATTCTCTTAAGTTCGTCAACCAAAAACCGCAACCACGTTTCGCGTTTAAGGTCGCTTTTTATCCGTTCTAGTACGTGGAAGGTTAATAAGACTCGCCTTTTCGAGTATGACCTAGACTCGCACTGTTTATTATTACCTAATATTGGCTGAACTGCAACCAATAATAACAACGAGTGAATCACCTCCGAAATTCACCGACATCATTTCGCGACTTGTATTTTGGGCTATGAATATACATATATTTATTTTTGCTGCATTAAATATCTGCGCTCATGCCTCTATGTATCATCTTCCCGGCCGTTTAACATCTAATCAGAGAAGATTATGAGAACATTTTTCGTAAAAACCAAACGTATAATCGATGTCCTTAACATTTCAAAAGTCACTGACAAACTAAATAGCGGACACGTGTTTCGCCCACTTCTAAATGTTATCAATCTCGCGCTGATAATGCTCACATTGCAAGTGAGACGAAACCTATGTTCATAATGAAATGGTTTAGTGTTTCGTTTTTACTTTATTTATTCCTTTAGCACAGTCTCCATTTTCTACTATAAAGTAACCGTTTTATTCAATCATGTCATAAATGAATTTACTAATACTTAAAGGTCACCGTTTATGGAAAATTTCGGACGGCCCTAGAGCTAAGTGATTTCTAACATAGAGAACCCATTAAGAATTGTTTTGATATATATGTATATGTTTACATCAGAATCGAGTTAATGTGGAAAAATTTATCATAGTCAATGTGTCCATGTCGAGGGTCAATGGCATTTCGTATTTAATTTACCTTAGAATCCTTACAGATGGATACAATATCTATTAGCAAAGTTGAATAATGTGGAATTATTAATACAATAAAAACGGTGAAAGTTTAGGTGTTATATTTCACCCATCTACAAGGATTCTAAAGATAAATTCATAAATACCAATTGTTATATCCTTAAAAGACGAGAGAACCGTCTCAAATGACAGTAAGGAGAGTGTTGTAAAGATGCGATTAAAAGATACGTATTTACAAGGAGATTTTTAAGAAAAAAGGGACCATGGTCTCCGTCCAAAATATATTAAGTTTCGAAAATACTATATCAGCCTCATAAGTGAACCTTCCAATATAATGCTTAGCATTCAATTATATTTCTTAGGGTCGATAAAGAGTAGTACTAAGATGGGATGATGGAAAAGCTTGGTTAAGTTGTCTATGGTGATGGAATCTTTCATCTGATTGAGGAATTCCTTAATTTCTGTACGTTGTTCGTGCAAGGGTTCCAAAAAACTAGTTAATGACTTCAGTATCTTGTCCCTCTGATGGAGTTTCTCATCTGATTGGGGACTCTCTTAATTTCTGTAACTTGTTCATCCAAGGGTTTCAAAATACAATTTCATGGCTTAAGTCTACTGATGGAGATTCTCATCTGATTAAGGAATCCCTTCATTTCTATGGGTTCTTCGCGCAATGTTTTCAAAAACCTATTCCATAACTTAGAATGATCATAAGTTATTTCTTAATAGGTAGATATTGTCCACTTTTGTACTACCTACTATTTTTCGAAAAAAAAACGTGATCATAACCTGTTTTGAAATATCCCCTCGTGTAACCGATAAAACGAGATAAGACGCCTTCATTGCAAATTGTTTATGACATTTGCACACATGATGATAAAATATCCGTTGGGCATCATTGATGATTATGGACAACAAATATATTCTAGTACGAATCACGCCCTATCACGTTTGCGAATAGTATGAAACATGACGCTGTGTTATCAATCAACGTTTCATAAACATAAAAGTTATTTATTATATTATTGCAATCGGTCTGCATGTTCCGTGACACAACACAACTATTAGTTTCAGTTTTTCAGAAATAATATTTTTAAACAATGCCTCTCGTAAAAAAGACACAGAAAAAAAATCTTTTGAAGATACTGGCAATGTCTCTTAATATAAAATTTATATTAGTTTAGAAAACGAGTGAAACATGCCCTTGTGGAAGAGGTAGAGTTTGTGTTTTATGAGCTATGAAGAATCTTTACCTTATTCAGCATGTGCAATCCAGGAGAGTGGTTCAGAAGTTCTTACAGTAAATATTATCCATTATCCAATAAGTTAAAAAAGATCACCACTCACAGTTAAAATCACTCAATGGAGTCAATAAAATTAAAAAAATAGTAAACTACACGATGTCGCCTGTGACCGTTATCTTCATAGCTGCGCTGGCACACGACTATTGCCAAATGAAACAGCGTCGTTTCAGATTGTCGTCGACACCTGTTTGTCAACAAATAGCTATCAAATCGAATGCACGCGCATGCTTTCGACAATTGTGTATCTTTCCCATTTTTCATATACACATCACTGACAATGAAATAAAACGAAACATTCGCCATTCAAAAGTTTAAATTATTTCAGTACCGTAATGTTTTGTAATGCGAAGTACTTTTACTTATAACGTAATCTAGAACAAAAATTGCTGCACAGTTGAACAAACCAAAGTGTCCCAGGATACAATAAGACTTTGTTTTCAAATATTATGTGAAGACAAACGCAACAATTATAAAAAACTGGGTAATACGAAACAAAGAATCACTATACATAGGTAGGCATAATAATAATACGTAATATGTTGGTAGGGCGTCGTGTAATTTTATGGAACCATCTCCTCTCATGACACAAAATTACGGAATTGCCCAACTATTAAACCTTCTCAAAGGAATGAACTGTGTCATAGGCCCATAGGCTTATTATCGAAATCCAAGACGCCTTTTAAGCATATTTAAATGTCAATACTCGGTCGCAAGCTCGTGGATAGAATGTAGTAATGGCTGTGGCTGAACGTCCGTCAACGGAATCGTTATGGTGCATATACATAATACATATATCTGATCATGAATATGTTTAAAGAAGGGGAGACAGAAATGCGTCTACTGTGCACGGGTTACCTCGATCCGTGCCGGGCTACATACCTTTCGAGTCGGTATTTTGAATTAATGTGGATGCCATTTTTGTGCATAATTGCCTCGTTCACGTCATTCGATTAATAATCGTCGTCACCATCAGCCATTATTCTAATACTAAATGAGTATGAAATGAAATGAAATAAAATGCGCCGCATAGCTAAATTAGATTACGGTTAGGAGAAACGTCATGGATTAGGAAGATTCTCTAGTGTAAATGTCAATTCAGAGGGCAAGCGGATGTAAGCATGTCGATTTCTGTGAACCTCTGTTAAGAAGTGTTGTCGCGATCCAAGATGGAGAAAAATCTCGAGCAGCGCTACACTATCTAGATTCTGCGTCAAACTCATGGAACTCAAGAACCTTCGAAATTATTAATGACGCCTCCGAGGACGATGCCACGAGCAGTTGAACAGTGTTCGAGGTTCGAGTGACTTCGCGCTGCTGGTGAGGGAGTTTTTGGCCCAATGTCTTACCCCCCTTAAAGCCCAGATCTAGCATCGCCGAACTTGTTCCTCTGTCCTGGACTCAAGCGAAACCGATACAGCTCCATTGAAGACGTCAATGGAACTGTGACGGCTTCTCTAATGGAATCCCGAAAAGCGAGTTCCAGAAGCTGACGCGCAGTGGAAATTGCATTATATCACCACAAGAGTGATATTTTAAGGACTACTAAGGATTTGTACCGATTGGTTCAACAAAATAATTTAAATTAGTTGAGTCCTGCTACTTTTTAATTCTACCCAATACCACATAATGTACCAGAGGCTTTAAAAATTTTTTTGGAAAATTGCACACGAGAAGCCTCTGTTATTGAAAATTAGCTACCCATAATCTGTTAAAATAGATACCTCATGTCATATGTAAATAATAACACACTAAGAAAAACTGAAAACAGTTAATTCACAAATAAAATAATCGATCACGTATCAAATGCACGATGCATAAAACTGACTTTATACCGTTTTTCATTAAAACGGTGTAATTATAATAAACAAAGTGGGTCAGTGGTTCAAGCTGACCTTCAGGTAAAAACAAGAAAGTTCAGATACATGGGTGCCGTATGTGTGCACGCTTTGCGTTATCAATCTTCTTGAGAAAGGTTAAAGGTACAAAAATAGAAGCAAAAAATGAAAAAGACCTTCAAAATACTTGAATATTTGCAGACACTGCCTACATCACAAATATAATTACCAACTGGAGCAAAAGAAAATGTTTGCCTTTTATTATATTTTCTTCATTTAGGTACTCTGACTTTATTAAAGAACTTTTAAAATTTTGAGAATAATCAAGGCGTCAATGGTGAAAAGAACCCTCATTTAGACTGGGTGTAACTAATATAATTTCAGCAACAATCGCAACTCATAAACTAACTATAATTAGAACTTTCGCGTTTTCGTCAAGTAACGTCACGTAGACAGTCTAATACATGGAGATTCAATCTAACTTTACATCGCCGCAGGTCAAAAGTGAAAGGGTCAGGAACATCGCGATTAAACAACAATGTTGACCGTTTAACTTTATACAAACAGCAACATGTTACAAATTTAGCAAAGTTAAAGAGCCATTCCAATTCATCTCTTTGAAATGTCAATTACTGTCTGGGGTATGTATACGTATGTAAGGTACCTAATCCACATTTAATAAAGAGTACCTACAAAAACATCTGACTTTTGATACCTACTAAATCAATTACATTCTTGAGATTTGTCAAATGAAGCACAATGTAAACCATAACAATATCTAAAAAGAAACCATCTCGCAAAAATCTCATACAAGACCATAATTTACTGGATATCATCCTTATCAGAAAGAGCAATGCGTATGTGCTCTAATGCGATGTTTTGCAGTATCTCCAATGTGCCTCCAGAAAGATAAGACAACTTTATGTAAATAGATATATGCACGTATGTGTGACGTCAAAAGATGGTCTTCTAGCAAAAATAAGACGCTCTGCATATAAAAAAAATTAATGATGATTTCACTGCCCCTTCATCGATACGAAATTGTTAAATAGTTATTTCCATTTTATACATTACTTATCTAATATTGATTCATCATCATCATAAGGTCGTCAGTCCTAAGACTGGTTGAACACACACTTCCATTTTTTCCTATCTTGAGTTAGTCCTAGCATACTAGAACATCCCACATCCTGAACTATTCTACCTCTACTTCTTTCGTCTTCTGTTTCTGCTTCTAATATGTCTCTGACTAGCCCTTCATGCATAAGAAGAAGTCCTACAAGCCTATCTCACTTATTTCTTGTTGACTTCCATACACCCCTATGATACAGATTAATGTAAAAACATCCTAAACATAAGATGCTGCCTACCCATGGAACCTAATGGAATCTTCATCTATAGAATCATTGATTTAGGGCATAGGTCGGCAAACTTTTGAGCTAGAAGAGCCAAATTCTCACATAAAACAACATCGTATGGTCAATAATCCTGAGGTAACCTTTGCATTTTACAAAAACTGGAAAATTACCAGTACGTAATTTAATCGAGGTCTTCCTCATGTCTCAGAATGTGTCTACCATCCTATCTTTCCTTTTCTTTGTTGACTTCCATAACACAAGGAGTAGGTGAAAGAGAGTTCTACTACTCATTCCAACTTCTTCCTTTTTTATCCACGGTATTTTCATTATCCTGCTATAACTCCACACCTTCCCTCTTTTGGAAGAAGAGGCAGTAGTACTTGAATGAAGCTGACATAGCTTTATAATTCGTTAACTAAAGATCACGCGTTATTTTTCGATGCGATACGTAATTCTAAACATTAATGCCATCTTGTGCTCAGTCGTACGGACGGCTGAGTGTCTTTTGAAGATTTCCCCTCGTCCACGAAAAAAAAATTTCAGTCATTCCACGTTATAGGAATAGATGCAAATTACACTTTTATTCAACTTGTTCCTTCATCATCATCATAAGGTCATCAGTCCTAAGACTGGTTGGACACGTACCTCCACTCTTTCCTATCCTGAGCTAAACTTCGCATTTCCCTAAAACTAGAACAGCCCACATCCTTAACTATTTGCGAAGAGTAATCTAATCTAGGTCTACCTCTACCCCTCCTAACTCCTGTTTCTGCCTCTAATATGTCTCTGACTAGACCTTCATGCCTGAGAAGGTGTCCTACCAACCTATCTCGCCTATTTTTTATTGACTTCCATAGAGTCCTCTGTTCTCCTATTCTTTCCAATACCTCTTCATTTCTAACTTGTTCCTTATGTATTCTAAAATCTTGCCTGAACAAAAGCCTCCGGTTCCCAGATGGACTTTAAAGTCCGGGGATACTCTAGCGATTGGCAGCCTTACGAAAGTATCATGATGACTCAATCCATTACCGATTAATAAAAATAATGTTATTGTTATTAGGTTACTACAAATAAAAAATTAATGGCAGCAGCAGTATGAAGTGATACGGTAATTAATTAAAGGGTCTATAAAATAGAAGGACAGATTTCATGGAAACAACAAATAAATGAATACTTCAATGAAATTCTTAACATCCATTCAAGTTTACCATATACTTCTAAGCAATGTCATCTGTTGCATTTGTACATGGTCTATCAAGGTGAATTGCCCATTATGACTATTCAGTATACTACATATATAAAGTTATCGCATAATATCGGGGTCACGAAACGTTTAGGTGCATGATACATCACGTCTGAATTTTTTAACAAACGAAATTAGGAGATCTAAATTAAAGACAATTCTGACGTCGATGGACATTACGCAACGCGATTTTACCCACTACCACGAATGAATAAATTTGGTAGACACTTGGTTACCTACTTATTGTGAATTTTAATTTCTCGTTAGCAAGAACATTGTTCAAGGAACATTAAAAACATAATTCCGTGAAGGGTCATGTACATAAGTTATAAACATGAAATTCCAAATTTGACCAAACGTCTAGAGTCACAGCAAGAAGCGAATTTCATTTCTATAAGCAGTTTTTTCAACCTTATTTGAATACGTTTCAACCAGTTGGGTAACTTCTTGGATTAGGTTATGTGAACACCTTTATTCTACTCAAGTAACTTCATTATGAAAATATTTGTGGATCTATAAAATTGACTCACGAAATCCAACTCCATTATAACTTTATACCTTACATGAATATGCTAATAAAATAATTCGAAGTGGTCTGTATTCTGTCGAAACTGCCAGACGCGGATCGCGATAGCATCGTACTACAGATGGCGTTTACCCCGCCATTTGTGGTATTTTCTAAACCGCGCTGTTAAGGCAGCAGGTAAAAGTTGGTCTGTGTTCTGTCGCAGCTGTCTGCGACGCGCTGATGGGATTTAAAAAGATCGAAATCGCGATTCGCGTCTGGCAGTTTCGACAGAATATAGACCACTTCGAATTATTTTATTCGATTATGGTAACGTGCCTGAGGTTAGCTACGCCGGGATTCCTTTCAGCAAGTAGATATCCATATATTTAAATGGACCTTGTTGGAGCATACGTAATCCTAAAATGTAGCATCGTACTACAGATTAGGGGTGGGTCGTTTACGTTTTCACCGACAACGAAACGAAACCGTTTTTTTTTAACGTCAACTAGTTGATAAACTTTCAACGTTAATAGATCAACGTTGTTTTGGTGTACAGATGGCGTTTACCGCGCCAAATTTAATAACACAACAAAATAAAACCATGATCACAAGCAAAGGGTTACCAGGTAAACAATAACTGCACCTACCCCTTTTTGGTATGGCACGAAGAAGTTAATATAACAAGATTTTCAGAAAAAAAGTCACAACAATGCTCCATAGGTGTTTGAACTTAATTTTTCTCGATGTAACAATCATCGAAGCCAACTATTTCAATTTCACTTTCGGCTCGTTGTCCCTCACTTCCTGTTTTGATTTGCATCGAAACAAAGACCTGTAAATTTTCTCTTGCGTTACGAAAGTTGCGGTTTAACGCGTACATTTTGTGAGCGCGCATTTAAAGAATCAAAAGAGCTGTTTGTCGTGACGACACAAAATTTAATAAATAATGCAGCAATGACGACTACGAGATGCAACCACACGTGCTGCATCTTTTGTGACGGTCGTCAATGTCTTATAAGTGGTCAGAAAAGGCACATCTTCAATTAGTTGTGGTTTATCATAAAATACAACTTACCAGAAATATCAGCTTTCGAAACCGCCATCACTCAAAGGGTTAACAAAACTATAAAACGACCGTGTGACACGAGACTCAAAGTAGTGAGAAAGAATGAAAATGTTATGGTTATGCAAAGTTCCCATTGGATTTAGATAATGGATCCCTAGACTTGTGGGAATTGAACTTGCTGGTAGCAGTGAATATAAAGTTTTTCAAAATCGGAAAGGTATCATGAGATGATTGATTTCAAACTCCACACGACGAGTTGATGCAGTAGCAGGTAGCAGCAAGGAGAATTACACAAATAATTCTTTAAAATGAAAAGTTGCGTAACAATAAGGGGAGCTGTATGTCAAATGGAACAGTAGTTATATGCTGTCATCATCATAAGGTCGTCAGTCCTAAGACTGGTTGGACACGCACCTACACTCTTTCCTATCCTGAGCTAATCTTCGCATTTCCCTAAAACTAGAACATCGTACATCCTTAACCTTTTGTGAGCAGTAATCTAATTTAGGTCTACCTCTACTTCTCCTAACTCCTATTTTTGCCTCTAATATGTTTCTGGCTAGATCTTCATGCCTGAGAAGGTGTCCTACCAACCTATCTCGCCTATTTCTTATTGACTTCCATAGAGTCCTCTGTTCTCCTATTCTTTTTAATACCTCTACTTATCTGCTATGTTGTAGTTAAATTAATGCCTGTTAAAAATAGTTCAAACTTCTGTTCCTCAAAATATTTTGAACAAAACTCTCATATTGTGAAACTTCACTGAATGTTTTTTGTACTCTCATCAGAAAAATAGTTCAGTTCACAATAAACTTCTTTAGCTTGTGGAGATCTTTACTCAAAACATTCCAGGTCTCCAAAACAATGACAAACAAGGACCATGTCATTTTATGACTTTTTGGAAGATCGCTCATATAAAACGTCAATAATGATGACAAAGTACAACCCAATATAACGGTTACACTCAAAATATCTACAACACGTAACCAGTGTTATTTTACACAGAAATTATCCTTACTGTAGTTAACCGAATCCAATTGCTTGTTACGAAAGGAATAACTCTATTTTTAACACATACGCATGTTTCGATCAGCAAAGGTAAAGCAGGCGCTAAAACGAAGTTGTAATCACGCAAGTATACTTAAGTACAGGTCGGACACATACGTCTTCAACAGCAGGCATTGACCTCTGGTTCGATGAAAAATTATATGAACTGCCGACCCATCATTTTTATAAAGCGAAAACAGCACGGAACACGTGTTTTACCGTAAATGTCTGAGTTAGCAGTTTTGGTTATGATTATTATGTAGTTTAATTTAAATACCCCCATTGTATGCAAATGAGAAACGCTTTCTAAAATATCGTGAAAATCGTCTAATTTCACACTTCTCTGAAATTGGAAAAGGCATGTGACATCAGCCTTCTTCTTCGAGATTTCAAAGAAACGGCTCATATGTGCAAAGGCGAAGAATCATAAAGGACAGAACATGATACTACTCCCCAATAACTGTTCTCAATTTGGCTGGAGCAGTTTAGATCAATAGATAGCTGGTAACAAGTGACAATATATCTGCTACACCCAACCCATACGAAATCATTCGCCGACTTTCCATGGCGCAAAGTAAATGTTCACCTTGATTCTACTTATTTTTATATTCTTTCCTAATTTCAGTATATATAAACTTTACGGCCAATAAAATAGTTATACACCTTTCATCGTTTTCTGTATCGTTGCCATTGTTCCATACATTATCCCACTAAACATTTATAATCGACCTATTTCGAAAGACAATAGTTAGGTACATTAGGATTTTAGTGTTTGTGCGGTTGGTACGGAATAATTGTTATGCGATAGCTTTCTACATTATTTTTATACGTACGTTAAGTGGAATCTGGTTATCTTGTTGTACCTGGTAGGAAAGTACATGCAAAATTTGTTCCACGAAACCCAGACTCGTCGACCGGTATGTTTACCTACCTACTTCCCTTATCAACCCGTCCAACAAGTTTCACCGTTACCAACAACAACCCCTACATGAGGCATATTTCGAAAACTAAATTTTATTCAATTCTTTTAATATTTTTCTTTTTTTCATTAACTGGTTTTTTGTCTAGACATCTATTTCCTTTTTTTATTTTCTATTTATTTCTTTACTTATTTCCCGCACTATAAATTCTATCTTTCTTTCAATTTCTGTTTTCTCTTCTAGTTATCGTACAGACTTGCTCTTTTTTTTTAATCCTAGGTTTTCGAGTATGCCACGTTCGTTCCCAGCATCATTTTTTTCATTTTTTTTCCCTAAGTACCCGTTATCTCACATTCGTTCATTCTTTAACCAATTTTACCCCACTTCATCACCCCACCTTCAACCCCTCTACATTCCACCCCTTTTCATTACCTCAGGTTGGTATAAATACTGGTCCCAGCGCAATCAAAAAGGATCTCTGATATTCCACCCACCAGCGGCAAGGGAGAGAGAGATCCTAACCTCCGAGCTACTAATCATCCTCTATTTTTTTTTCATGTGTGTTATTTCGCCTATCTCTGACATTCCACCCACCAGCGGCAAGGGAGAGAGAGATAGATATATCCGGTTCTTTTTGTCTCGAAGTTTTGTATATATATATTGTATGGTTTCAGTGTGTGTGTGCTTGTCGGGGTTATTTATATTGTATATTTTTCATTGTGTGTGTGCTTGTCGGGGTTATTTATATTGTATATTTTTCATTGTGTGTGTGCTTGTCGATTTATTTGTCATATTGTATATTTTCTATCGGGTATTTTGTGTGTGCTTGTATATCGAAGCAGTGTGTGGTGTGCGAACTTGTTTTTTTTAATTTTTATTTGTATATAGTATATAATTAGTGTCCATACCAAATAAACTTAGTGCACCGATGACGTGTCGTCTTTTGTTTTTATATCAATCTAACGAACATTCTTGTTTATAAAAATATTTTTACTGTTAAGAAGACTGTTGATTAACGCAACAAACAATCTTATGTACTCATTCATTATAAACCTTCATGAAATGATTCTCTTAAAAAGAGATGATTATGCTTCAACAGTGTATTATCAAATCACAAAATATTCAAAGCTTTAATGATAAGGTTGCAGACAAAAATGCTTCTATGTAGGGTCATAGGTTTGAGCTTAAACACTGATGATGTGCAATGATGACGATGAACTTGAACACTCTTAAAACACTTGCAGAACCACATCCACTTTACACACTACATACTGCACATATGTCTTGTCTATAACTACCTACAACCCTAAGGTAATCAATTAGACGAATCCCTATTATTTAGATGGAACATGGAATAAATGCAACGTTTACTGACGCTGTCGTAATGAAACCCATGGGATATAGGTATTTCACAGGTGTTGGTTATTTACGATTTGTTTTAACCCTCGCATTTCTGTTTAATTGTCTTTTATTCCCTGTGGAAGGTCAAAACAAATTGGCGTTACTCGTCATTTTGTTTGTCCATTACCGTCTCATTGCTTTGATATGAATCCATCATACCTTTCATACGAATCCATTTCGCGTCAAGACTTTATTAACGCTTTTCATTGAAGTGGCAGGCCTTCCCATAACGAAGCCCTTACATAATGTGGACTACTGTTAATTTATTAGCTGCTTCTATACTAAATGTTTGATTGTACTTCAACAATTAAGTGGACCATTAAATTCGTTTTAATGCTAAGCATGAAGTGAGTTTCATAATCGTCCTTATCGATGGACATGCTTGCGATAACTAATTAAGGCTTCGGGGTTTTTAATAGCCTCTTTAGTAGAAGACGTACTAACCTATAGAATATTGAAGGCATGGCAAAAAGTACCTTTTGGAATTAAAAACATATATATATGTACACCTCTAAATATGAATGGGAAATCATAGACATGTGCCTATCAAAATCAAGTAAGATAAATCGTTTCAAAGAATACAACTTGACATTGCAAAGTCGTCATAAGTTCAGATTATTTTGAAAAACATGCAATAAACAAAACCTGTGCAATAACCTTTTCATTAAAAAATACCAACCAAGGTTATTTTCAGCGGAATACTACATTTTGCAGTAGTCACCATACAACATTTAAATCAAATGGAAATTTAAAAGTATAAAATTTTGTCAGCAAAACACCCATATAAACAAACAAAACATACTAATGTATGCAAATTACAAACATTTCCGGAATAATTAATTTTTACATAGTTTTTGTTGCCGTGTTTTAGTTGTACGTAGGTAAAACAGTAAAATTGGTTGTCCACAAGTGTTACCCATTTGAAAATTTTAGATCAACGGTAAACATTATTTTTGTTTGACATGGAACATGGCGTTCTAACCCTTTAACATCTGGTATGTTAACTGCCCTTATGCTTACGTAATTTCTTCATACAAAATGTAACTGTTAACACAACCATAACATGTTTTCATTTGATATAAGCTGGTACGTACCGATACCACTTAGTGCTTTGGAATCGAAAGCATATCCGTAGCTAAATGATATTAACCATCAACCCCAATGTCAAAATAAAAATAGACAAACTTACTAAACCGATCAAGTTGAAATTGTCTGTCTGTAATGCCAAAAACACCAGCAACAACACTTGCAGCAGAGAACCGACTGTTCACTTTATTTTGACCGTCTATGCTTCACATTTACCGAAAACGTGTTTTTTTGGTGTTTCGATAAACAGAACTAATCACGGTTAGCTCAACGCTACTTCGACATAAGTGTGATTTCTCACAGAGCTCCTGGCGGAGAGAAGCCGAGCTGAGTTTCGATGTATACAATAACCTTCGTTTCCTACAATCCTCAACAGAAACCGGTTTTAGAGTATAGCATAATTTCAGTAGATGGCTCTCCATGATTGATTTTGAGTGTCGAGATTCTTCAAGTGAAACAGAACGAATCGCTTCTGCTTGGATCAATATCCATGCATGCTACTGATAAATACCCAAAAATGTTAGAATTCTCAATGAGCCAGAGGAAACAAAAAGATCGTGACAGTTAGAGTACCAAAATACCATTTGGACTCAACACTCTTCAAGTGAATAGAACGAATCGCTTCTCCATGCATGCTACTGATGAATACCGAAAAATGTTAAAAGTCTCAATGAGCCAGAGGAAACAAAAAGATCGTGACAGTTAGAGTAACAAAATTCCATTTGGACTCAACACTCTTCAAGTGAAACAGAATGAATCGCTTCTGCTTGGATCAATATCCATGCATGCTACTGTTGAATACCCAAAAATGTTAGAATTCTCAATGAGCCAGAAGATACAAAAAAATCGTGTCAGTTACAGTACCAAAATTCCATTTGGTTTCAACAATCTTCAAGTGAAGTAGAACGAATTGCTTCTGCTTGGATCAATATCTATGCATGCTGGTGATGAATACCCAAAAATGTTAGAATTCTCTATGAGTCAGAGGAAACAAAAAAGATTGTACCAGTTAGAGTACCAAATTTCCTTTTAGACCAAAGTCCCATACGGGATAAGAGATTGTTAGATGAAAAACTTAATTAATTGAGGAACCACTTGAATGAATGTGATACTGGATCGACAATTTGGGGTGTGGAACTCTTCAATTCCGAGTTGAATTTTTTAAATTGTACAACATTTTGAGAAAAGGAAGACATCCACTACTCAAACTGAAAGATTTCCGATTCCAGACAAATATTTATTCAATTTGTTCATGAAAATGATGCAGTTTATCCCTAAAATCTATGGAAGTGAGGACTGACCATCAAATTGGCTGATGGGAAAAAAATGCCGAGTACAAAGTAAAGAAAAATGAAAAACAGCGACCATTAAATATTGCCTTCAATGATCACAAATAAAAAATCCTTTAAGCAATTACTCTAAAGAATATTGATGTCCAAAAGTGCTCTTAGTAAAATTAGTTGAGAAAATGTAATTCGACTTTAAATGTGGAATGAGTTCCAAAAAAAAACAATATTTCATGATAGCTTTTAATCATAATCAAATATCTGATAATAATTTTATAAGAAGAATTCATCTCTATCTCTTTCCAAATTATGCAAGGTGACGAAGAGATCATTGTCATCTTTCTATTCTTCACATCCAATTTAGTGAGTAATTCTTGCTTAATTGGTCAAGAAAGGTGGTTGTGTGGATTAGCTGGTACGACAATTTACACATCCACTTCTTTGATTCATGTCCAGTTGTAAAATAGTAGAAGATAACGTTCCGACACGTCTTTTTACAACACAAAAGGGCAAAAACACGAACTGAGCTTTTCCTCCGGCCCTTTGTTCCGTAAATAAAACGGACTTGTATGGATTATCGAGTCACCCTATCTTTCCGTGAGATATGATAAAAGAAGAAAACGCTAAAGGAGGAAGGGGTCAAGGGATGTGGGCGTCTGTGGGACCCCCGGAAGTGCGTGTCTCCGCGACACACGGACACGGCTAATCTTCCGGACTTCGCGTGTCCATGGCAGTCTAGATGTGTTGTGTGCCCTTTATCTAGCACCGCAACTCGTAGTTCGCAGTAATCGCCTTGGGAAGCACTCCGCCAGAGGTGTAACAAATGAAAGTTAAGGAAGGCACCAGTAGCAACAATGAACTATGTATAAAAGGACATACCAAATGTTATGAATTGTTACAAATTCTTCCACAACTGACATTTACAGTACGTAATATCCTTTTAAAATGTACATGAATAGAAATGGGAAAAATCAGTTGCAGAAACTGGGAAGAAGGTGATCGACATGTGTGTTGATCTTCAGGGAGTTCGACTGTCAGTTGATTTAGCTTTTACAAGTTCTACTTAGGTTAATACAATTATTACGTTTCTCTCTCCGTTTTAAATTTTGTAAGGATATGTTACACTTGGATTTTCGTTATGTAATTGCTGAGGTTTGACTCGTTTGATTCAAACTTTTAATAATTAAAAATGAGTAGTGGTTTCAGATGAGTGAGTTGAAGCATTGCAGACACACGTTTGCTTTCTTATTTTCAACAAACAATAACAATTACTTAACGGCATAGGTACTGTGTTATGCCTGACATGAAGAGACGCCAATGGTGACATTTTCCGCATCGACTGTTCTTTGTTTCCACCACCATTATTTTCTTTTTTCGGTCATTATTCATAAAACATGATAGCAACAACATTCGAACTCTTCAGCTTTAGTCTTATAAGAAACGACTTTCGCAGAGGGCAGTCCCCGTCTTGACTCGCACTCCGAAGGCAATTAGAGTACGTTACGAGTCCTAAAGAATAAATATTACCCTTATCAGGCCAACTGACACACTTCATCATTTTCACGGGTTGTGCGAGCAACGCCAGGAAAATGAACTCTAAATTCAGGTTATTCCACGTATAGGTATATAAATTGACATGAATGGATAAAAGAACAAATAACACTAATTAGCCATCACGTTAGAGATTTAACTAACGAGGGTTGATGATATATAAAGTTGCAGGCTCAGACGAACACATTTCCACTGATATTTTTCAACTTCAGAAGCTTCAGACTACTGATGAGCAAAGAAAACCAAAGCCAAGACTATCCCATTCGACTTGGTCTTGTATATTCGATCTTAGTCTTGGTCTTGCGTGCGAAGTCTTGGTCTTCCTCATAGGTTTTCTGATATTTTTTAAACTTTAGAAGCTTCAGACTAGTGATGAGCAAAGAAGACCAAGATCAATACTATCCCATTGGACTTGGTCTTGCATATTCGATCTTTGTCTTGGTATTGCGTTGTAAGTGTTGTTTTTCCTCATGGGTTTTCTGATATCTTTAAACTTCAGAAGCTTCAGACTAGAGATGAGCAAAGAAGACCAAGATCAATACTATCCCATTGGACTTGGTCTTGCATATTCGATCTTTGTCTTGGTATTGCGTTGTAAGTGTTGTTTTTCCTCATGGGTTTTCTGATATCTATAAACTTCAGAAGCTTCAGACT
This sequence comes from Agrilus planipennis, assembly GCF_000699045.2. Classification (NCBI taxonomy): domain Eukaryota; kingdom Metazoa; phylum Arthropoda; class Insecta; order Coleoptera; family Buprestidae; genus Agrilus; species Agrilus planipennis. Next base: position 2,118,284 of record NW_020442460.1, on the reverse strand, counting down.
AGGGATGAGCAAAGAAGACCAAGATCAATACTATCCCTTTGGACTTTGGTCTTGCATATTCGATCTTAGTCTTGGTCTTGCATGGTAAGTCTTGCTTTTCCTCATGGGTTTTCTGATATCTTTAAATTTCAGAAGCTTCAGACTAGTGATGAGCAGAGAAGACTAAGACCAAGACTATCCCATTGGACTTGGTCTTGCATATTCCATCTTGGTCTTGGTCTTGCGTGCGAAGTCTTGGTCTTCCTCATAGGTTTTCTGATATTTTTTAAACTTTAGAAGCTTCAGACTAGTGATGAGCAAAGAAGACCAAGATCAATACTATCGCATTAGATTTGGTCTTGCATATTCGATCTTTGTCTTGGTATTGCGTGCTATGTCTTGGTTTTCCCCATAGGTTTTCTGATATTTTTTAAACGTCAGAAGCTTCAGACCAATGATGACCAAAGAAGACTAAAGCCAAGACTATTCCACTGGACTTGGTCTTGCATATTCGATCTTAGTCTTGGTCTTGCGTGCTAAGTGTTGGTTTTCCTCATAGGTTTTCTTAGTAATTCTTCTAAGCACAAATTTTTTTATTTACCAACGCAATAATTGTCTTAAATGCTGAAACCTTTTGTCGTAGGTATATGCGAGCTTGTCATGACTTAAACAATATAGTGTCGGTAGTTGTGAGAATTATGAAAACTCGAGAACTTACCCTTACTCCATTGCATAAGTTGACCCTTTCTCCAACATATAAACTGATATTTTATCGAACAAAATACTACAAGATACTTAAATATTAAAATACTCAAAAATTTGTTTTCTCTACATTTCAAACATGCGTTATTTAGAGGTACGACCAAAGAACATATACTCCAGGGACATTCTTCTAGATCTCTTTTTTCAAATTGTGGTAAAGTTTGTTTTACACTTAGAAACGGGAGTTAGGAGGGGTAGAGGTAGACCCAGATTAGATTACTGTTCGCAAATTGTTAAGAATGTGGGTTGTCCTAGTTTTAGGGAAATGCGAAGATAAGATCAATATCGAAAAGAGTGTCCAACCAGTCTTAGGATTGACGACCTTCCCGAGATAATAATGTTCAGTCTCTCAGAGTCTCTGAAGGCGAGACTCGAGTCTCCGTCTCTCATCGAGTAACTCTGGTGTCGCTGAGAGAAACTGTCGAGAGACTGTCAAAAAAAACTGTTTAGTGTCTCTCAACGAGAGACTCGAGTCGCTCATAGAGAGATCCTCATTTTGTATCCAGTCTCTCGAATCTCTTTCTGAGTTCAACATATTTCAGAGATCCCAGTTTTTCTACGATAGACTCGAGTCTTTCAATTTTTCAGTTTTATTCATTCAGTCTCTCTGTGTGAGACTCGAATCTCTGAAAACACCTACGCAATAACTGAGAGACTGTAAAAGACACTCTCAGAGACGCTGAAAGACTCTAAGAGTCTGGGGAGAGATTTTGATGAGTGTTAAAATGTAATAGAACAAGCTGAAAATTTCAAATACTAAAAATGTGTTGTTCCAAGAAAAGAATATATTAAAGTTGCTTCAAACAGTTTAACTCATAAATCCACTGGAAATAGTAATTTTTCATTTAGTCCCGCGTATTTAATCTTGCTCTTGCACACTCCGTCTTGATTTTAATGTTGGTTTTGTTCGTTCGGTCTTGGTTTTAGTCTTGGTCATGTTTTTTTGGTCATAGTCTTGCTCTGGGTCTTGCTAGTATAATAACAGTCTTCGTCTTGGTTTTGGTATTGCAAAAATTCAAGACGAAGGCTAATATCAAGACAAATTTTGTTCATCACTACTTTTACGAATTATGGGAATCTATGGGTGGTGATTGAGGAGAGATGATAATAAAATTTATTCTTCTCATGGGCGGACACCCACAGAAACCGATTTTCAAGAAAGAAATACATTTTCCTTGTTAATAAAGATATTAACATGTCATCAAAATGTTGGTATCATTCAAACATTGCAATAAAAATGCAACATATTGTTCTCCCATAACTAATTTAACCTACATCTTTTGTTAAGTGTTTTGCTTTAATTCTCTTTTAGTATATTTAAACGGTAGTACTAGATAGTTCAACTGAATTATCTGTCGCCCGTATGCAAATTACCTCAATTGAATGCACAAACTAATTCATTTAGACCCCCATAAAACATAATACCTACCTGATAGCTAATAATGCGATGTTGGCAGATACTTAATTATACGTATAAAACAATCATATTTTCCTACATTTTGTTTGGAAAACGACGATCAATTATTTTAATAACCCCTTTTGTGACATAAATGTTTGAAGATATTTATTTTAATGAAGCACAAACACCGTCCCCAAAACAAGCATCGTTGACTCTTTGTAAATAAACGTGTTTTGTATTCTCATCAGTGAACCTGTGATTATATAGCAATCAATGAATTTTGAAATAGTAATAGCTGTCTCCTACGATGTACCATCCCATTAACTAGCCGCTTGTATTTTATTAGTTCGACCCTTCAATGTAGTTACTATGTGATAAACATTAAGTGGAAATAAATAGAAGTTGATGTTAACCTTTTAGCGTTGTATAACTTAAATGATCTTTTTATACTTCGCGCCTTCATAAATTAGAAATGCCTAATAATTTACCTTCAATTTAATGGCTGAACCTTCAGTTTCGGAGACAAGAAAATAAAACCTACAAAATTTATTATGGTTTATATCTAATGTATAATGAAATGTCGTAGATCATTATTTGGGCTTCTACACTTCTAGTAATTAAACAAGTACTAACTATATACATATATAATATGAAGAATGCAAAATATGAAATCGTAAAATGACGAAAGATTAACTGTGAGCGTCTGTCCCAAAATCTTGTCTCCCAAGGGAAGATTTGTTGGAAACATTGGGGAGGGATAAAGGTAAAAGTGGGAAAGGGAGTGTTTGGGGGGGGGGTAATAGGTGTCTCATCACAAAAAGTAGGGTGGGTGCACACGCTAAGAAGCGAAACTAGAATTGAGCAAAGATGAGCAGCTCAGAAGAGAAGGTGACAGGGTCTTTTGGTTTAGGGGCGAAATCGGAAAGTGTCAAGATAAACGGGTTTGGGTGACCTGACACTGATGCCCTAAGATTTGCTGCGAATTTGGTTGCAGCCTCAGGGAGAGAAGGTTAACCAGTTTCTTTCAGAATTTGGGTATTTCTGATGAACCATGGGTAGTTGAATGTGGAGCGAAGAATCCGCATGTGTAAGTGCCTTGATGGACTTGAAGGCGACGGGGATGGGTGCAGCCCCAGATGGGGATGGCGTAGGAACAAATGCTCTTGATGATTGCGTTAAACACACGGATTTTCGTTTGCTGGGAGATGGAGTTATTTCGGAAGAAAGGTGTAAGTGCGATGAATGCACCCATAGCCTTGTTACGGGTAGCTGTCCGATTGTCCCAAAATAGTGCGACTTTTTCTTTTATAGGGACACTTGAAGTTTTAATACGTCACTAGTACCTGCAACGATTGCTGCCCATGGTTGAGATGTCCAAAATTGGTATAGTCTTCTTTTAACTTACTAACTAGACTAAAGCGGCTGCTAACAGAACATCTACTTTTACTTATGACAGACGTTTTAGGAAATATCGTAAACATAGAAAAGAGATGCCAGGTAGGAATTGCAGCGGACACTTATAAAGAAAAAGGAAATAGCATTACACCAGTTAATATTTAACAGAAAGAGACGCAGGCGCCGAATTTGAGCACGTTACCAGCATCAGACTTTAAAGAAAGTTCAGCACTCTCAGGAATTTAGGAAAGCGAAGACGCTTTTAAACATATAATTCCATCACGCAGTTATAAAGCCTTTTGCCTACCTAAGCAACCTGCTGCACCGCTTATTATTACTTGGTTATCTCGTTTCACTTTGTCTGTACTCCTCATGAAGCATTTCCTGACTTAACAAGGGCGTGTTCGACACGCAGCAAATGACTGCAGTCCCAACGTCCATTCTCACAGATAATTTATTTCGGACTTTGCCAGTTTTGATCGTCGCAACTATACACGATTTCTTTTTTTTTTTTATTGCACCAAAACTTAATTGTGCTTATTTAGAGGCCTTCAAGCGATTTTCTAAGATAGAAAATACGATTATGAATTTGTTTTAATTCTCAAAAGTTCGGGAGAATTTAATTTTCGAATCAAGTTCGAGTTACACACAAAGTACAATAAAAATTATTATGATGATGATGAAAAGTGCAAAATAAAAAATACAAAATGTCTAATTACTAATTTATTAGTTGAAGGCTGGATCACGACTTTCGTCTCTCATATTTACAAACAAATATATAATTTAAGATGAGTGGTTGTGTGGGGATAAGGAGAGTGGAAAGGGTGAGTGGTGGAACAACAGTATGTATCGTACATATGTATCTGTACATAAGCGATTACAAATTTACAAGAATCTATTGCAAGAAGACATAAATAGGTAAAGATAAGGCAGGACAATAGAACCAGAATAAAATGTAAATTTGGGAGTATTGAATCGTATGTCCTGCTGTGTTCAAGTAGAAGAAAGCAATTGTAATTTCATTTTAATGACACAGTTTGCTATTAGAAAAACCTTATTTCCTGTGATACAAACATCTGTTGTGATCCTGAAAGCCTATACAAACAGATTACCTGACTATCGTCTATAATGATAGTTTGTTAAATTCAAATATTGATATGATCTGAACAGAATTTAACTTACAAAACTTACATCTAATAAATAAATGAAAAACAATGGAATACAACAAAGGCTTTACCTTTGTAAGACCATAACGATTACAATTTACCTATACCTGCATACCAAATAGATTCTATTCATATTCATATGCATAATAACGTTCATCGTTCATCTTTCAATTTGAAAGACAAAAATCGATTATGATGTTTGATGTTACCCACATTGTTTTCTATTATTGCCATTTTATATTTCCTTCACGCCCAGTAATTTAAAGTTGAAGAGAAACATGCTTCCACATGTACCATAAACGCCAACGTTACGAAGAAATGACAAAGGATAGAGGGTTCTGCATCAGGAAAACTGTACGAGGCTGCACATGTGGCAGCAGTGGAAGAAATAACAAATATAACAGAAATAGCGTTCATGTAACACACGATAACGAATGCATCCGTAAATATTCGTCTTCGTGTGCAACTATTTATAACTCTACAGTACAGTAAAATAGCCCAACGAGATCCAGAAAGTAAATCAGAACGAAGACGTTAATTCATTGATAGGCTAAATGAGTTAAAAAATTCACTAACGAAAACAATCGGTTTTGGTTTGGGATTTCTAAGCTTCTGCCTTGTGTGATATCAAAACCAACAAAACAGTTTATCCTTTTGGAGTGGCAAAGATGTCTTTTGTAAAACAGATAGATAAATGTATTTAAAAACTTTAAGGTCTTAGTCACTATCTACTGTATTCGAAGAATGAAAGTCAATATGGGATGAAAGTGAAAAGCTTCTAATTTACAGACGATTAACAAGGTGGCTTTTTTGGATCAGTGCCAAATAGATGCCATCACTCTACCATAAATGGAAACTACATCAGTTCAATGACGAGATCAAAACATAGAAGATACTTGCGAGAAAATGTAAGAAAACTAAGGATACAGGCCAAAAAGAGTAAAGTTACTGAAGAACAAACAGTAAAATTAATGTTTAGTAATTAATTAACAATAACTCCTTCAAATTTTTTAAGAATCCCTGTTGGAGTATTTTTTATACTTCTCCTATCAACCTTCTGTGCTTTTACTGCAAGTATTTTGCAAGATATTGTACTTTGCCCATACAGTTGATAGCTGTGTAAGTGTGTGTCTGTGGATGTATGTTATGTGTATTGTACTCGGTGGTGGGCTCGTAAATAAGGAACGTGCCTTGGCCGCGATCGTCGAAGCAAGCCGTGGCCGGTCGCACGGAGGAGGACGCGCGATCCGAACTGCGGACGTGACACTTTATCTAAACATCGCCATAGCTGCCAACTTGATATTCCACAAGCAAAGCCAACAACCGTTTGGGAACGATTCAAATAGACGGACGCCGTTTGTGGGACGCCAGGATAATTATGGAACGATAAACGAAATGACGACAGTGATGGAAAATCATGGGGATACCGATGGGGTAATTATGTACAGGTACTCATGAACGTATGCGACAAACCTCTAGAATGTGATGAGAAAGTGATCTCATCTTGGAAGACTCGTCAACACACTTCCATTAAACCTTGCCAAAACTTTTATTTCGAAAATTCCAGAAAAAAAATACATTTCCATAGATGGGCAGATATGAATGAGTTCTCAAAAGTTATAGTTTGCATTGATTGCAAACCCATATGTGTAAATATTATCACAGCCTCATCTTACTAATTGGACGAACTATTACTGTTCGGTGTCGATGTGTTCAATATTTAGAAAATACTATAAATGGCGCGGTAAACGCCATCTGTAGTGCGATGCTACATTTTAGGATTACGTATGCTCCAAGATGGTCCATTTAAATATATGGATATCTACTTACTGAAACGAATCCCGGCGTAGCTAACCTCAACGTGATAGGAACATTACCATAATCGAATAAAATAATTCGCGCTGTTAGGACAGCAGGTAAAAGTTGGTCTGTGTTCTCGACATGGATGGACTGCCTGCGACGCGCTGATGAGATCCAAAAAGATCGAAATCGCGATCTGCGTCTGCCAATTTAGACAGAATACAGACCACTTCGAATTATTTTATTTGTTCAATATTTGTATACTTTTTTTTTATAATGTTTTTAGTTTGTATTTATTTTGTATATATCTGTATACAACTTCAAATTTTGTGTTACAAACAGCTTTGGGTCTCTTTATTACACCCTTCAGGTAGGTACCAAATGTTGGGAAAGTCCGAGTTCCCAACTACGTCACGCCTGACTTTCTCTGGGTCCCTCAAAGGTGCATAGCAACAACTGTAGCATTGACCAAGGGGTCTGTTTTACTTAGAGGTGTGTCCTATTTTGGTGTTGACTATTTAAGTCCTGGACCAAGATAGAGATTCATTATCACAATTCAAATTCAAACAAATTCATTAATATTCAAACATTATTGCAATTTAAAACCAACATATTATTACAAGTTAAAAACAAATTCATATTCAAACAAATTACAATTCACAATATTCACAATCAAATCCAAATTCAAATTCAATTAGTGTAAATAGTGTAAATAAAGTGCAAAAAAAATGCAGTCTTTTAATTCGAAGTGAATTAACCAAAAGAGCCTTCGGCGGGATACCACCATATACATCACCAACAATTACAACAAACACATCAAACAATTACTTATCTCTTAATCCTTTTTTAAAACTAAGCACCATAGACAGAGTTAAGAACATTCCTACTTATTAATGCACAATCATTCTGGTTAAGGATATGCTTCACTTATGGAGATTTGTTTAACTATGAACTACTTTTGATCATAGGTATCCGAGTGGTAAGCAATTTATCAACTTCTAATAGTTCAGCTGTAAATATTGGCTGTAACGTATACGTATGAATAAGGAATGGATACAAGCGGTTCAAATATGCTGTAAAAGAGCAGCGCACTAATTTATAATTTAATTAGCGATAAACGTCTGTCGAGGGGGTTTGTAGTGGATATCCCATCGGCACCCTTGATCCCAAACAAGAAGGATACGCACAATTTGCAGCGATGCGGGCGTGAACTACTGAATACATCATACACCATCGTTGCCGGCCGATTACCGACTAATTTTTTGCATTTCAAAAAGGTGACGGCGAACGGACAGATGTTTCTTAAGCCCCTTCTGTTTCTAAACGCGCATGAAATTAAAGCCATTCGCAATTTCCTGTCAATCTGGCTCTAATTTAAACTTGATCTATATTCGTTCATATATCTAATATTATAACAACCTACAATACCTACTCCGCGTATCGTGAAACTTGGTGTGCTGTACCAAATATAAATCTTTTTATGTGTACCAATATACAATATGTTAAGTGTTAAGAGAAACAGTCGTAGCAAATTGTCTGGGCTAATTGGATTATGATAATAATATTACAGTAACAGTCAATTTTTTGTATTTATTAATAACTGACTTAATGTGGTGTTACAGGCGAATGATGAGGATACCGCGGATAAAGAAGGTTAGAATTGAAAAGGAATTAGAGAGAATAGAACAGAGGACTCTATGGAAGTCAATAAAACATAGGCGACATAGGTTGGTAAGACACCTTCTCAGGCATGAAGGTCTAGCCAGAGACATATTAGAGACAGGAATTAGAGTTAGAAGGGTTAGGTAGTAGACCTAGATTAAATTACTATTCGCAAATAATTGAGGATTTGGGATGTTCTAATTTTTAGGATATGCGAAGATTAGCTGGGGATAAGGAGTGGAGGTGCGTGTCCAACCAGTCTAGGGGCTGACGACCTTACGATGAAATGAAGAGGTATTGGGAAGAACGGAGGACTCTACGGAAGTCAATAAAAAATAGGCGAGATAGGTTGGTAGGACACCTTCTCAGGCATGAATAGGAATATTAGAGGCAGAAATTTGAGTTAGGAGGGGTAGAGGTAGACCTAGATTACATTACTGTTCGCAGATAGTTAAAGACGTGGGATGTTCTAGTTTTTAGGAAATGAGAAGATTAGCTCAGGATAGGAAGGAGTGGAGGTGCGTATCCAACCGGTCTTAGGACTGACGATCTAAGATGATGATGAATAACTGACTGTACATTAATGCAAATGGCAATTTTTGCCAGTGTGTTTCTTAATGTCGGTAACTGGACTTTATTATAAATATACACCTTGTCTGATCACCATTCCGGAAAAGGAACCATCTGAGGAAAGTGTAGAGTGCATCTCGTGATAGCGCCATAACGTAGGAGGAGTTGAAGGTATGCACAAAATGTACTCCAACTGGCGAGCCTTCAATGATTGAGAACAGTTGCTAGTTTGGCAGTTGCGTCATCTTATCACCCGTGGTTATCGCAAGTCGAAACCATACCTACTCGTGACCTTCGCAACAGCTGGTACATATACAGGCCAGTTGCACTTATGGACGGTGCAACGATGTACCTACTGGCGGCATCACGCTGATACGGGTCATCATTGCTGGAAGAGTTGCGATTTTCGGTAAGTTCATTACCGTCATGTTTATGTACATCACAGAGTGGTGCAAGATGTTCACGATATTTCTTTTCATTAGACATTCACAAATTCATAAACCGATTTATATAAGATCTTGAAGATTTCACATTCTGATATTCTATCCGCGGTCTATTCTAACGCATCTTCACAAATTCCTTTGATCAAGATTGTCAACGATCTAAAAATCAGAACAAAAAAACACTGCGCTATCAAGCAATGGCTACGAGAAGGCTAAGTACATCTTTGAATATATTGGGAGGTAAATGCGTGTATGTCAAACACGTACTTTATGTGACATTCGAATAATGTACCAACCAACCCCGAATATCGGTCTCAAGATCGAGACGAGCATTTCCGGCAGAACGGTACTTCCACTCGACGTGGAAGCATTCATGTCGAGTATGAAACGACGCGATGGACGTCGCGACGAAACTTCGACATACCTACGCCATTAACATAACTTAAGGGGAGCGTCAGAAGAATTCTGCTCGCCCTCGAAAAACTGCATCAGACGACTTGGCGCCCAGAGCAATATGGATTTCGAATAAGTACTTACAAACGATACAGGCTGCGTCGTGAACGCCACCTTTAGAAATTTGCTAATAATACTTATTGTACGATCCAATCATTTACAAAAGGTGTCCACTATGCTGTTTCAGGTGTTGGTGCTGCCTACGGTGTGCTGATGGTAACCAAAGAGTTCGAAATCGCGATCTAGGTTTGACAGAATGATGAAGACCATATTTTTGTTTTCTCTTATAGATTTCAATTTCTACTTAATTCTGCACATCAGAAGTGATAGAAAGAGAAATCACTCGGAACTAACTGACATGACACGTACTTCATTTATTCCAAAAAGCGAAACTACTAATTTCAAAAATTACTCTCTCGTAGCTACCTGTCTTCTGGTAATTGGATAGTGTTTTCTAGAATAAAAGTAACCATATTCATAACACATACATCTCTTCCATCAGCGCTGGGACGGGGACGACGCCGGGATGTAGGTAGGTATATGTTTCGTTCTCGACAGCGCACATCGCCCCAGCTTCTCTTCCTTCGATTCTCATCATTCTCATCTTCCGTTGCTATGGCGATGCGCTTATTCGGATGCCTGACGTCACACAGCATCCGTTAGCAACATCGATTTCAAAGGTTGACTTTTTTCTGTGGATTATCAGCGAACTACTTTTCTCCAAGGGAGATTGGGGGTCGGTAATGAAAAGAGAGGGATTAACTTCATAGCACCAGGTTGACCACTTAAATCCTTAGGAATGGAGGATTTCGTCATGTATTTACAGGAGCAGCGGCAGCTAATCTAAAAGCTCATCTTTAATTTCGAAACATTTCTATAAGCAATCGCGTTACCATTATGGGGCATGAACGTGGATAATTAGATTACATTACAAAGTCATCCATTAGCAGTGGACGATAATAATGGATGTAGTTACTTTCAATCAGATCATGAATAATAGAGGTTACTTTTATGACTTTAAAGACATGTATAGTATCTGCACCATATGATAACGATTTAGATAGTGTATTCTGCCCAAATGATGGACATTACAACTAAATGGACAGATACTCAATCGAAGCCTTAAAAAGTCGATTACCTTTACCTACTGGAGAATTTCCCACACTGTTCTAACTCAAACGACATATTGTGTGTGATAAGAAAATGTTTACTATCCGGATTGCTCTTTGAATCTGTAAATCCAATGATCCCATAATGAAGACGTAGAGATAGTACGCCATTTTATTACAAATATGGGGGCGTGTAGACGATGCGCCACTATCTGTACTCATCCCACACGCGCCTTGTGTATTGACGAATCACGGCCTTAGGAAGATGACGCAGGCGCAAATTTTCTATTTGAAGATGCGTCAGTGTCTTGTAGCAATGTAGCGCATCATTTGACAGCTCCAGAGAGGCGTCCCGCTTAGCTTGAAAGTTGCTGAACGGGTGGTGCGAACGAGAAAACTGACAAAAAAGGGCATTTAAAAGAGTTCGAATACATTAACCAATTAGGGGATGAAAATAGATGGGTAGCAATATTCTAAAAATTAAATCAGAAGCATTTTTCTCTCAAACTAATTACGCAGATAGGTTTTGGAAAGCACTAAAATAAATAAATAATGAAGGGATTATGTAATCAATATCACAAAACGAAAACGAGTGATGGGTTGAGATTTTCTAGGTAGCTATGTACAGTATTTTGAACGTTAAAGCAAAACTATTATTTCACTTGTCCAATTTCTTTTTAACAAGGTAGGTATAACTACCTATATCTACCAATTAAATTATTCGAAAAAGATATTATTCTAATCTTCCAAGGAGGCATAAACTCGAAGTAATGACGGTTCTAGATATAAATCTTGCTTGTTAAATCAATCGAAAAACTTTGAAAGCTGAAGTGAATTACATTGGACCGGAATGGATATCTCCTTATCATGAGCGCAGTAATAAAGATAAGTCAGTTACAAAACGATTACCATAGATTGTGATTGTTGGTGCCTGTTATTTTCTCAAACAATGACTAATGTACCTATTAATGGACGCCATATAATTAGTATTTTTCGAATCAGCTTTAATTACGAAACTTTACCGTTGCATTGTGCATTGTCGTACTTTATTTATGTCACTTATTATTCAAGTTCGAAAACAACAGAGAGAGACGTCAAAGCTTTTGCCAGTAAATTAGGCTGAAAGGTAATTTATCTATCCAAATATCTATAATCTACGTCACAGATAGCCTACTAACATTGAGTTCCATTATCGAAGATTTCATTGGTGGGAAAAATAGAAAATGTCCCAGTTAGCAAGTTAATTTCCGCCTCATCAAGGAATAAGCGTTAAAACACTCAATTTGGAGATTTGGATAAAGTAACGGATATTTTTACATCATTAAATCGCAACAATGTTTCTATGCCTTTGTACAAAGTAAAGCGTTTTGGCCCATGTAAAGTTGAACGCTTACAGTTGCAGTCTTGACCCACGTGGCCTCACCTGTAGCTAGTCCCTCGGGGCCAGCAGGAAAAACACTATAGCTACAAATACGGTATCCGATTTGCAGTCGCTACAGGAATCACTCAAGCCAGTCAAAAGCCATGAACACAGAACACTTATGGGCCTGGACTCGATTTAGCGGAAATTGTACGGAAATCTACCTATCCCCTGCAGCAAATTATTGGAAGAACTCGATACTTACTTAGATTACTGGATCCTCAATGCTCATAATATGCCCACCCGAAAGGATTACTCTCCTGTGTTTCTATTTCTTCTTCATGGATATAATCTGACCAGGACTCGGAAGAAGTAATGACATCCTTAGATGCCACATAACACAATCTGCACATAGAAAACCTTCGGATTCAACGACTCGACAAATACAGAAATTTGGAAAACTGGTTAGAAAGTACAAGGAAATATTCCAATCACAAGACAAAGATATCTACATAACATTATCCCGAGATAAAAATGTTCAGTCTCTCAGAGTCTCTGAAAGCGAGACTCGAGTTTCCGTCTCTCGCCGTGTCTCTCTGTTGTCGCTGAGAGAAAATATCGAGAGTCTGTCAAAAAAAAATGTTTAGCGTCTCTCAACGAGAAACTCGAGTCCCCCATAGAGAGATCCTCATTTTGTATCCATTCTCTGAACGAGTGACTCGAATCTCTGAACGAGAGACTCGAATCTCTTAATAAGTGGTGTCTCGATAGACATGGTTAAAATTGTTTAAGTTCAACGTATTTCAGAGATCCCAGTCTTTCTACGATAGACTCGAGTCTCTCAATTTTCCAGTTTTATTTATTCAGTCTCTCTGTGAGAGACTCGAATCTCTGAATTAATAATTTTATCGTTCGAGTCTCTCATACAAAGACTGTGAGAGATCCATAAAAAACCCCTAGGCAATACCTGAGAGACTGTAAGAGACGCTCTCAGAGACGCTGAAAAACTCTGAGAGACTGGAAAGAGACTGAAAATTTTTGTGTAGGGATGATTAACCGAGTGATCTTATGGGATTAGCGAAACGACTAGTAAACTCTTACAAGAGGATTCAGTTTTATCATTACTCCAAAAATGATTGTCGATCTATGTGACGAATCTGCTTCTTCCATAAACGTTTGAGCAAGGAATAAATTTGATTAAATGTAAGTATCTATGACAGCCATCAAACATGGGCAGACCAATTATCTTCAGAATGAATGCAGCTTTCGTCTTCAAGCAAGGAGTTGCTGATTTGGTTGCATGTCGAAGTATGCAACGATTTTTTGGTTTTCTGATGCAGATGGAGCGATTGCTGTTTCGCGTTGTATTATGGGTAATGCTGGGCCACGTAGATGATTGCGCAACCTTTCATGGTGGCGTGTTTCCCATGGTAATCATGGCATTGTGACAAATAGCGTTGGCCCTGACTAGGCTGCGACGGGCCGGTGGCGGCGACGTGCATAATAGAGGCGTGAGATAACGGAACGACGCCGACGCCGGACGTCACGCGAACAATGTTCGGTCGTCGTGGTTTATGACTGATGACCAACACCGTAGTTGGCGGCACAAAAGAAATACGAAACTCTTGTTTTCTTTGCCCTTCCACTAATATTCGTCGGGGGCATCTGATTTTTCTTATTTTTGTGGAATATCTAAAACAACTAATACCTATTATCGACAATAGGACTGACAACCTTATGGTGATGATGATGATGATGGTAAAGGTACATGTTTATTACCTTATGTATGATATTAATAGGAAATTCCCTAAGTTTAACCTGTGAGCACGTCTAAATCTTTATCTTGTTTTCTCATTATCATAAGGACGAAGCCTTTCAGAGAACATGATGGATTATTTGGAATAATTTACCCAAAAAAGGAAAACGTGAGCGTGTAGACCAGCAGGATTAGTTGTAATTAAGGGTAATACTATAATCTTATCTATCATTAACTTAGGGCTCATTATGTCAAAAATATCAAGGAAAATTACTCCCTTCAACAATCTAATTCATCACTTCAAATGCGCAGATAAAAGACTAAGCATGTTAAAACTTGACTGAAAGGAAATATAGCGAAAATCAGGATAAAACATTTGACGGCTCTAATACGTACAATAATTGTTTACAGATAACTATCTCTATCCAAGATGATGGTCAAAAGACGGAATAATCCATCGAAAGTGGAATTTAACTACGGAAACGATTAGGTACCTACTATTATAAACTACATTAGAGATAATAATTAAAAATTGGTTGACCAGAAATTTCTACATAATTTTGTCTATCGACTTCTCTCTTCTAACTTCCTTTTTTTCCCGTGGCGTAGAATATAGCGCATGAGTGGGGTAGATTTCTGATAAGCCGACCTCCGTGCATCATATTCCAGGTGGCGTGTAGAGACTAGTCCTGATTTACATATTATATTACGATGCCAGCGAGCCATGGAATATTATCAAGGACTTCCGCAAAAACGTCAATAGTGACTTGGGGACCTGCTCACTTGCTCCGAGTCGATGACCAACAGAACAGAACACTACATACTGCCACCGCAAAAAAAAATAATAAATACACGTTTATCCCCATAAATGAGTGATCTACAACAAATCATTTTTTTGGTTGTAGGAGTTTCTTAAAAAACGTGGGAATCATAATGGGATGTTTTAAAGTTTAGTAAATTTTTGATTGGTATCCACTTCTTCCAACATTTTCTGCTATCATTCCATTTTATCTGACAGTTACCCATTTGAAACACTAATTTCATGGTATATTAGAAATCCTGTATGTGGGATAGTCATTTATTTCCCTCAAAAGAACCACACATTGATATATCTAAAATATCTACTATCGTTCTCATTGTAAAGATTAAATGATCCGTATCCATAAAACGTGAATTTGAAATAGATATTTGTAATGGGTACATAATTATCTTCAGGAGCCATTTTGGGGAGAGATCCAATGCCAGTTCTTCTCCACAGAGAGACACCATGAGGGGGTGCGGCGATCCTGCAGTCGTCGCAGGACAAAAAGGACGAGACATCCGATCCTCCCGCGTCTCATCCTCTTCTCTTCCCTTGTATCGACCGATGCCTGAGCGCGATGCTCTTATCTCGCGGCTGGCGTGGCATCGCGGTAGGCGGCGCGCAACCCTTCGAATATCGCTGCGACGCGCGTATTCCGGCGTCACTTTCTTTAGAAGGCGCGATCGGCCTGGATCCTGGGCACGCGGCAGGCGTCTTCTTGTTCCATCCGCGATCGTGGTGCACAGTCGCTCGGGCTCGCGCGAGGATGAGAACATAAGCGATGACAGCAGCCGCGAGTGGTTTCTGATTGGTCAGGTCTGTCTTCTTGCCGATTCAAATCGAGTGGCGTCCACCGTCGCGTCGTTTTTTTGATACTTGCGTCCGTCGGTCGTCGCGACAGCCCCACGTCAGACTCCACGAAGTGCAAATATTTCTTTTGAGTTGTTGCATCGGAAACGCGTCGGTGTTAGGAGGATATTCTGCAGGCAGAAAAAGGAATGCTGGAGGGTCCTGACAGGAGAAAGATCGCCCGTCGACGAAAACAAAACGGTGACGGTTTCAGAAGCTGCTGGACATCGGAAAGACATGAGATCCAAGTCCATCGCCAGGAGATTCACAACGCGCTCCGGCGGTATGTGGTTTTTTGTTTTTATCATTCCCTTTTATTTTTTTAAATGTATATATCTTATAATATCTACATCTGCAATTGAGATACTGTTAGGTGCAATGTATTATGGACAAATAATTCTGATCGGCACTTGTGCTTTGTATGAAAAATATTAGTTGATTTCTGACAGAATCAACAGGAACGGTTGTGGATTCAATTATTATCCTATATAAACGGTTAAGAACTATTAATCAAGCTTTAAATCCAAGAACGCTATCCGTAATAAATAATCCACCAGCATTCTGAATGCATACTATCTACATATGCGTGCATCCTTTGAGATTGAATAGCGATCCTGATAGCATTTGCTTTTACTCAAAACTATATTAATTGTTCTTATTGTTTCTCTCGGACAAATGGAGAACCTCTTCGAAAAGGAAGTTTACGGTCTCTTCTTCCGTGGAGACACAAAAGGACAAACAACGGCAGTGGGTATATTATTCTTGTTATGCGATAAAATTGTGAAAAGAATGGACGAGATCGCTCGGGGAATATCCCTGATGAAGATGAATGCACTTTTTGAAATTCATGCATTTACTGTAGTCACCACATATTCTCCTTCATTTTTAGTTCCAATCTCATTTAGTGTGACGCTATTTTCAATACAACAGCTTTCATATTTCGACTTCTATCTGAAATAAAACAATCGCTGCCTATTTTGTGTTTTTTTTTGCAAAATTGTGTCAGAAAATATGATATTTCTTTTTAATTAATGAAGAAATGTGAGTGTCATTGTCATCATTATCTCTTGGTTCAAAATGTCACAGATGATAACAACCATAATCATAATTGGAAATTGTCTAAACAGTGCAATTTGGTATTTCCCATTGTACCTTTGATATCGTTGGTGTCTGGGAATTCTAACCGAAGACCGAATTCTGAATGCACAGGATGTCCATTCGTTCATCAAAAGAGGAGATAGCTGTCAAGGCAACGCAATCGAAAACGTAAGACTGATGTGAGGGTTTCAGCCACTACAATAAAGATTTTGGTATCATGTTTTCCCAGCCACTCGAACGAATAAATTTAAGTGTACTAGACACGTTAAATTAATTTCACTCCATTTCTTATCTTTGTAACTACCTTATCGATATTTTACGTTTACATCAATTGTTTTAAAAAATTGTAATTTGCTGATCGGAAACAAAAGAAAAAAATCATTGTCACTTTTAGTAACATTTTGGTATTCATGAATTTTATGTGGAAATAATGGACTGAGAAAAGGTACAAAGGGTTCCATTGTGTAAAGGACAGGATCAATAAAAGGCAATTGAAAAGCGATGAAATGAAAGTAGTAGGATTGAGACAGTCGACGTGGGAGCATCATTGACGGTTATTTTATACTAGAACGTATTAAAGGATGAATAAAGAAAGCGTGCCGGAAGGTGGGCTATTTACCAATAAAATAGGACTGACGAGCGTCTTTACGACAGAGTATAATTCGATCTACCGCACTTCTTTTTGTGATAGACAGAATAGCTCACAAAGTCAAGCACACTGAATAAGAACAGGGCAGGATTTTACCAGGTCAAGTATATCTTATACCGTACGCCCCCAAAGAGAGTAAATAATAATAAAAGTATAGTGTATTAAAGGGAAAATAGGTTATAATGAAACCTTATTAATCACTTTCAAATAATTAAATGTTAACACACATTTAATCTATATATCTCCAAATAAATATACATGGCCTTCTTAAACTTATCAATGATATATGATTATTTGTAGGCTGTTAGGGCATAAATCGGCCTCTAGAAAAATACAGGTCTGACGAAGGAAGCTGGCGAACGGTCGCGCAGGCACTTGCCCATTTATGACCTATTTGGGTAAGTCACTTGGAACCGATACACAAATAAGCTTTCAGTAGGCGTAAATTATAGTATTAATACAGATAGGACAGTAGCGTACTAGAAAATAATGTAAAAACATGACTTATCAAAAAGAAAAAATTAACCTATTGCTTTTGTTTTATAGTTAGTTTTCACATTCACTGTCATCATGGGAATCTCTATCACTGTCACCAACATCAACAATTAATTCTTCTATTTGTCTGTCTATTACTTGCTCACTGATCCCTATTTTTAAATATTTGATCTACGCCCCTGATAGGAATACTGAAGAATGAGGGCTGCAATCTTTATACCTAAAACTGCCTACTTTTGCCACCGCGCATCCACGCCATTTTAAAATTTCCGCCAGCTTCCAGCGTCAGGCCTGTACATCTATTTGTCTCTCCGTACAGGTAATCCTTGAAACGGTTGGACGTATTTAGATGAGACTTTATAGATGTGAACAGAAGACTGTCAGGACAATTCTACGTTACGGTTGGTAATTCAGATTGTATGTATCAAGTAGAATTGCCAGAATAAATGGTAACTATTAGTTCGTCCTGGCTTTGAACAGTAAAAAGAAAAGTTGAAAAGTTAATTTCTCAAAAAAAGTAAAATTTAATTGTTTACTCCTTTAGAAGCCTCTNTCAATACTTTTGCCACCGCGCATCCACGCCATTTTAAAATTTCCGCCAGCTTCCAGCGTCAGGCCTGTACATCTATTTGTCTCTCCGTACAGGTAATCCTTGAAACGGTTGGACGTATTTAGATGAGACTTTATAGATGTGAACAGAAGACTGTCAGGACAATTCTACGTTACGGTTGGTAATTCAGATTGTATGTATCAAGTAGAATTGCCAGAATAAATGGTAACTATTAGTTCGTCCTGGCTTTGAACAGTAAAAAGAAAAGTTGAAAAGTTAATTTCTCAAAAAAAGTAAAATTTAATTGTTTACTCCTTTAGAAGCCTCTTTTTCATTGTTATCAATAAAAATTGATTATCATTTCGTCCGTTTAAAGAGTATAAGGGATTAGTTGGAACGTAAAGAATCTCATCCAGTATAGCCGATGAGATCATTCCGCTTCGGCCTCATACAGGTGTACCAACCCGAACGATAATATTGTTTTATTCGATAATCGTAAAATAATTGTTACGATAGCGTTCGAGATTCGATTTTTTTCGTCTTCGTCGTAGCTCCATTAGGTTCATAAAAAATCCGATTTGAATGCGTCGTAAAGTCCAGTTCGCGTTAAAAACGATGCAAAGCAGCGGAGAGAACAAGTGTCTATAAACTGTTTTCTGTAAACGATCGCATTGTGGGGCCTCATAATATTTGAGCAATTGTTCTGATAGTTATGCGGCTATTAAGGTGTAAACAATGAGCATTATCAGGCCGATTAACGTGCCGTATACGTAAACTGCCCTTATCTCCTTCTTGCTTGTCGATCGTGCTAATTATTTATAAATATCCTTTTATTGCTCCATTCAACAAGAATAGGGCAGAACTTCACCTTCACTCACCCCCGAGCAAAAATTCGTCTCGTCCTCATAGCTCATGAACCTTCTAATATCATTCATCATCATCGTAAGGTTCGTCAGCCTAGAACATCCCATATCCTTAACTACTTACGAACAGTAATCTAATCTAGGTCTACCTCTATCCCTCCTAATTTCCGTTTCTGCCTCTAATATATCTCTGATAGACTTTCACGACTAAGAAGGTATCCCATCAACCTATTTCGCCCATTTCTTATTGACTTCCATGGAGTCCTCTGTTCTCCTACTCTTTGTAATACCTCTTCATTTCTAACCTTCTCTATCCACAGTATCCTCATCATTCGCCCGTAACACCACATTTCGAACTCTTCTAACTTTTTCCTTTCCGCCGTGCCCACTGTCCATGTTTCGTACCCGTACAGAGCCGTGCTCCAAACACACACCTTTAACAACATTTTCCGAATTTTTAAATTAACTGTTCGCTAGCATAGAAGTGATTTCTTTATTTTTATTGAAGGCGACTCGACCGTGCGCTATCCTCTGCTTTATATCCCTACTACTCCTACCGTCCTGACTTCCTAGGTACCTAAAATCAGTCACTTCTTCTAATCTTTCGTCTCCTATCTTTATATTTGCCTTTTCCCTACTTTTTCTTCCCATACATACCAGAATTTTTGTTTTACTTTTATTTATTTTCATACAGTACTGTTTTGTCCATACCGCTTCCATTTTATTTAACGCTATCTCTAACTCCTCCTTGCTATATACTAATACTGCTATATCATTTGCAAATTTAAGCATACTTATCTTTTGCGTCTGTATATCTATACCTACAGTTGTAGTCTTTAATGATGTTGATCGCTAAATGTTGACCATGCCTTTTACACTAAGGAATGATTATCTTATATAATATGTATTTGATCACTGAAATCATTTTAAGCTTAGCAGCGTAATACAATGAAGGAGACAGAAGATGGCTCTCTATAGGATCTTTCCTCTCTAATCACCTGTATACTGTCATGAACGAATACTAATTTTTCAACTGATCCATAGACCTCATGAGAAAACGTGTTTTTGGATTTTCCATTGCAATACTTCGTTATTTTGCCGTTTGAATCAAAATTTATAATGGCGATTAGTGTGTCTTGAGAGAACGTTCAATCAAGATAATAATTTCATCGTTGGTCGCAATTGCAAGAGCAAAAAGTCGAGAGTTTATACTGGAAATGAGTAGATAATTGAAATGTTCAAGCGCAAGTGCATTCTGATTGCAATTGGTGGTGAACAAACGCGAATGGTCGGTGGCCTGTGTGCGTTTTACGTCCTGTGGTCGTCGAGCTGTAACTTCTGCTGGTGCACCGTAACTCCTTTGATAAATTGAAGCATCGTAGTTGTCGCGGAGGAGGCGAACGTAATATTGAGATTGTGTCTGCACGGCCGTGGTGCATTTTAAACCGTGTCGCTCTGCTAATATGTTACGTCTGGAGACAAGCAGGCAATCGACCGACAGCCAACCGAATATCCAACATTCGATTCTTCGGTCACTGCTTCTGATTCCCACTTAATTGCTGGTGGTAGTTACTTACGTTCAACTACTCCGCTCCCGTGCATTGAAATCGAACGTTGGTCTCAATAAAAACCAAGTCTTATAAGATCAGCGCAAATTAATGCCGTCACAATAAATAAAACGAGTCGATTTACAGGTAAAAGAGCAAAATAAAACCAAATATTGCTAAGAATCAAAACAATCAAAACAAAATCGACAGAAGGTTGTTTAACTGAATTGACAGTGGCGAATAGTTGCTTTCATTCAATTATTTTTCTCTTCGTTCATTAAAATTGAACGTCTCTCAAATGTCTCGTATACCAGATCAGTTTGAAACAACCACATTTACCATCAAAATAAATAAAACAAGAAGATCTATAGCTTAAAGGTAAAATATATAAATTCAAGCAGTAGATATAGTGAATTATGAATCTCCAAGGGGTGTCATTCTTGACCTACCCTTCCCTTCATATAGCCAGGCCATAATTCGTGACCTAACCTCTACCCTACCTCATCGCTCCATTACGTTAAGCGGGCATTTTAAAAATTTCAAACGAAAACGGATTTTTTAATTTCCAATTAAAATTCAATTCAATTCTATAAATTCGAAAATTGTTACTTGACGCAAACATTGACCTCCTTCCACCCCTCACTTTTTACGTCACTATAACGTTCTACTGGGCTTCCCCTTCCTCTCAATTAGTGTTATGCAATATTTGTTTTTTTTTACATTAATATGCTGTAAACAAAATAAAAATTAAGAAGGGGTGAGTTGCGTAAATTATTTAATTAGGTAAGTACATTAATTAATAAAGACCTAATTTTTAATGTAAAATTAAATCGTTGGGGTTATAATTCTGGCATTCAATAATTTGACGATCTACGTGTACCTATAATCTTATAAAGCCGGAATAAAACAGAAATGAATAGACGTAAGGGGAAGTTCGCGTCACCCCTAAATAATTTCTGTTCTACAATTCCGACGTGTTAATTTCGCGCTGAATAATAGGAGGCCAAGACGAAGACAAATGCGCGCAATCGTTCTACATTGTCTGGGTTTCCGTGACAACCGCAAGACGAGCCCCCAATGTCGGTCGAGCATCTCAGCTTAATTGATGGAACTTTGTTGGAAATAATTGAAACCGAGATATGCAGCACTCATTGCTTTAAACAATCCACTTGAAATTTTCACGTGCCGATTATAAATTCGACATGCCTAAATTAATAGGTAGGTACGTGAATGAGAAGAGAGAAGAAATAAATAATTATTATTTATCAATGACCTCTAATTTAGTAGTAGCATACGTTGGTGGTGACGAGTGATAAGGAACAGTGTGGGATATTGTTTTAGTGAAAGTACCCTGGTCGAAATTAAATGACCTGGAAATGTTCAGATAATTAGTTGAAAATTTAGAAAGCTTTTTCAGTTTTGCTAGTTGAGTGTTGCTAATAATTTCTGCAAAATTAAGACTGCAACTAGCTGAGACATGGGAAGGCACTTAACTTGTAAGAATTTTGGGATTCTCTGCTTCAAAAGACGGAACCTTCTAAAGACTACTGAAGGTGAGCTTCAAACTGACAGTTTTTACATTTGTTGTTTTCTGGATTTCACTACATAGATATTGGTGACAAGGGTTACTCTTGAAAAATTCAAAAGAGAAGCTATGACGGGGTAGTTCTTATAAACTAAATATTATAGCAATGATTTCAGATGACTTGTAGATGCTCTGTCCTTTTTTGGGAAAATGTGATCAAGATTAACAAATGTGAAAATTATCCGACATGCTAAATAGTGTACCATAAACGGCGTGGTGAACGCCTTCTGTGGCTCAGTGCACGTATAGTGGCATTCAATATCTATATTCAATAAGATTCATTTACGTTGGTGGTTATCTACTTGCTGAACTGAATCCACGACGTAGCGCACCCTTACCTAGTAGGCATGTAACTAAATTCAACAAAGAAGTTAACGGTGGCCAGTGTTCTGTCGAAAAGCTAGATGCGGATTGTGATTTCGATTTTGTTGAATCTCATCAGCTGGTCGTAGGCAGTTTCAACAGAATACAGACCAACTCTACCTGCTGCCAAAAAAATGACTCTTGGGAGTTTCATTCCCACGTGCTGGTAGACGAGTAGTCCCTCCGGACGACGTCGAAAGGTACGGCGGAAGGCCCTCTTCAGCCTCCTTTCAGGAATCGTGGGAATGAGTGGGTGGTGGTTCGGATGAGAAAGATGAGACGAACGAAATGAAGATAGAAGAGAATGAAAGATTATTTGTGGAATATTACTGCCTCAGCATTTACCTAAGTAATCCAAGGAAACCACGGAAGAACTTGGACCAAGGCAGATAGACCTGGAATCGAACCGTCGTCCTCCCAAATGCTAAGCAATGGTCTAAACCTCTAAGCCATCTCGGAAAAAAAACTTTTAGGTGTCTCATTCCCATCAGCCACTAATACTGCTGGACAGGCAGTCCCTCCGGAGTAGTCCGGAAGGGGAAGGTCCTCTTCAGCTTCCTTTTAGGAATCTTGGGAATGGGTGGGTAGTGGTTCAGTAGAGAAATGAAGGCAGTAGAGAATGAAAGGTTAACTGTGGAATATTACTGCCCCAGCATTTACCTAAGTGATCCAAGGAAACCACAGAAGAACTTGGACCAAGACAGATAGACCCGGAATCGAACCGGCGTCCTCCCAAATGCTAAGCAATGGTCTAAACCTCTAAGCCATCTCGGAAAAAAAACTTTTAGGTGTCTCATTCCCACCAGCCACTAATACTGCTGGACAGGCAGTCCCTCCGGACTACTCCGGAAGGGGAAGGTTCTCTTCAGCTTCCTTTAGGAATCGTGGGAGTGGCTGGGTGGTTGTTCGGAAGAGAAATGAAGGCAGAAGATAATGAAAGGTTAACTGTGGAATATTACTGCCCCAGCGTTTACCTAAGTGATGCAAGGAAACCACAGAAAAATGGACCAAGACGGACCCGGAATCGGCCATCCCGCTCGGTTACCTGCAGCGTTTTATAAAGCATAATAAGCAGCGTGGTGAACGCCATCTGTGACTTAGTCCACATATAGTGACATTAAGTATATTCAACATGGTCCATTTACGTTGTTGGATATGAGATCCAACAAGATCGAAATCGCAATCCGCGTCTAGCAATATCGTCATGAAGTTCTTCTAACGACATGGTCTTTAGGCAACAGTATGAATGACGTAAGTGCAAATAACCATTTGTTACTTCAGACCTAAGTGAAGCTGCACGAGTAAAATATTGTCCCCTATCTCTCAATGAAGGTGAAAAAACGTGTAAGTTGAAGATTACACATGCATTTTACAAATGACATGTTCCTTTTTAAAGTAAATGATTGGAACGTGTTGTTCTGTAGTAGTTACATTTCAACATTCGCAACGGCTGTATCATATCTTTGTGTGATAAGGAGCCGTTTATACGAGGAAATAATCGATTGAAAACATGCATATCTAAATAAGCTTCTAAAGTTCGAAATGCAATAGGTAAAAGGTACATGATGTGTAACAGGTTCACTACAATTTACTGCAGCACGATATCACTACCCGTTCGTTGCAAAACTGTTGATTTGCTAAGCTTTATCTGCTAACAGTTTTGGTACAGTTGCATTTTTATCACCTATTTCAAAATGTAAACAATACGTGATGTAAAACCGTAAAATTCGCCTTGTGCACTTAATTTGGTATCATGAAAACGGATCGGAGTCGTAAAATTTTACATGAACGTTGCATGTTTGCTATTATTATTATTATTATTTTTCTCCTGCTTATAAAAACAACAAAAGATTTGTTTACTTGATTGACTAAAAAAGGCAGATGACAGTTAAGAAGATCGTGCAGAGAAGTACAACACTAATTGGGGGCTGATGTTACGAACATGCACCTATCGCGAATTTATTATCAATGAAGAAGAGTTTCCCTTGATTGAGTCCAACATGTGCCTTATTTTGGGTTAAAATTTACAATTTTGTGATGCAGATTATAGTTTAATAGTAAAATTTTATTGAGATTTTTAAAATATCAAACTCAATCAGTTAAACAAAATACCAAAGCTTTCAATTTGGATTCAGATCTTTGAAGTCTGTCGATGCAGTTTTCAGTAAAATATCTATCAAGTGACATGCAGTAGTTCAGCTCTAAATGCTTTCCAATGGTTATCCTAGAAAATTCGGAAAGGTCAAACTGTGCAAATAGAATGACTAAAGCTTCTTAAATTTTCAGATGCTGTCAGTCAGTGTAGCTTTTAATAATTTAAAGTAATGATGAGTTATGAGTATCAATCATCAGAAGGTCGTCAATCCAAAGACTGCTTCAAGAAGCACCTTCACTCCTTCCATACCTAATCGTAAATTAATCGTTCGAATTTCCCCAAAACTAGTTACCTAGTGTATTTACCGACCCTAGTCTACTGTAAATCTTTCTGTCCTCCACTCCTATTTCAGCTTCTATTTCTCTAACTAGCCCGTCGTGTCTCAGAGGGTCTGTCGAATCATCATATACCTGATATCTTGTGTTTCATAATGTCTTCCATTTATTCTCCTGCTGATTCTAAAGTTTTTTATGAATTCGCCTTAACTTCTCATTTCAAACACTTTCAACTTTCCCTTTTTTCGCTACACTCCCCAGTCACCGATCACATTTCGCACCCATATTATTACAGAGCCGTGCTCCAAGCATACAGTTTTTGCAATCCTTTTTGAATCTTCAAATTGACCGTTTCCGATCAGAAAAGACTCGTTTCTGGGCTAATTTTTCTTTTATGATTCCACCGCTTCTTCCATTCTACATTATCTAACTTCCCAGCGACTTCCGGTTTTCGGAAGACTATGCGCAACGAATTTCAAAAACTTCAGTTAGCAAAATAAATGTAGAATTTCAATTGACAAGGCAAATTCATACTTTTAAGAGTTCCCTCCAGTCAACCGTCTCCTGAACGTAACTCTTTTTCTTTATTTTACCGTCAGTAGACGATTACAGCGTGCATGCATTACTCGATATTGTTCAACTCTTTCTCTGCTTCCGGCTCAAGTACTGATTTCGAGAAGAGTTAAAAGATTCCCTTAATTTCTCCGTCAACCACGATGACTACCACGAGTGGTACTCAAAGTGTACATCAAGTACCATGTCAAGATCGATGGTAGAAGCTATCGCGATCGCAGTAGACGACGTTCTCATGATTCAATTTCATGATCGTAAAGACAAAACGGCATTCGTTGGGAGTTTTAACAATGAAATGGTAACGCAACGAGCGCATTCTCAACGGCCGCAGCAAGTAACAAAGAGAACGCACTAAAACTCGAACCGTCGCTGCGGCTGAGGAGCATAGCCAACTCTTTGTTTTGACTTCTGTTCTTGCTCCATAGCTATTGCCATATATTACCTTTAACGCAAGGGCCGTCGAAGTATTTATTGTCGTCGAAGCCAGCTGCGATCTGTTTACAGTACTACGCTATCGAACGAACCAATCGCTCCTTCGGTTGTTTGATATTTCATGGTTTTGAACTTGTAAATGTATATAGATATGCTCTGTTTTTATTTTCGCATCCACCCTAATTAACACTGCCCATTAACAGTGAGGACACTGATAATACCCTTACCTTATTGATTAAATGCAATTATTCAATGTTTACTATTTAGTATATTCTAATGGCTGCGTAAAGATCGTTAGAGAAACAATTAATTTATTGGTAGTCTTGCAAGTTGAGTTTTATGGAAAAGGTAGCTTAAAAGTACAGAATACAGCTGGGATAATACAAAACCCGATGCATGACATCTATTGCATCCTAAAAATGGCCTTTCAAAGCATTATCTCATGTCATGCCAGTGCCGACAAATTATCTGGAAATAGAAAATACTACAAACGGCACAGTGAACGCCATCTGTAGCACGATGCTACATTTTAGGATTACGTATTTTTCAACAAGGTCCACTTGTGTGGATATCTACTTGCTGAAAACGAATCCTGGCGTAGCCAACCTCAACGTGATAGGCACGTTAGCTTAATCGAATAAAATAATTCGAAGTGGTCTGTATTCTGTCGAAACTGCCAGACGCGGATCGCGATTTCGATCTTTTTGGATCTCATCAGCGCGTCGCAGGCAGCTCCGACAGAACACAGACCAACTTTTACCTGCTGTCTTAACAGTGCGTTTTAGAAAATACTACAAATGGCGCAGTAAACGCCATCTGTAGCACGATGCTACATTTTAGGATTACGTATGCTCCAACAAGGTCCACTTGTGTGGATATCTACTTGCTGAAAACGAATCCCGGCGTAGCCAACCTCAACGTGATAGGCACGTTAGCTTAATCGAATAAAATAATTCGAAGTGGTCTGTATTCTGTCGAAACTGCCAGACGCGGATCGCGATTTCGATCTTTTTGGATCTCATCAGCGCGTCGCAGGCAGCTCCGACAGAACACAGACCAACTTTTACCTGCTGTCTTAACAGTGCGTTTTAGAAAATACTACAAATGGCGCAGTAAACGCCATCTGTAGCACGATGCTACATTTTAGGATTACGTATTTTTCAACAAGGTCCACTTGTGTGGATATCTACTTGCTGAAAACGAATCCTGGCGTAGCCAACCTCAGCGGGATAGGAACGTTAGCTTAATCGAATAAAATAATTCGAAGTAGTCTGTATTCTGTCGAAACTGCCAGACGCGGATCGCGATTTCGATCTTTTTGGATCTCAACAGCGCGTCGCAGACAGCTCCGACAGAACAGAGACCAACTTTTACCTGTTGTCTTAACAGTGCGTTTCAGAAAATACTACAAACGGCACAGTGTACGCCATCTGTAGCACAATGCTACACTTTAGGATTACGTATGCTCCAACAAGGCCCACTTGTGTGGATATCTACTTGCTAAAAACGAATCCTGGCGTAGCCAACCTCAACGTGATAGGCACGTTAGCTTAATCGAATAAAATAATTCGAAGTGGTCTGTATTCTGTCGAAACTGCCAGACGCGGATCGCGATTTCGATCTTTTTGGATCTCATCAGCGCGTCGCAGGCAGCTCCGACAGAACACAGACCAACTTTTACCTGCTGTCTTAACAGTGCGTTTCAGAAAATACTACAAACGGCACAGTGAACGCCATCTGTAGCACGATGCTACATTTTAGGACAGAATACAGACCACTTCGAATTATTTTATCTGGAAATACTTTTCCACATTTTCATAAATATTACATAAATTCTTAAAAGAATATTTTTGTTGACTAATATTTATTGAAGAACTTGCTAATCACTTCAAAAATTACGAAATCAACAAAAGACTACACATTGAAATGCCAAATATCCAGTAAATGTAGAGGCAACCCTGGCGTTTAGTGAGCAAGGTTACCAATTGATTATTATAAAACAAACCGGTATCAATTCGGTACTTATCAGGGTTATCATTCTCAATTTAGTATTACGTTTTCTCTGCAATTGACCTAATAGATCAAGTGCATCGATTGATATCAACTTTATAAAAATTGTGTTTGCTTTAAGGTAATTGTTAGGAAAAAAGAAAATAGAAGCTTAAAATCTACATTTTTCACCACTTACCTCAACAGGTCTCAACGATGTATCTTTATAACGACATCCAGCTGAAAACAAACAATTAATTAGTTTACGGAAAATTAAATAACCAGTTAATTGTAAACAATTTAAACTGATGTGTGATATTGGTAAAAGTAAAAGTAATTCCGTAGGTGTGCAAATGTTTTTTGTTAAAAAAGCGAAAACAATTAATAAGGTCGTTTATTGTTTGTTATCATTTCTTAATTTGATTTACGCTTAAAGTTGTTATTGATTTTTGTTTTTTGGTTTGATTACGATAATAAGATCGAAACGGTTTCTGAAATGCATTGTGATTTTGTCATGTAGTAAAAATGTGGGGTTATCTCGCTTCTGCATGCTTTTTTATACTGCTGGTGTACGTCACACTTCATTTTCGGGATATCCACTAATGTAAACTATTTTCATCTTGAAAACCTACGTGGTCACGTTACTTTAATAATATCAGTCATGTTAAATAATGTGTTTACCTTACGTTATCAATTTTTCTGCTTCATTTCAGTTTTATCGATAGATAGATAACTCGCCAATAACAAAAATTGACAGAAAATTAAATTCTTATGGAGGAGATCCGTCTTTTCGTCTTTAGATTAACGAAATCTATCCAGTACGATAATTATCGAAGAAACCTATTTAAATCACATTTTGCAGTGGTCAGAAATTCATAAAAAACGAAAAGGGCACATTGTCTACAAAAGAAACAACTTTGTTTTCCTTTGGAAATCGAATAAAGAAAAGGAGTTAAAGAGCAAAAAGAATATTAAATGAAAAAGGGTGTTATTTAGGGTCTCCTGCGTTAGATAATGGCCTAAATGGTTGGCACATGTGTTGACTTAATGTCATTAATCAATTGCACATGTGATGATGAACTATTAAACATCTTATTGAAGATGTGCACCCTTGCGTAAATGTAGTCATTGGACTGTATGAGGGTACTACATACAGTCCATACCGTTGTACGTGGTGATGCCATCTACATTCACAGATTCATATGAGAAGGAAACGAAATCCTTGAACAGAAACAACTGCACACAGGCCTTCGAAAAGTATTCCCATTTAATTACTCTTTAACTACCGCCTCATGAATGTATATAAAAGGATGAAGGAAAGATAAAACAAATATAGTAAATAATTTGGGTTAAAACTTACGGAATTCTTAACTTTTATACTTTATTTTAATCAATCTAAATGATAATGGTTCTGGTAAAGTTAGACAAATTACATTACAATCAGGAAGGATTGCTGTTTGCGATGTAACTTTGACTTTGCCCATATTCCTTTGTTCAACCTTGATGCTAGAAAATCTTTTATGCAATNACAATCTATCTAATTTGTAATTAATCTTTCTGAATAAAATTGCTTTACAGTAAAACACTCCAATTTTCCTACACTAAATTAGTTGCCCTACAATTCAAGATTAAGGATTTATACTGTCAACCATCATAGGGTCGTCTGCCCGCAAGTCTAGTTTGGTCATACCTCAACTTCTTCCTATTGTAAATCAATATTCGCGTTTCCACAAAAGTGATGTTTTTTTTTTGTTAAAAACGACTCAACCTTGCGCTATTCTTTATATCTCTAGCGCTTCTCATCCATCTTGAGTTATCTGACTCTCTAGATAGCGAAAATTAGCGACTAATTCGTCCACTATTTCTTTATAACCCTACTTTTATATCTCATACATAATAATTTTGTTTTATTTTTATTAATTTTTGTGCCACAGATGCTTTTCTGTCAGTATTGCTTTTTTAATTAAAGCCAACTCTACTTTCTGCTCTCGATGGTAGTACAGATATATCACTTGGAAATCTAAGCATGCTAATCTTTTGTCCCTGAATATCTATTGCTAATGTTTTCCTATTTTTAATAATACCAGCCCCATCCAAACAATATACAAATTAAAAAGTAGCGGTGACAACCCCTGCCTAACTCCTTTCCTAATATTTATTTCCCTAAGATGTTGCTCGAATAACTATCTGACTTCATAGGTATCAATAATCGGCAACTTTCTAGCTTTTTGTCTTCAATTTTTTATATTACCCGTAACACCCGTAACACTACGCCCTTTTTTAAATTTTATTCTATATTGTCAACACCGCATGCATTATATGT
This sequence comes from Agrilus planipennis, assembly GCF_000699045.2. Classification (NCBI taxonomy): domain Eukaryota; kingdom Metazoa; phylum Arthropoda; class Insecta; order Coleoptera; family Buprestidae; genus Agrilus; species Agrilus planipennis. The sequence goes on along the minus strand of NW_020442460.1, from coordinate 2,087,882 downwards.
GTTTCTTAATTAANAAAGGATGAAGGAAAGATAAAACAAATATAGTAAATAATTTGGGTTAAAACTTACGGAATTCTTAACTTTTATACTTTATTTTAATCAATCTAAATGATAATGGTTCTGGTAAAGTTAGACAAATTACATTACAATCAGGAAGGATTGCTGTTTGCGATGTAACTTTGACTTTGCCCATATTCCTTTGTTCAACCTTGATGCTAGAAAATCTTTTATGCAATTTTCCTGCAGTGACAACTAGTGAAAGGCGCAGTAGAAAACAACGGTACCTAAAACTGTCCATTAAATCGTGTACAGTCAACGGCTGAATAAATTTCCGTCCTGTTTTGAGGTTAATGAGGGAGGCTACACTATTAGAAGACATTATGACACAATTTGGCAACATACTGACGTATCGCTATCAAATCTACCGACGAATAAGCTAAATAATATCAATTGGCAAACAGTGTGGAACAATCGCGGAAAACAGGGGTGTTAAATGATCGCTCAATCAAGGGCGGCTATGTGTAGAAGCAGATGTTTTCGCCCACGGCACCCTCCGATCTGTCTGTCGCGTTCTCAATAGAGGGATGTTCCGGCGCATTGTCAGCTCGGTGTGACTGCATAATAAAGTTGTGTGTGTAATTCCTATCCAAAAAAATCGTGTACAACATGCATACACACGAACGCTTATACGGTGGCGCGTCCATTGAATAGCGCATCCGTTCGTGTGCAATAAATAAGAGAAATTACATCTGCATCCTATCACCTTGCGTGCAAACATCGCCTCAACAGGGCAAGAGGCGATGGCTTAATGAAATTCGCTCAAAACCAACATGTAAATAGGATGGCGAGCAATTGCCCTTTACAGGTAATCAAGGAAAGACTTAACGTATCGTAAGCACCTTGATAAAGCCTTAATCGATCTCTCATGTTCTTCAGTCCAGGTAATAATTTTAATATTTTTAATTGAAAATCAAATTACATTTGAAATAAAAGCATTTTTGAATGTTGTTATTGATAGTCACACATAAAAATTTGATGCAAATTAACTAAAAGAAATAATATAAAAGCCCCTTGGTTAAGTTTCACCATTTAATGATTTCTAGTCGCAATGAATTCACTAAAGGAAATAAGCCTAATAATATACGATAGTATAAGTATATTATTTATGTAATATACAAACTGAAGCTATGGGCAATGTAGTTTTTCCTCCCTGAATTGTTACATTTCTTAAAAATTTGCATCATTTTACCGTATCGTCTTTTTCAGAATATTCTGACTATACTTAATTATTGTGATTCAGTTTTATTTGTAAAAATCGACTACTGCACATTAAACACCTCTTCCCTGTCCTAAAAGAAATTCTAGTTGCATGTTTCGACAAATCGTGGACAGTGGGCGCGGCGGAAAAGAAAATGTTAAAAGCGTTCGAAATGTGGTGTTACAGGCGAATGATGAGGATAACGTGGATAAAAGAGGTTAGAAATGAAGACGTATTAGAAAGAATAGAATAGAGGACTCTATGAAAGTCAATAAAAATAGGCGAGATAGGTTGGTAGGACGCCTTCTCAGGCATTGAAAGATCTAGTCAGAGACATATTAGAGGCAGAAACGGGAGTCAGGAGGGGTAGAGGTAGACCCAGACTAGATTACTGTTCTCAAATAGTTAAGGATGTGGCTTGTTCTAGTTTTAGGAAAATGCGACGGTTAGCTCAGGATAGGAAAGAGTAGACGTACGTGTCCAACCAGTCTTAGGACTGACTACCTTATGATGATGATGATAACCCTTCCAATTTCAATGTAAGAAAAATAAAAAACAAAAAATAATGTACCTAACCTACAATACATTTAGTCACGTGGCATGAACTTATGATAGTAGAATTTCTTCAGAGAAACAGGAATGCGTAAAAATAAAGGGGCTTACTAGCTCAATGGAGAACAGTAGACCTTTGCCCTGTTCAGTTTTCAACGGTTTGTGTTACAATGAAATAAAAATTTTTTTTTTCCGCAATCAATAAACTAGTTCGTCTTCATCATTTACCGATACCGTCATTTTTTCGAAATGGCTTTTTCTATTTCGCTTTCCGAGTATTAGCTGGTGCAACTTTTTTGTGTCGCATTCACATTTCCGCAAGTTCGATTTTCCTTGCGAACGGTGCAGTAACGAATTGTTTTTCAATTTCCCTTCATAATGGATTTTCTCTAATTTCATTTGAACTCGCACAAATTATACCGCTTCATCTGCTGTTGCTCTCGTTGAGCGGCGGTTTTGTTCACGGTAACAATATAAATCGACCGAGCGCCCTACTTGCACCCACCCTCCTCCGACCATTCCGTTTCCCCCCTGCACTCCCGAGGGGAGAAACAGAGAGAGAATCGCGCCACCTAATTAATTTGTTTGTTACAAAACTTCATCAGACGTACCTGAATCGGCGGGGTTTCCTTTTCGCCCCAGTCACTTTTGATCTTTAGACAAAAAGAAAACGTCGATCAATATAACGGATGAATTTAATTATAAGAACTTAGGTTTTCTCTTAAATACATACATTATACTAAAATACAGATATTCGAGACAATAAACAAAGCAATAATCACACAGTACAGATGAAGAAACAATATGTCTTCCTAAGAATAAAATATTTTATTTGACACTATATAGCCTGTCCAAAACTTTATACATCAACTGTTCACAACCAACTAACAATACGTGAGTTTTTCCCGAGGTTTGTACGACAGAATGACATTTCTAGCATAGAGATGTATCAAGAATCCATAGAGTAAGATATAGTGTTGTTTTTATAGTGTCTACATCCACGGCATACAGCCTGCGTACAAATAATTACATTTATCTAATTTTCAACGATGCTTTAGTAGAGTACTAGCTGAAAACAAACGTTTTTTTAGTTTTTTATAAGTAAAAATACTGAGCATTTGTCCCGCCGCGCGAATAATGAAAGATGTTTTTGGCACTGGCTAACCTATAACCTAAACTGTTTGTTGAATTTATTACCAACTGGATAATATTAAAACTTCTGTTAAATAATTGTTTAATATAATATTTATGAACATGCCTACATGCCGATTTAAATATCGTCATTAAATTAATTAGTGCTACAATTTACCGTTTACAGATCTAGGCGGCAAAGTTTATCAGAAAAGGCGAGCGCCGTTAAGGCAAAAAAGAAAATGTTGTCGTATATGTTACTTGAAATGTATTTTCACAGCAGTAGCAAAAGCGAGGGGATGGCGGGGGTGTGAGCCAAAGTTGAAAACGTTGCAAAGTACTTAAATTTATTTGATGAAATTCGCTGGTGCAACTGCTCGTTATTTTAAAGAGGAACTGAGCGTATAATTTAGCTTGGAGCTCTCGGTGGATACGTGTAGGAGAGAGCAATAATTGTCATAGACGAACGAAGCCACTGGAGCGACGGGGTGGATTAGAGCGGGCGGAAGGGGGGCGAAAGGCAAGCGGATGTGTTCATATCTCGCCCGGAGTAATTAGCGTCTGACGAATCCGGGCAAATAGCACTTAAATTAGTGACAGCTTGCTTCTTATTAAAATTTTCTATGGCGCGCGCCGCCATAACTCGCGCACAGTTTGTCGTTCGCGCGCGAAAGCTCACTCGGGCAATAATCCCTTTATTTATCGCTTCCCGTTTCAGATCTAAATTCAAAGAATAATTCAGGAGCGAACGAACTCGCAAACAATCTCAATTTGCAGCTTTTGGAAGCAGTCCAACTTCATAGTACATAACCTAACTAATCATTAAATCACCAACAATATAACGGAGCATTTAAGTATTATGTAAACGTTATTATATTGATATTCGACTACCCCTTCCCTTTTAAACAAAAGTAAAGATATTGCGATTCCCAAGAAGTTAAAACTAAGACTTATGATCCCCTTTCTAAATCTGCGTACATTACTTTTGAACGCCTCCGAGGTGCTTAAAGCTATTTTTTGACATGTTAGCGCGGAAAGCTCGTTTTGCATGCTATGAAATAGGGAAGAAATGGCCTCTTTTCGTGTTTTAGTCTTTTGAGCGTATGGGCTGAAGTTTATGGGCATGCGCAGAAATCAGTTGTTTAATGACAATGTCTTTCTAACCTCAATCATTTATTCCTATTTCGCTAACTATCAATTTAGTGACGAGGTTTCCGCACAAACATGACAAAAATAGTATACAGGGAAGAAAATAACCCTGTTTCTTCACTCGATACGTAATGTACTATACCATATACCTAAAAGTAAATGTAATAATTCAAAATAATCACAGTAAAAAGAACTGCTTTATTGATCGAGATAATAACGCGAATGGAAAGCAAAATGTTTGGGAAAGATGAGACAACGGCATAATGTCATTTGCGCCGTTTTTGTGTTTTAATTTTAATGGTTAATATATTTATTTAATATTTTTTGATGTTGTGGAAACGCTTATTCGCACCTGAGATTTCAGTTGCAGCTTCAACTGGGTTTTGCTCATTCTCCTACTTCCATCTTACTGAAATCACATCAAACGTTTCAAAAGCAGTCGTTCTGCTACCGAGTAAGAGCAATTAGAAGCCGATTAAACCGATCAGAGACATACGGTCAAATTACCAGCAATAATTTTTCATTTAAAAAATAGTATTTAAGTATATATTGAGCCCTCAGCACATGAAAATTTTTTAAAAGACTTGTCTAATAATAATTGAGAAGACGTTTCAAATTCTTACAATCCAATATAAGAAAGAGGCAGTAGGATGTAGTGAACTACTTATATATCTACCTCTAATTAATCGATGATCTCAAAATTAATCATGAAAGTACCGAATCATTTGAAAACCAGAGCAAAACTATTTAAGTACCTCCTTAAGTATGTTTGGGACACAGGTTTGTATGAGTGCGATTGTAGGACGCGGCGTTAAAGCGAAAGAAGAATTGGAAGCATCATCTGAGATGTGATGCAGTGATAGAAAAGGTTAGAAATGAGGAGTTAATGGAAAAAATAGAAGAACAGAGGGGTACTATGAATGTTACTAAAAAAGAGGAAAGGTAGCATTTTGAGACTCAGAGCCGTCTTTAACCTATTGGAGATCCTGGGCACATAAGCATAACAGGGACCGTATGGCTTTGGCAGAGGACCGTTTTGGTTTATCAACAATTATTTTTGTTACTTCACATTCAAAATAAATGAATGGATAATTGTAATCGGAAAAGAAACTCTGAACTATCATTCTCAGACTGGTGTTTAAAATTGTGTTTTTATGGGAACGCAACCTTCTAGTTTTGAGATTTGCAGAATCACCAACCAGTTAATCAATGTCTAAGTCTTTGAGGATATACCATTCTACAGACATTCGCAACAAACTGGTCAATCTTTCTTGAAGCATTGTTCTTCTTAATTCATTTATTATTCTTTTCAGTATAGAGAAGGATGAGCGTTCGTCACTACAGTTCGTTACTATCATGTTTAAAAAGGTTCTCAATGCAATTTTTAAATTTGGAAATGTCTCCAATTCTGTTTTCTCCCAAAGGATGATAAATTTGTGGAATACTATTAGTATCTTCATTTTCTACTACAAGTATTTTGTCAAATAGAGACATTCCATTTCTAACTCTTACCCATTAAAATCTTCATAATAGATTTCAGAAAACTCTTTGCAACTTTGTCACAGGATTCAGAGCTTTCAAGCGAAAAACAATGCCAATAATAATTAATGTCCTTGTACAAACTCAATCGCTGTTTAAATGCACGCTTGGGCGTCACTTATGAGAAGAAAGGAATATCTGCTTTAAATATCTTTCCAACTCAGTTGGACGGTCGGTACAGAGCCATCAAAAAATGTCTAGCGTAAACTTCTAAGTCTTATTCTTTGAGTCAAGTTCCTGTAGTCAGATTCCGCGTTTTTCTTTCTGTATTCGAACTAATAAAATTCGAGTATATATAAATGTTTGAAGAATCAAGAATGCAAGTAGGTAATTATTGGTTAATTTTCTCAATTTAATGTCGGTTTTCGGTTAGTGGGTGGATCTGGCAGTAACTAGGTGGCCTCCGTCGATCGTGGGACCCTGGACATTTACTTAAAGTGCCCAATGGAATAGAGAGGGCCTGGAAGGGCATCTTCTGATGATACATGAATGGTTAGTTAGAGATATAGATTAGATTACTGTTGGCAAATGGTTAGAGGTGTCGACTGCGAAATGGGAAGATTCACTCAAGATAGGAAAAAGTGCAGAGGGAGGAGGTATATGTTCAACTAGTCTTTGGACTGGCTACCTTGTACTGATACGCCGGTTAATGTGTATCAACAATATATTCTATAACCTACATCTACTTTTAAAGAATACTAACAGTGAAGTTAGGTAAATATACGAAATTAAGAAAATAACGGTGTGTTCGATTTGAACTGCATCACAATTGAAACGAAGTAGCAAGAAATCAATCTGAAAGTGCATCGCAGTCTTCACTTGTACCGAATAGTCACGTGATCGCGTGTAACCGTCTCGTTACATTCAAGAAGAACTAATTACGCGCAAGCTTAATCAACTTTTGCGAGTTATACCTACCGGCAATACAAACGTTCACCGCCACCCCTTAATTCTTCTTCGCCGCATTATCACAAGAATTCAATATCTAGTCTCTATTGTCTGTTCCTACTCCTACAAAATCTGAGAAATTGTAGGTATCTACTATTATGCACCAATACACATTTGCATTTTTATGTATTACAAATTTCAAAAATGGATAATTAATATAAACTAATGTGAAACAAAATTATAATCCATGATTACTTGTAATCATACGATTAATTCATTTATCTTATTATTATCATGTGTGCTGCCACCTACACTACGTACTGAGAACCATTTTTGAAATTTGTAATATATAAAAATACAATACTGACTAATAGTTTGATTAAAAATTTTGAGGATTATGCAAAAAAAAATAATTGCAAGCTATTTTTTCAAATTTCAAAATTTAGTAATTTTTAAATGGCTGTAACTGGTCTTTTTGTAAAGATAATCATACTTTGTGTTAGAGTTTTGTAAAGCTCAAAGACTCAACATTGAGAATATGAAACGGTTTTTTGGAAAAAAATTGCGTAAATTATGTGTAAATTCAATTTAAAACAAAAAAGAATTTTTCCTATGTTAATTAAATGGGAAACTAAAATAAAAATAGCGACCCCTTAGATTTGAGCTATAGGGCTCAAGTTTGGCGAGGCTTTTTTTTTACATCAAATAGAAACATTTAAGAGGGTAAGAGTTAGAAAAAAAAAATAAAAATTTTGTTTGAAGCACCCTAATGCACATACTTATAACTTACTTAACGTGGTGCTTTTTAGGTTAGCTTATGTATGTTAAGCAGAAACTTGATTGTCGTTGAGTTGCCTGTTTTCGTAAGTTATTTCTTTTCCTTAATAGGTAACACTTTTATTCCCTTCCATTAATGTGTCAACAATTTTTGATAAATATTAAGGAATTTTATAGGTAATAATTAAGGCTCCCTCTCCCGGTGTATAAATAACTACTACTATCATGGATGAATAAAACGCAAAAACGGCATATATTGTAATAAATCTTTCCATGCAGAAATAAAACTGACATTTATGATAACTTCTTAATTATCTTACCGAATAAATAATATGGCTATAACTTAATAAGCACGCGTATTGGACATTTACCCATTGAAAGCAAGAGATTAGATTAATAAAGGTGCCATTGGAAAAATGGCCACCTGAAAATATTGCGTTTATTTTTTTTGTAGTTATTATTCTTTTTTTTCTCTAATCCCAAATCTATGCACACGATTTAACAACAATTTCCTAATAAACACGAAACAGGAATCGCGATTTTGGCTGAATTTGAAATTAAATGTGAGAAAGGCTAATACTTCCGGACGAAAAGCCTAGTGATATTATCTTAATTACTGCACAGTATATTCTGCCCCTGTCGGTTATTTACAAGCCACCCCTGGCTAACCCCTATGCCACTTGGAGTCACAATCACAGTCACTTCAGCTAAACGGTCACATGGACGGGAGCTTAGATATAGGGACGTTTGGCACGCACACACTGCAAATACACTTCTTTTCCCATTCCCTACATTCATTGCTTTTGGGTAAGTGGATTTGTCATTAATGACGATAATTTAATATCTTTTCCTTTATTAATCGACATATACAAACCCTACAAAACACTCTTTGTATTTTTATATACTTCTGATTATATTAACTTAAAAATTTTTAGTAGGGAAGACAAAGGAAGAAATGCTTCAACAAATTATTTGTTCAAATATTTCGACCTAGCCGGTCATTATTATTTACATTTGTCAGGATTTCTCGTTTGGATTATTGTTTTGATTAACAGTTATAGTGGATTTTGAACTGCTTTTAGTGGTTATATCCAATCCCTGACGTGCTGGGGTGAAATTAACTGCCGATTTGGATTCAGCGATTCCAAAAAAATACTGTTATGATATACATAGTTGGACCCCCAGACTGGATTTTTTTAACGGTTTTAGTGGGGTTTAAAGTGTTTTTTGAGGTTATGTCCGAACTGTAACGCGCTGGGGTTGAATTGACCTTGGATTTGGATTCAGCGTTCATAATAAGACCCTTAGACCGAAAAAGTTTTCTTTTTTTGTGTGACTGTCTTATTATCTACTTTCCTCGAAACTTCTTGAAACTACTTTTCAGATGTTTTGGTTTGAAATTTTCCTAAATCACTGTAAAACACATGCAACAATCTACGTATTATTATCGCCGTTAAATACACCTAAGTAGGGAGTATTTTTAACGAACTTTTGACATACTAATATTATCTTTCTTTTCCTTTAAACGTAGCTGGAAACTGGCTCTCGATTGGCTTGGGCTGTAAATATTTAGGAGTGGAAAAGCAAAAAGCCCTTTCCGGTCATAGTTGGCTATACACCCTTCTGCGGATTCACCCCTAAGTGTAAATCCATGTCTTGTTCCACTCCTGTCGTTCTGGGAGATGGCCATAATATTGCACAATAGCCGCTCGTTTCGTATCCTCCACTGCCTTCTTCCCATACAATTTTCATTGATTGTGAGCAACGCTCATAATGTGTCTTTCATCTTTAATACACACACACATCATGTAATTGCCCATTTTTCTGTCATAATTGATTGTTGTCGCTTAATGGAAAGTGTCTAAGTACGAGTATAACAGGAAAGGAAGGGAAAATGGAAGGGACAAGATGCAGTGTTAAAATTGATCTATTTTGAGTAAAACAGATACAATCTATCTAATTTGTAATTAATCTTTCTGAATAAAATTGCTTTACAGTAAAACACTCCAATTTTCCTACACTAAATTAGTTGCCCTACAATTCAAGATTAAGGATTTATACTGTCAACCATCATAGGGTCGTCTGCCCGCAAGTCTAGTTTGGTCATACCTCAACTTCTTCCTATTGTAAATCAATATTCGCGTTTCCACAAAAGTGATGTTTTTTTTTTGTTAAAAACGACTCAACCTTGCGCTATTCTTTATATCTCTAGCGCTTCTCATCCATCTTGAGTTATCTGACTCTCTAGATAGCGAAAATTAGCGACTAATTCGTCCACTATTTCTTTATAACCCTACTTTTATATCTCATACATAATAATTTTGTTTTATTTTTATTAATTTTTGTGCCACAGATGCTTTTCTGTCAGTATTGCTTTTTTAATTAAAGCCAACTCTACTTTCTGCTCTCGATGGTAGTACAGATATATCACTTGGAAATCTAAGCATGCTAATCTTTTGTCCCTGAATATCTATTGCTAATGTTTTCCTATTTTTAATAATACCAGCCCCATCCAAACAATATACAAATTAAAAAGTAGCGGTGACAACCCCTGCCTAACTCCTTTCCTAATATTTATTTCCCTAAGATGTTGCTCGAATAACTATCTGACTTCATAGGTATCAATAATCGGCAACTTTCTAGCTTTTTGTCTTCAATTTTTTATATTACCCGTAACACCCGTAACACTACGCCCTTTTTTAAATTTTATTCTATATTGTCAACACCGCATGCATTATATGTGTTTCTTAATTAATCAAATACCAAGGAGTTAATTAAAATAACATAAATGATCCAAATTTACAACAATTCAGTAGGTATAAAGCTTAAAAACCTTTTGCTATATATGCATGGTTAAGGAACATTTGGAGAGTTGTTTTACAAGTGATTGTAATAGAAATGAAATTCAATTTTCTGTATCAATTCTGTTTACCGTCAGTATGTAAATTCATAAATCCATTTACAAAAAAACATCGCCACTAAAATTCGAACTTTACGTCAAAACTTGATATCGACTTTTCTCTGACGTTAGCTAACTGAGGCGGCAGGTTTTCCCGTTCAAATTGCCTGTCACACACTCCGCATGTCGCCGAAAAACTTCCCCTACCTCCATGGACACTGAACTTGCTCGACAAAGTGCCACAGCGGGCCCTACGGTCAATTCAGCGAGTTTATAAAGTGACCGCTGACACTGACTCAAAGGGATATGCAGGCAAGTTAGCTGTTCGGGGTCCGATCATCGGTTGTCGTTGTTGGAGTTGACATTTGACCGGTACCAACTGACCACACAATGGCGTGCGCCCTTTTGCAAACGACGCGACGAACGGCAGCGACGAGACTTGGTATTTTTAGTGATGATTGGCCGACGCCGTTGCTAGCGCCAACAGAAATTCGTTTCTTAACCCCGAAGATTCGACAGCGAAACTAAATTTATGTAATCGTCGATTATTTTGTAGTCAATACGGTTTATAAAGTTTTATGGAAATATTAACGCCGATCGGGATTTTAACCATTCTATATAATATTGCAATACTGATACGTAAGCGAAGAAAAAGTAGGGAAAGAGCGAATATAAAGATAGGAGACGAGAAATTAGAAGAAGTGGCCGATTTTAAGTATCTAAAAAGTCACGTAAGTCAGGACGGAAGGAGTAGTAGGGGGATATAGAGCAGAGGATAGCGTAGGGTCGAGTCGCCTTCAATAAAAAAAGTCACTTCTATGCTCGCGAATATTTAATTTAGAAATTCGAAAAAGGTTGTTAAATGTGTATGATTGGAGCGTGGCGCAGTACGGGTGCGAAACATGGACACTGGGCGCGGCTAAAAATAAAAGGTTAGAAGCGTTCGAAATGTGGTGTTACCAGCGAATAATGAGGATACCGTGGATAGAGAAAGTTAGAAATGGAGAGATATGTATTAGAAAGAATAGGAGAACAGAGGAATCTCTAGAAGTCAATAATAAATAGGCGAGAAAGGTTAGTAGGACACCTTCTGAGGCATGAAGGTCTAGTCAGAGACATATTAGAGGCAGAAACGGGAGTTAAGAGGGGTAGAGGTAGACCTAGATTAGATTACTGTTCATAAATAGTTAAGGATGTGGGTTGTTCTAGTTTTAAGGAAATGCGAAAATTAGCTCAGGATTGGAAAGAGTGGAGGTGCATGTCCAACCACTCTTAGGACTGACGACTTTCTGATGATGATATAATATTACATTTTTGTGAATAAAGTGCATTACCTATATATACACATGGTTTCGACATACTATTGTTTACATTCCAAGAACTTCACCTCCTTTGTTCTATCCCTCAAATGATAAGACATAATTATATAGGTAACCTTCGTTCTAGAGGAAAATACCATGTATTTTCGTATGAAGCTTTATTTTCGCCCTTTGCTTTCAATTTTACCTCCTCCGCGCCTACTAACGTCACAGCTTGCGGTTGTTGTTAGCCATCTTTGACAGCTGTCAAATGTCCAGGGATAATTTGGACTTTCCAAAAATTTTTGTACATATGACATCGAAACCATGGAGTTTTCGTTAGTCAAAAAAGACACCCATTCCCTTTACACAATTACGATTTCGCCTGAAGTGTGATGATAACATATACGAACTCAATAATCCCACACGTTTTTGCAACTTATAAGTTACTACAAATAATGATGACAAATCAAAGTGTCGTATGTGTAGGCATCGAGAATATTACAAAATTTGACGGTAATTTAAATATTATTCTTCGATACTTTCAGTCACCTCGTAATATTATTAATTGATTTTACAAGATGTAGGTTTCGATCGTCTTTTCGAAAACAAATTCTTTGTTTGCGACAAGTTAACATAAGCACATTTATAATCAATTTAAGCATATTAATAACAAGTGGGCTACTTCAAGTGACTACGTTATTACGATAAATAAGATATTCTCGTCCATCATCTCTCGCTGTAAATGTCTCAAGTAAAAAAGACTACGAACTGTGTAAGAAGTAACAAGAAACAAGCTTAAGTGGGTTCAAAATTCTCATCACTACATCAACGCGCTATGATTTCCAAGCTACTGGAGTTACAATCTAATGACTTTAGAATTGTGCGCTGTTTGACGATGAGATAAAAGACGGTGAAGAGCTTGACTATCTTGATGTCGGTAATCCCAGGCGTATAAGATGATGTACTTATAATTTGTCCAAAGATTACTTAAATATGTAGCTGCAGTTAATTTGTGAGGTTATGGAAAATTTAATGGGGTCCTTATAATTTAGGATACAATGTACTCTCTATTAATTTAATGTAAGGAGAAAATTCTGGTAGAATCTGATGTTAATGTCTATTTTTTCATGCTGCAGAATTACGTCCTTAGTTCAATGAGGAAACACGAATGCAAAGGTACCCAAAAGTTTGAATAAAATTAGTATTTGACAAGGTCTTACAAAGGTAATCTCTTACAAACTAACGTACCTTATGTACGTGATAGGTACACAAATCAATTAATTAATGAACTCTAAGTCCATGGTCAATACCATCAGATATGGATCGCGATTTCGAATTTATTAGTTCTCATCGACACCCATATGTAAATTTCCATAAATCATCAACCAAACCGACGCTGCCCCATTCAAGCAAGACGAAACTTGGAAAACTATCTCAAATTATCCTTAAATATTCAATGCTAAAAACCGACAATCTTACAAATATCGATCATCTTCGTAATAAATGTTTGGTAGTCAAAAGAAGCGTGATTATTCTTCAATTAGGTAGATCATTCATCAGTTTCTCTTTGAGGAACAGTGCTAGGATTTTGGAATTTGAAAATTTCCCATTTTTGGATTTTGGTATCGATTTGTATAATAATTGTTGTTTGTAATGAAGGGAAGGGATGCTCCTTTATGCAGATTCAATATATAAAAATTGCAATACGGTCGACTCTCGCTAATTCAAACCTGCGATAATTCGAACCTTTCTATAATTCAAAGTTATCACGAACTCCCCACAAAATCTCTTCATATTTCGAACTAAATCAATACATTTTTATACACTTGGTAATTCGAACGAAAAAATCATTGCTACGTAACAAAACAACGCGTTAATTCGAACTCATCGGCGTCAAACACTCGACAATTCAAAGTTGCAGAGAGAAAGAGACAGAAAGATTGTAAGTACATTTTGAGGTAAGTTCAAATTTGTATCATCGTGTCATCGAGCCTTTGTTTTTGTTAGGATTAGGAGAAAATTTATGCTGTTTAAACTGCTGGATTACGGAAAAGAACTACTAAAGGTGAATTTCCCCGTCTGGAAGAAAGCCTGGTCATTTGGCTAAGAAAATATTTATTTTCTCTCAAAAATTTCGAACAATTGGATATTTCAAACACTCAATAATTCGTAATATTTTAAGAGTCCCTCGAGTTTCGAATTAACGAGAGTCGACTGTACATGGAAAAAATGAAGTGTCGCCTTCGTAAAATTGGTTGTAGGTGCTACTAAAAGGATAATGTTTTCAATTTTTTGCAATAATTGTCAATTCGTGTTTTTCTGCCGTGGCGTTCTTTAGCGTAAATCATGAAGAAGTTGTTCCAATTGGTTAATAAGAAAACAATCAACAATCAACACTATCACGAATATAAATTACACTTAAGTGTTATGGTATAGGCAGCTTCTGCGGTTCATTTGAACTAACGTTTGCACTTGTGGTTAAGCTCTGCAGTTATTGATGATTAAATCGAGGTGTGGAGCCTTGGCAGAAGTGATCGATCGTAGTTCCTTATCACACTTTGCCATTATATGACTCTATTTACGACAGAAAAGTCTCTTATTGGCAATAAATGCAAGAAACAATATCTGAATAATTGCGCCAATACAACGACCACTGGATCCACCTACAACTCCATAATGAATTAATTCTTTAATACAATTACATTCACAATGTTCATGTGCCATAAGTTGATGACAGCTCATTGTTTAGTAATAGATCACTAGATTTTTACTGCGTAATATAGTTATGACCTTTTTCGTTATCTCCGTTATGACTATTGGACAATAATAGTGATGTAGTCGTATTTTATGGATTACATACCCTCGCAGCTATCAACGTTGGCACTGCGGGATGTAAAGTGGTAAGTGATATCGTCGTTTTAACCGCCGGGAGGGCGTTTCGAAACGTTGAACAACAGATACACGGGATAAGGTATGGAGCACACGTGAGAGGTGTGTGGCAACACCGCAACTAGTGTGGGTCTCGTGGTTCCAGCTGTGTTGCCATAATGCGGTCTATTAGGGGAAGTACTTACTGACACTTATGAACTCACAATTAAATAAATTTGGTAGCTACAGAAATTTATACAGAGTGGTTCATAAAGAAGTGGACACAAGGATCAGGCTGCTGTTGATCCTAGACATCGAGGACAGATACTTGAGCCTAGCTATATAGTCGTAAAATACATAGCGTTAATTTAGAAAATTAAACTATTTTTTTAAAGTTTAAGTGAAGGTCAGAGACAAGAATCTTTAATTGTGCTTTCAAAATTTACTTTTTAAATAAATAACATACTCATGGAAGACTCTTAATCCTGTGGCCAAGCAGGGGAGGCCCAGGGGGTCATGGGCCCCGGGCGGTATAAATGTAGGGGCGGCAAAAATGCTTCTATCGGTATTAGATAGAATCAGCTTCCCCTCGCAGTAATATTAGATATGCCAATTTCTTAGTATTTGTACCAGTTTCTAAGATTTTTGTGTTGTTAAATCTATGAAAAGCACAAAACTTTTGGGTGTTTCATTCCCACCAGCCAGTAATGCTGGTGGGCGGGCAGTCCCTCCGGACTATGCCGGAAGATAGGGCGGAAGGCCCTCTTCAGCCTGGTTTCAGGAATCGTGGGAATGGGTGGGTGGTGGTGGTTTGGGTGATAAAGATGAGACGGACGAAATAAAGACAGAAGAGGAAANTAAAACAAAAAAGAATTTTTCCTATGTTAATTAAATGGGAAACTAAAATAAAAATAGCGACCCCTTAGATTTGAGCTATAGGGCTCAAGTTTGGCGAGGCTTTTTTTTTACATCAAATAGAAACATTTAAGAGGGTAAGAGTTAGAAAAAAAAAATAAAAATTTTGTTTGAAGCACCCTAATGCACATACTTATAACTTACTTAACGTGGTGCTTTTTAGGTTAGCTTATGTATGTTAAGCAGAAACTTGATTGTCGTTGAGTTGCCTGTTTTCGTAAGTTATTTCTTTTCCTTAATAGGTAACACTTTTATTCCCTTCCATTAATGTGTCAACAATTTTTGATAAATATTAAGGAATTTTATAGGTAATAATTAAGGCTCCCTCTCCCGGTGTATAAATAACTACTACTATCATGGATGAATAAAACGCAAAAACGGCATATATTGTAATAAATCTTTCCATGCAGAAATAAAACTGACATTTATGATAACTTCTTAATTATCTTACCGAATAAATAATATGGCTATAACTTAATAAGCACGCGTATTGGACATTTACCCATTGAAAGCAAGAGATTAGATTAATAAAGGTGCCATTGGAAAAATGGCCACCTGAAAATATTGCGTTTATTTTTTTTGTAGTTATTATTCTTTTTTTTCTCTAATCCCAAATCTATGCACACGATTTAACAACAATTTCCTAATAAACACGAAACAGGAATCGCGATTTTGGCTGAATTTGAAATTAAATGTGAGAAAGGCTAATACTTCCGGACGAAAAGCCTAGTGATATTATCTTAATTACTGCACAGTATATTCTGCCCCTGTCGGTTATTTACAAGCCACCCCTGGCTAACCCCTATGCCACTTGGAGTCACAATCACAGTCACTTCAGCTAAACGGTCACATGGACGGGAGCTTAGATATAGGGACGTTTGGCACGCACACACTGCAAATACACTTCTTTTCCCATTCCCTACATTCATTGCTTTTGGGTAAGTGGATTTGTCATTAATGACGATAATTTAATATCTTTTCCTTTATTAATCGACATATACAAACCCTACAAAACACTCTTTGTATTTTTATATACTTCTGATTATATTAACTTAAAAATTTTTAGTAGGGAAGACAAAGGAAGAAATGCTTCAACAAATTATTTGTTCAAATATTTCGACCTAGCCGGTCATTATTATTTACATTTGTCAGGATTTCTCGTTTGGATTATTGTTTTGATTAACAGTTATAGTGGATTTTGAACTGCTTTTAGTGGTTATATCCAATCCCTGACGTGCTGGGGTGAAATTAACTGCCGATTTGGATTCAGCGATTCCAAAAAAATACTGTTATGATATACATAGTTGGACCCCCAGACTGGATTTTTTTAACGGTTTTAGTGGGGTTTAAAGTGTTTTTTGAGGTTATGTCCGAACTGTAACGCGCTGGGGTTGAATTGACCTTGGATTTGGATTCAGCGTTCATAATAAGACCCTTAGACCGAAAAAGTTTTCTTTTTTTGTGTGACTGTCTTATTATCTACTTTCCTCGAAACTTCTTGAAACTACTTTTCAGATGTTTTGGTTTGAAATTTTCCTAAATCACTGTAAAACACATGCAACAATCTACGTATTATTATCGCCGTTAAATACACCTAAGTAGGGAGTATTTTTAACGAACTTTTGACATACTAATATTATCTTTCTTTTCCTTTAAACGTAGCTGGAAACTGGCTCTCGATTGGCTTGGGCTGTAAATATTTAGGAGTGGAAAAGCAAAAAGCCCTTTCCGGTCATAGTTGGCTATACACCCTTCTGCGGATTCACCCCTAAGTGTAAATCCATGTCTTGTTCCACTCCTGTCGTTCTGGGAGATGGCCATAATATTGCACAATAGCCGCTCGTTTCGTATCCTCCACTGCCTTCTTCCCATACAATTTTCATTGATTGTGAGCAACGCTCATAATGTGTCTTTCATCTTTAATACACACACACATCATGTAATTGCCCATTTTTCTGTCATAATTGATTGTTGTCGCTTAATGGAAAGTGTCTAAGTACGAGTATAACAGGAAAGGAAGGGAAAATGGAAGGGACAAGATGCAGTGTTAAAATTGATCTATTTTGAGTAAAACAGATACAATCTATCTAATTTGTAATTAATCTTTCTGAATAAAATTGCTTTACAGTAAAACACTCCAATTTTCCTACACTAAATTAGTTGCCCTACAATTCAAGATTAAGGATTTATACTGTCAACCATCATAGGGTCGTCTGCCCGCAAGTCTAGTTTGGTCATACCTCAACTTCTTCCTATTGTAAATCAATATTCGCGTTTCCACAAAAGTGATGTTTTTTTTTTGTTAAAAACGACTCAACCTTGCGCTATTCTTTATATCTCTAGCGCTTCTCATCCATCTTGAGTTATCTGACTCTCTAGATAGCGAAAATTAGCGACTAATTCGTCCACTATTTCTTTATAACCCTACTTTTATATCTCATACATAATAATTTTGTTTTATTTTTATTAATTTTTGTGCCACAGATGCTTTTCTGTCAGTATTGCTTTTTTAATTAAAGCCAACTCTACTTTCTGCTCTCGATGGTAGTACAGATATATCACTTGGAAATCTAAGCATGCTAATCTTTTGTCCCTGAATATCTATTGCTAATGTTTTCCTATTTTTAATAATACCAGCCCCATCCAAACAATATACAAATTAAAAAGTAGCGGTGACAACCCCTGCCTAACTCCTTTCCTAATATTTATTTCCCTAAGATGTTGCTCGAATAACTATCTGACTTCATAGGTATCAATAATCGGCAACTTTCTAGCTTTTTGTCTTCAATTTTTTATATTACCCGTAACACCCGTAACACTACGCCCTTTTTTAAATTTTATTCTATATTGTCAACACCGCATGCATTATATGTGTTTCTTAATTAATCAAATACCAAGGAGTTAATTAAAATAACATAAATGATCCAAATTTACAACAATTCAGTAGGTATAAAGCTTAAAAACCTTTTGCTATATATGCATGGTTAAGGAACATTTGGAGAGTTGTTTTACAAGTGATTGTAATAGAAATGAAATTCAATTTTCTGTATCAATTCTGTTTACCGTCAGTATGTAAATTCATAAATCCATTTACAAAAAAACATCGCCACTAAAATTCGAACTTTACGTCAAAACTTGATATCGACTTTTCTCTGACGTTAGCTAACTGAGGCGGCAGGTTTTCCCGTTCAAATTGCCTGTCACACACTCCGCATGTCGCCGAAAAACTTCCCCTACCTCCATGGACACTGAACTTGCTCGACAAAGTGCCACAGCGGGCCCTACGGTCAATTCAGCGAGTTTATAAAGTGACCGCTGACACTGACTCAAAGGGATATGCAGGCAAGTTAGCTGTTCGGGGTCCGATCATCGGTTGTCGTTGTTGGAGTTGACATTTGACCGGTACCAACTGACCACACAATGGCGTGCGCCCTTTTGCAAACGACGCGACGAACGGCAGCGACGAGACTTGGTATTTTTAGTGATGATTGGCCGACGCCGTTGCTAGCGCCAACAGAAATTCGTTTCTTAACCCCGAAGATTCGACAGCGAAACTAAATTTATGTAATCGTCGATTATTTTGTAGTCAATACGGTTTATAAAGTTTTATGGAAATATTAACGCCGATCGGGATTTTAACCATTCTATATAATATTGCAATACTGATACGTAAGCGAAGAAAAAGTAGGGAAAGAGCGAATATAAAGATAGGAGACGAGAAATTAGAAGAAGTGGCCGATTTTAAGTATCTAAAAAGTCACGTAAGTCAGGACGGAAGGAGTAGTAGGGGGATATAGAGCAGAGGATAGCGTAGGGTCGAGTCGCCTTCAATAAAAAAAGTCACTTCTATGCTCGCGAATATTTAATTTAGAAATTCGAAAAAGGTTGTTAAATGTGTATGATTGGAGCGTGGCGCAGTACGGGTGCGAAACATGGACACTGGGCGCGGCTAAAAATAAAAGGTTAGAAGCGTTCGAAATGTGGTGTTACCAGCGAATAATGAGGATACCGTGGATAGAGAAAGTTAGAAATGGAGAGATATGTATTAGAAAGAATAGGAGAACAGAGGAATCTCTAGAAGTCAATAATAAATAGGCGAGAAAGGTTAGTAGGACACCTTCTGAGGCATGAAGGTCTAGTCAGAGACATATTAGAGGCAGAAACGGGAGTTAAGAGGGGTAGAGGTAGACCTAGATTAGATTACTGTTCATAAATAGTTAAGGATGTGGGTTGTTCTAGTTTTAAGGAAATGCGAAAATTAGCTCAGGATTGGAAAGAGTGGAGGTGCATGTCCAACCACTTTTAGGACTGACGACTTTCTGATGATGATATAATATTACATTTTTGTGAATAAAGTGCATTACCTATATATACACATGGTTTCGACATACTATTGTTTACATTCCAAGAACTTCACCTCCTTTGTTCTATCCCTCAAATGATAAGACATAATTATATAGGTAACCTTCGTTCTAGAGGAAAATACCATGTATTTTCGTATGAAGCTTTATTTTCGCCCTTTGCTTTCAATTTTACCTCCTCCGCGCCTACTAACGTCACAGCTTGCGGTTGTTGTTAGCCATCTTTGACAGCTGTCAAATGTCCAGGGATAATTTGGACTTTCCAAAAATTTTTGTACATATGACATCGAAACCATGGAGTTTTCGTTAGTCAAAAAAGACACCCATTCCCTTTACACAATTACGATTTCGCCTGAAGTGTGATGATAACATATACGAACTCAATAATCCCACACGTTTTTGCAACTTATAAGTTACTACAAATAATGATGACAAATCAAAGTGTCGTATGTGTAGGCATCGAGAATATTACAAAATTTGACGGTAATTTAAATATTATTCTTCGATACTTTCAGTCACCTCGTAATATTATTAATTGATTTTACAAGATGTAGGTTTCGATCGTCTTTTCGAAAACAAATTCTTTGTTTGCGACAAGTTAACATAAGCACATTTATAATCAATTTAAGCATATTAATAACAAGTGGGCTACTTCAAGTGACTACGTTATTACGATAAATAAGATATTCTCGTCCATCATCTCTCGCTGTAAATGTCTCAAGTAAAAAAGACTACGAACTGTGTAAGAAGTAACAAGAAACAAGCTTAAGTGGGTTCAAAATTCTCATCACTACATCAACGCGCTATGATTTCCAAGCTACTGGAGTTACAATCTAATGACTTTAGAATTGTGCGCTGTTTGACGATGAGATAAAAGACGGTGAAGAGCTTGACTATCTTGATGTCGGTAATCCCAGGCGTATAAGATGATGTACTTATAATTTGTCCAAAGATTACTTAAATATGTAGCTGCAGTTAATTTGTGAGGTTATGGAAAATTTAATGGGGTCCTTATAATTTAGGATACAATGTACTCTCTATTAATTTAATGTAAGGAGAAAATTCTGGTAGAATCTGATGTTAATGTCTATTTTTTCATGCTGCAGAATTACGTCCTTAGTTCAATGAGGAAACACGAATGCAAAGGTACCCAAAAGTTTGAATAAAATTAGTATTTGACAAGGTCTTACAAAGGTAATCTCTTACAAACTAACGTACCTTATGTACGTGATAGGTACACAAATCAATTAATTAATGAACTCTAAGTCCATGGTCAATACCATCAGATATGGATCGCGATTTCGAATTTATTAGTTCTCATCGACACCCATATGTAAATTTCCATAAATCATCAACCAAACCGACGCTGCCCCATTCAAGCAAGACGAAACTTGGAAAACTATCTCAAATTATCCTTAAATATTCAATGCTAAAAACCGACAATCTTACAAATATCGATCATCTTCGTAATAAATGTTTGGTAGTCAAAAGAAGCGTGATTATTCTTCAATTAGGTAGATCATTCATCAGTTTCTCTTTGAGGAACAGTGCTAGGATTTTGGAATTTGAAAATTTCCCATTTTTGGATTTTGGTATCGATTTGTATAATNCAAAATCTCTTTATATTTCGAACTAAATCAATACATTTTTATGCACTTGGTAATTCGAACGAAAAAATCATTGCTACGTAACAAAACGACGCGTTAATTCGAACTCATCGGCGTCAAACACTCGACAATTCAAAGTTGCAGAGAGAAAGAGACAGAAAGATTGTAAGTACATTTTGAGGTAAGTTCAAATTTGTATCATCGTGTCATCGAGCCTTTGTTTTTGTTAGGATTAGGAGAAAATTTATGCTGTTTAAACTGCTGGATTACGGAAAAGAACTACTAAAGGTGAATTTCCCCGTCTGGAAGAAAGCCTGGTCATTTGGCTAAGAAAATATTTATTTTCTCTCAAAAATTTCGAACAATTGGATATTTCAAACACTCAATAATTCGTAATATTTTAAGAGTCCCTCGAGTTTCGAATTAACGAGAGTCGACTGTACATGGAAAAAATGAAGTGTCGCCTTCGTAAAATTGGTTGTAGGTGCTACT
This sequence comes from Agrilus planipennis, assembly GCF_000699045.2. Taxonomy (NCBI): domain Eukaryota; kingdom Metazoa; phylum Arthropoda; class Insecta; order Coleoptera; family Buprestidae; genus Agrilus; species Agrilus planipennis. The sequence continues at coordinate 2,066,145 of NW_020442460.1, read as the reverse complement.
AAAAGGATAATGTTTTCAATTTTTTGCAATAATTGTCAATTCGTGTTTTTCTGCCGTGGCGTTCTTTAGCGTAAATCATGAAGAAGTTGTTCCAATTGGTTAATAAGAAAACAATCAACAATCAACACTATCACGAATATAAATTACACTTAAGTGTTATGGTATAGGCAGCTTCTGCGGTTCATTTGAACTAACGTTTGCACTTGTGGTTAAGCTCTGCAGTTATTGATGATTAAATCGAGGTGTGGAGCCTTGGCAGAAGTGATCGATCGTAGTTCCTTATCACACTTTGCCATTATATGACTCTATTTACGACAGAAAAGTCTCTTATTGGCAATAAATGCAAGAAACAATATCTGAATAATTGCGCCAATACAACGACCACTGGATCCACCTACAACTCCATAATGAATTAATTCTTTAATACAATTACATTCACAATGTTCATGTGCCATAAGTTGATGACAGCTCATTGTTTAGTAATAGATCACTAGATTTTTACTGCGTAATATAGTTATGACCTTTTTCGTTATCTCCGTTATGACTATTGGACAATAATAGTGATGTAGTCGTATTTTATGGATTACATACCCTCGCAGCTATCAACGTTGGCACTGCGGGATGTAAAGTGGTAAGTGATATCGTCGTTTTAACCGCCGGGAGGGCGTTTCGAAACGTTGAACAACAGATACACGGGATAAGGTATGGAGCACACGTGAGAGGTGTGTGGCAACACCGCAACTAGTGTGGGTCTCGTGGTTCCAGCTGTGTTGCCATAATGCGGTCTATTAGGGGAAGTACTTACTGACACTTATGAACTCACAATTAAATAAATTTGGTAGCTACAGAAATTTATACAGAGTGGTTCATAAAGAAGTGGACACAAGGATCAGGCTGCTGTTGATCCTAGACATCGAGGACAGATACTTGAGCCTAGCTATATAGTCGTAAAATACATAGCGTTAATTTAGAAAATTAAACTATTTTTTTAAAGTTTAAGTGAAGGTCAGAGACAAGAATCTTTAATTGTGCTTTCAAAATTTACTTTTTAAATAAATAACATACTCATGGAAGACTCTTAATCCTGTGGCCAAGCAGGGGAGGCCCAGGGGGTCATGGGCCCCGGGCGGTATAAATGTAGGGGCGGCAAAAATGCTTCTATCGGTATTAGATAGAATCAGCTTCCCCTCGCAGTAATATTAGATATGCCAATTTCTTAGTATTTGTACCAGTTTCTAAGATTTTTGTGTTGTTAAATCTATGAAAAGCACAAAACTTTTGGGTGTTTCATTCCCACCAGCCAGTAATGCTGGTGGGCGGGCAGTCCCTCCGGACTATGCCGGAAGATAGGGCGGAAGGCCCTCTTCAGCCTGGTTTCAGGAATCGTGGGAATGGGTGGGTGGTGGTGGTTTGGGTGATAAAGATGAGACGGACGAAATAAAGACAGAAGAGAATGAAAGATTATCTGTGGAATATTACTGCCTCAGCATTTGCCTAAGTGATCCTGTCCTGTACCTAAATGTAAAAACGGCAATTTTTTTATAGCAAATATAGCGAAAGCTGATTGTCGAATAGACAAACCCCTACGGTTCAGTTTAAGATAGGAAGACGTTGTAGAATAGGTGCTTACCTACTATATACAAAAGCTGCAATCGTAACAATCGTAGAAAAAAAAATCTTATATTCTATTTACATTTAGCACTTCATATTATTATATCTCATAAATGTCATTAACTAAATGATGCAGAGATCAAAACATTAATCTGGTATAATCTATTACAAGAACCGAAATCATTACAATTCTTCATAAATTCTGAGATGAATCCTCAGAATCCGCTTGCTATTTTGAATTATATGCCAATGTAAATGAACTAAGTTGTGTTAGACCTTTGTAAATACACATGTTTAATTTTACGTTTGTTCCTATTAAGTATGGTAAATTAACACATTTTGAATTCAAATTAATTATTTTATTATAATTTGCAAGTCTTGTATCATACAGAAAAAAGCACATCTCTTTTACGCATAAGCGACTCGAAATTTAGAGGTCATTTAGGTGTCACGTAAACAAAATGTTAGTATTTTTTAAGCCCCCCTGTCAGCAAAAGTAAGTAAACCACTTTCTCCCTATGCTTACGTAAACTTTAGCACCTACATATTTTCTCAAAATCTTTTTAACTTAACCATAAAACACAGCATGAGAGCGAACTAGCGTTATCAGTTGTTTTGGGGAATCCCTGAGCATGCGTTTTGCTTTCGAAGATAGACAAGTAAGGTTGTCATATTTCATATTTGTTCAAACCAGAATCTACTAAATTTTACAAAGAAATGTAATTACCAACCAAGCTGCCCTTATCATATCATAAAAAAATGTTATAAGGCTGTTTATTAATATGTGTATATATTTGTATATGTTATGACTTATGAGCAACAATAAATTCGAGCGTTTTAACTTTTAGATGGAGTTTAAACCACAGCTCCTTTCCAAAGATAAATATTTTGTCGATTTATCATCAGTATGCAGCTTAAAATTTGCTAAGCTAGTTAATATCTGTTAACAGTTGTAAAACACGAAACTTTTCGGAAAGCGTTACCGCCAAAGGTGCTCTAAACTAAAACAAACACGTGTGCATTTAGCACCCACCCGTAATCAAAGGCGGCTGTTCGAAGCTCTCGAGAAGTTCGGGAGACAAACTCATAAACATGCGGTTTTATTGACAATCCAGAAAGGAATCGATCTGGAAACGGTTTTATTGATCCCGAGGTTCGAGTTACCCTCGAGAAAAAGGGATTATTTAATTTGTCGGCACATTTTTATGGTGATTTTTAATTGTGTGGAAAGATGATGTGGAGAACGAAAATACAATACTGAATAAGAGCAGTCTTTTGCAGCGGTCGAGATCATAAAATTCGATAGCAGTACATAAAAGTATATTATTAACAATTTCTTTATAGTTGAGACGTTTTTAGAACCAATTTGACAAGAAAACAAACGGTTCTTTAAATTTTGTGGCAATTAGAGAAATAGGATCTACTTATTGGATAATTTTCAACAAAACATGTATTATTTTAGTAATTAATCAATAAGAAAAATATAAATTTGCTATCGAAGAGATGCAAATAGATCTGCATCAGGGGAGCACTAAAAACGGATTTTGGAATAATAGTATCCTAAAGAGTTGAAATGGAGAAAAACATTTTTTTGATCTGTGTTGTCGATCGACCAATATTCCTTTTTAATGAACCTAGAATGTCGAGGCTTTTAATTTCATATACACAAGTTGGTCTCCACGAACAGCCCCTTTATCTTATTGGAATAATCTACAACTTATGTCAACCCTGAAAGTCCATTCTAAATATTGCCGAAAGAATTTTTGAAATCGGATGCATACTTAGTTTCGGAAAATACCTCCTACATCCAACCTTAAAAATTTTGGTAATTGTCTAGTTTAGCAGTCACACACCTCCGACCACCTTGAATGTTTAGTATGTTATTATATATTATATATCTATTAAATGCTTAAATGTAAATCAGCGGATAAAATAATTAAATTTTATAGTCGGTGAATCTATTGATTATATTTCAATTACGATTAGTTACATTTACAGTTGACAGGATTATCATGAATAGGCAGTTTGATTATGATTCCATTTCAGACTATATAGTATGTCTGATGTCATATTGGCAGTTAAAATGACTTCTGTTTTGCTTTATGGATAGGCACAACTCGTTTAACTCAAGTGTAACTCTTAAGAATCAATCCATGTATTTTCAATAATTTTCATGTAACTTCAAAATTCCTATTCACATCTTTATTTTTTACACCGGCCGCATTCCACGCTACGAAATTCAATTTCTTTTTAACCCTTGACCCCCATTCCACAATCCATTCTTTCTCCTAAACTCTAACTGTCTTGCTTCAAGGTTCCTCCACCATTATCTTCTTTTCTTTTTCATCCCAGACCTACTATTCTTCCCCTATTTGAACCTTCATATGCTCCACTTCGATTTCCTTAATGTTATTTAACTTCCTTTCCTATTTAACTTCTTACCATATAATGCCCTCTGTTCTTCTCTCATTTACTGTCATAAGATTTCCTTTGCTTTTCACTATCTTTATTTTCTGTTCTATACTCCCTATAGCTTTATCCGAAATCCTTTTGCTTTCATTTTCCAATCTCCATAACTTCTACATCAACATTCACCTTCTCTTTTCTCATTTCCAGTCCCCTGACTCCAGCTCCAAACTCAAAACCATAATGTTCATTCTATTTTCTATCCGTTATCATCACCATCATGTACAACAGTGCGAAAATTGTGCTTCATAATCATTTCCGCGCTCAACACATGTACAGTCTATTTCAATTTGTTAGAATTGTGACCTTGAAGAAATCTACGCAAAGATAAAAAGAATACACACTAGGCGTGAGCAAGACAGAAATTGTTGGAACAAGCTTGAACGAGTAGAGCTCTCGATGGGCGGTCTTAGAACATCAGCTACAACTGTACAGTACTAGACAAAAATATTTAGCAATTTCTTAAAACAAAAATGTGTATAAATTAACAATAGAAAACAAAGCAAAAGTTTTATAGGTGTTTAGAACGTTAAGTTAATTCACTTGTTATTATTTTTGGCTAAATATGCTTTTAAATAAAGCATATTCTTAAATTTTAACGATGCAGTTTAAATAATTTTGGAAATGGTACTGTACACTTTTGTCTAGTTCTCGCTCGATGATCGCTGGAGAAATGAGCTCCGCAGACAAATATGATTGAATTTGGAATTATGCTACGGCGCATCCTAATAAAGGGAAGGGGCATATCTCTAACTTCTTGAAACGAACAGTATATGTATATCAAAATGATCAGCATAATCACCCCTGCAACGTACTAATTCAAGATGATCGGAGGTGTGGCTGTTAAACTAGATAATTACCAAAATTTTATCTGTTTGTAATATTAGCACCTATAGAGTTACAAAAAAGTAATGAAGGAAATATTCACTATACTGCTTGACATAATTGCAACTTTTATATTAAGTACGTCTATATTGTGTATCGTGACGCAGAAAATTAAGAAAATCCCTCACGGTCGTTTGTTAAAAGACACGTGACTACCTACTGTGGAAGCTAAGGGGTTGCTTCCCTTATTTCGCACAGGATGCGACTTCGGTTAAGCGTACAATAGCAACCATTGAGTCATTCAATAGCAGCGAAATTACTCGCTGCTGTTTTACTCACTGTTATACATAATATATAATGTATATCTATGTGCTGAGAAGACAAGCAAGCCACGAAACATCGTGTTCAAAAACAATTTCAGCAGTTGAAAGCAATCTTCGAGTTGAAATGGTAAAAAGGGACCGAGAGGGGAAAATTAATGACGTTCTGTATAGAGGAAAATTTCAAGTAGATACTTACAGATTATTAAAACTGTTTGAAATTTTTAACTTTATAAATAACAACCTAAGAGTTATGTTTACTTATTTGAAAGACTCAGTGGTTAGTTTGCAAGTTATTGTTTATCCATTGAAAGTATATTAGGGTAACTAAATCCCTCTTAACCTCAATCCGACACCCCAAAACTTGTAAATCACTAGATAGTATAAAACAAAGTCGCTTTCTCGCTGTCTGTCCCTATGTATGCTTAAATCTTTAAAATTACGCAACGGATTTTGATGCAGTTTTTTTTAAAAAATAGAGTGATTCAAGAGGAAGGTTTATATGTATAACACATGTATATTATAGTAGGGAAACACTGATAATTTTAGATGTTTATAATGTGATGTCGTAAATAAACACATTTTTTGCGCTTACATTGCAAACGCTGGCTGAACCCTGCGAGATAGATCAAAATAATGTGCTACAATATTGTACATCTTAAAAGGGTCTACAAAGAAGTCCGCGATGGTATATATCTATCTCTTAGGGATAACCCACAATAACCATTTTTATCCTTTACTTTTTATGAGAAATAATGACTTATTTACGAAGCGATTGTAGGCAATACAGCATTAATTCTTATCCAATTAAGTACCTTAAATACATTGTGCATTTAATATAGATCAATATGGCCCTTTGACATAGCGGTTGCGGCGGTACCAGCCGGGAGGCCGGTTTGTATTGTCTAATGACAAAAAGACTGTGAATGTTGTATATAAAGACTTCTGTAGTATATTTAGTATGTTCTGGAGGTATCTTTGGAAGATTTCCATTTTTCGATAATAATCTAAACAAAACAAAAATATATTTAGTATCAGCATTGCACCCTTGCGAAGCTGGGGCGGGTCACTAGTATTAAATAAGACTGTTTACCTACACATACCACAATTCCTTAAAAATGACCAAGAAACGTCAAATTCCTAAAAGAGATAAAAAACAGCCTGAAACTTTATCGATTAAATATCTCAAATTACTGTGTTAGAATACATTGAATTTCGGATTTGGATGAAACGTTAAAAAGTCCCTACAAACATGAAATTTTTGTAGAGTTCTAGAATGCTGTCGAACAGAATCAATTACAATTTAAATTAATATTTGTTACCTGTCGTCAGTTTGTACAGTAAATAGGTACCCAGTGAAAGGCTATTGTTCTATTATTGTTATTATTGATTAACTCTACTCCATCCAGGCATATGTTTGTTTTGTTAAAATATCAAGCTAAGCTTTCCGTGATTGCTAGTTTCCCCTTTGTGATCGTGATCCGTTAGAAGCGTTTCCGATGGCTGACAGTCTTATTTCCCGTTTAGTCCTGTTATCCTGTCTGTCTTACCGGTACTATGTCAATCAATACATCTTCTTACAATATCAGATTTTCCGACAGTTACCTAACGGAAATGGAGGAAAATTTACGACATGACTGATTGTGATGATAACGTGTTTGAACTAATATTTGCATTTCTAGTAATCCTTCCATATTGCAATGGAAAATTGTGTCTACATATATGCATATAACTTCAATAAAGCATACTGTTTTTTTACCCTTGAAGTTCTAATACTTAAGTCAATTTTTTGAAGCCAGAACTTGCCAAATGACATACAGTCGGATCTGGACTGATTGTGGGTCAATTTTATGCTTTTTTGTTATGAATTTTTGTTTATTTGTGTTTTAGTTATTTCATCGATTAACTCAGTTAATGTACACTAATTTTCAGTGTTGTTATTATAACTGTAATGATTAGAGGGTGACAGCAGTGATGGAAAACAAAGTGTTGTGGATAGTTCAGAAGGGTTAAAGAAAGGAAAGAATGTACATTGAGACAGAATAAAATGGTGAAAAAGAAGAACTTGAAAAGTATGGTAGCAAAGGAATTAGAGATAAATGATGGTGGTGTATTAGTAATAATTAAAAATGCAATAAGAAAAGAAATGAAGGCAAGGGAGGAATGAGAAGAAAGAAGATAGAGGCAAATTTCGAATCATCATCATCATAAGGTCATCAGTCTTAAGACTGGTTGGACACGTACCTCCACTCTTTCCTATCCTGAGCTAAACTTCGCATTTCCCTAAAACTAGAACAGCCCACATCCTTAACTATTTGCGAACAGTAATCTAATCTAGGTCTACCTCTACCCCTCCTAACTCCTGTTTCTGCCTCTAATATGTCTCTGACTAGACCTTCATGCCTGAGAAGGTGTCCTACCAACCTATCTCGCCTATTTTTTATTGACTTCCATAGAGTCCTCTGTTCTCCTATTCTTTCCAATACCTCTTCATTTCTAACCTTTTCTACCCACGATATCCTCATCATCCGCCTATAACACCACATTTCGAACGCTTCTAACCTTTTCTTTTCCGCCGCTCCCACTGTCCATGTTTCGCACCCGTACAACGCCGTGCTCCAAACATACACCTTTAACAACCTTTTTCGAATTTCTAAATTAACCGTTCGCGAGCATAGAAGTGACTTCTTTTTATTAAAGGCGACACGACCCTGCGCTATCCTCTGCTTTATATCCCTACTACTCCTTCCATCCTCACTTATCTGACTTCCTAGGTATCTAAAATCAGCCACTTCTTCTAATTTTTCATCTCCTATCTTTATATTCGCTCTTCCCCTACTTTTTCTTCCCTTGCATACCAGTATTTTAGTTTTACTTTTATTGATTTTCATACAGTACTGATCTGTTAGTACCGCTTCCATTTCAAATAAAATAGAATTAAAAAATTAAACGATAATGTATGCATAGTTGTATGGAATTGTTAGATGTAGTGAAGAGAAAATTGATAAATAATGTTATGTAGATGGTTAAAAGAGAAATCAGGAATGTTGTAGAGAATAAAGAAGATGAAAGAAATAAGGTAGTGGAAGAAGAGCAGAGGGTTATGTGCTTGGAGAGAAAAATGGAAAAGAGAGAAATACGATAGAAACCAGAATGAACATTGGTTGAGTTTGGAGCTGGAGTCAGGAGACTGGAAATGAAAAAAGAGAAGGTGAATGCTGATGGTATAGGGAGTATAGAACAGAAAAGAAAGATAGTGAAAAGCAAAGGGAATCTTGTGACAGTAAATGAAAGAAGAATAGAGTGCAATATATGGTAAGAAGTTAAATAGGGAAGGAAATTAAATAACATAAAGAAAATCGAAGCGAAGCATATGAAGGTTCAGATGGGGGAAGAAAAATGGATCTGGGATGAAAAAGAAAAGAAGATAATGGTGGAGGAACTTTGAAACAAGACATTTAGAGTTTAGGAGAAAGAACAGATTGAGGAATGGAAGTTAGGTGTTAAAAAGAAATTGAATTTCCTAGGGTGGAATATGGCTGGTGTAAAAAATAAAGATGGGAATATGGATTTTTTGTCCAAAAATTTTTTATAGTTATATGAAAATTATGAAAATTTCATGGATTGATTGTTAAGAGAATTACACTTGAGTTAAAGGAGTTGTGTCCACCCATAAAGCATAACAGAAGCCATTTTAAATGGCAATATGACATCAGACATACTATAGTATGAAATGAAATCATAATCGGACTGACTATTCATGATAATCCTGTCAACTGTAAATGTAACTAATCGTAATTGAAATATAATCAATAGATTCACCGACAATATGACTTAATTATTTTATTTTATTTCATCAGATAATATGACTTCAGAGGGAACTGTATTGATTAATCAAAAATTTGTGTTAGGATTATTAAGTATAAGTCTTCATTAAAAATCAGACAACTGCATCAATCCTTCATCATCATAAAGTCGTCAGTCCTAAGACTGGTTGGACACGCACCTCCACTCTTGTGGAGCTCCTGTGCTAATCTTCGCATTTCCCTAAAACTAAAGCTAGAATCCTATATCTTTAACTATTTGCGAACAATAATCAAATCTAGGTCTACCTCTACCCCTCCTAACTCCCGTTTCTGACTTCAATATTTCTCTGACTAGACCTTCATGCCTGAGAAGGTGTCTTACTAACCTATCTCGCCTATTTCTTATTGATTTCCCTAAAGTCATCTGTTCTTCTCTTCATTTCTAACCTGCCCTATCCACGGTATCCTCATCATTCGCCTGTAACCACATTTCGAACGCTTCTAACATTTTTTTTTTCCGCATCTAAACTAAACGTTTTTAAATTAAGCATCTAAAAAATATTATGGATTCTGTATGCTGCTGCATGTTTTGATGTTAGCTTATCACCTTCGATTGCAACACCTTTAACATAAAACGCAACAGCCGACGGTACAAATGAACAAATGGTGTTTAATAAGTAGCAATACATTTAGTCCATTCAATCTCCCGTAACAACAATCAGTAGCAATAAAGCGAAATTAAATCGAATACATTTGATACAGAGGCGCGCAGCTGTTTTGTTTTATCTATCACATGCACGATATTATACAAACTTGTAACACGCCGGTTTTGTCCTGTTAGCTGCTTATTAATTAGTTGCAAGTGAGTCAGATTGAATAATTACCCTGCTAATGAGTCCTGAAGTAACTGGGATGATCAATTTAACAATTAAGTTCGACAATGAGAATTGTTGATTGATTTTCAAAACCGTTTTATTATGTTTCCACTGCGAAATATGTACATAAATGTTGCTCATTGAGTGCTAATACAGTGGTAGGAAAACGTTTTCCAACATTGAGTTTTAAGGGTTGGTGGATAGCAGTGATTCGTCAATAAGGAAACGGAAGATCGAGACTTCAATTGTCACTCTCTAAACCTAATTTTAGTCATATTTAGTTTTGTTAGCTTTAACAGTCAAGATTTTGGTGAATTATAATTTTCAATTTTTCACCCTTTTGGCTATATTACTTAGCTAAGGTTGCCACCCGTACTTTATTATAAAGTATTGTACTCTATTTCGACTGTGCGTACGTTATACTTTACAAGACACATAAAGTACGCAAAAATACTTTATTTAAGGCCTTAAGTAAACATCGTAATTTTGTAAGAGATTATTCGAAATTCAGAGTACTTTTACATCAATAATATTGCACAGAAAAATGGCAGGCCATATTTACGGAACAACCTGATTTCCCAAATCTGTTCAAAGTAGTGTCACTTTTGCTGTCCGTTCCGGCCACTTCAGCATTTACAGAAAGAGTATTCTCTGTTATGAACGCAAAGTGGCGGGACGACAGGAATAAAGCTTCATTAAAACTAATTAAAAATGAACTTTAAGTTTACTTAAATCTTTGTTTAGAGGCTATTAATGTATTTAAGAGCGACACCAATTTGTTACTGGTTGCTAGGTGTAACAAAAAATATGTTTTTAAAAACAAAAAATTAAATACTTTATTTTTATGCCGACTACTTTTTTTTTAACCTTTTAGTCGAGAAATACTTTATCCAAAGCCTGAGAAGGTGGCAACCCTATACTTAGCGGAACGTATTCTTGGATATTACGATTATGGTTTTGGCCCAACCCTCATATTTGGCAAACAGAATTTTTGAAATTTGGGGATTTCGGCCCACAATCAACACTGCAACCACCTTCCAGTTTAGCTTTCTGATGGTAAAATTAAAAAGGATTTCCTTTAAAATTTGATGATTGGTATATGACATTTCAAACAGCTAAAAGACTTAACAATTCCGTTGGTATCAGAAGTCCTCGTTGAAAATATAGAGATAGTGTTTGGTGCCAGTTAAGTTCCCACGTCCTGTTATCAGCGCAAGCGGCGATAAGGCTGTGAATCGTTGAACGTCTTTTGTCTCATCGCAGTACCGTCTTTATCTGCTCGTCATTATCTTTTGTTTTCATTTTGGTTCATTCATTCATACGAGATTGTAGAACGGGAACCGATCTAATAATAAACTCTACGACTGATTTCTCTACGGAAATATTAGCTAACGACGGAAATGTCACATGATAAAGATATTGTTTTAAAAATATACAAATACAATCTCCTTAAAAGAATTTGCATGATTTATTTATCGGGAAGCCTCATCGATAATAACAAATACCGAAATTATTAGTAGGCGTATGTGTATGCCTGGAGCTTAATATAAGCAAAAATGTGGATATCCTGTTTTTCACGAAAAATTGCATGCTGGAAGTGGCTTACGTGTATACACTTAGGAAACGCCATCTACCGCGCTTCGCATGGACGTAGATAGGTAGGAGCAAGATGGAACATTGACTCTCCTGGAAAAGGCTTTGACGAATTATGATACTAATCGACACACAGTTCAATAACATACAAACACACCAAATCTATTATACCTACAGCTATTGAAAATCTGCTCCTCCTAGAAAAGATCTCTCGCTACGCCCATGGCGACCGCAGAGGTATTTCTTTTATGTTTCGTATTATAATTTACATCATTATCATCATCATAAAGTAGGCGGTCCTAAGACTGGTTGAACACGCACCGGAGTGGAGGTAATCTAGAACATCCGTTATCCTTAACTGTTTCTGAACTGAATCTAGATCTGTCTCTACTCCTTCTAACTCCTATTTCTGCCTTTAATATGTCTCGGACTAGACCTTTATGCCTGAAAAGGTGTCCTACCAACCTATCTCGCCTATTTCTTATTGACTTACATAGAGTCCTTCTATTCTTTCTAATACCTCTTCATTTCTAAATTTCTCTATTCACGGTATTCTCATCATTCGCCGATAACTCCACATTTCGAACTCTTCTAACCATTTCTTTTTTGCCGCGTCCACCGTCCATGTTTCGCACCCGTACAGCGCCGTGCCTCAATCATTCACCTTTGACAATCTTTTTCAAATTTCTAAATTAACCGTTCACGAGCATAGAAAAGTGACTTCTTTTTATTGAAGGCGACTCGACCCTGTGCTACTCTCTGCATTATATGCCTACTACTTCTTCCGTCCTGATTTATTTGACTTCCTAGATATTTATAATCAGTTACTTCTTCTAATTTTTCGTCTCCTATCTCTAAATTCGCTCTTTCTCTACTTTTTCTTTCCTTGCAAGCTAGTATTTTGGTTTTACTTTTAATTATTTTCATACAATACTGTTTTGTCAACACCTCTTCCATTTTATTTAGAGCTGTCTCTAACTCCTACTTGTTAGATGCTAATACCGCTACATCATCTGCAAATCTAAGCAAACTTATCTTTTACCCCTGTATATCTATCCCTACGGTTGTGCTCTCTTTAATGATGTTGATCGCGTGTTTGATGTATAGATTAAAAAGTATCAGTGACAATGTGTATCCCTGTCTGACTCTCTTCCTAATATCTACTTATCTACGTTGCAGACCCAGCTCTATTACTGACTGTTGCTCTTTATACAAACTGAATATCACTCTTCGATCTCTGTCATTCATCCGTACATATTTAAGTATATTTGACATCTTGTACCATTCAACATGGTCAAAAGCCTTCTCTTAATCTTGAAATCCTATGTACGAACCCTTTCTTTTTTCTTTTTTTTTTTTTAATAATTTACATAAAGTGAATTTTTTTTTGTTGCAATTGCTAGCTACTCTTTAATGTCTTGGGATTGTCTTAATCAGGAGCGAGTATATTTTCATAGATGCAATTGTATAAGTTGAGGTTGATATTTTTAATTTGATTGATAAGTGAATGAAATCTAATTAATTCCAAATTACGCCCGGTCCGGTATTGTTTTATGGCGTTCTCAAAAAATCGCTTCCACCTACCAGTGCTTTAAATTAAATTTAATTTCTTTTTAATTCACATTCAACGCTATTTATAAGTAATGAGACATTCAGGAGGATAATTGCACAACTTTTATTTTCGCCGTAAAACGTGCTTCATTTTTATCATCGAAACTGATTCGCAACACAAAATTATATACGTAATAATGTGGTATTAATTGTACGGTTGAGATAATTTTCACAATAGCCTTCAGCAGCAAATCCGTCAATTATTGTAAATGTTCGAATCAGTCTGTAAAGTTCGGCGTTTTCAAATACGGTTATGCAACTAAGAAAGCAGATTTGTTTGTATTAACTGCTAAATAAACATGTCACTTGATGATACAGTTTCCATTTTTTTCCTTTATTTTAAGAGTACCTATATATGTCAATAGTTCTTTTCCTGTAGATGGTGTCGGATGTAGAAATTATATTAGTTAAATAAAAAGATCTCGGTGAAGGTCTAGATGATGGCCCCAACCCCCGAAGGGGGATCGAAAGAGGAGGTCTTCCCTACCACTGTACCATAAAAAGTTCGTGGCGGTCTCTCCCCCATAAAAAGTTATGGGTGTTAGATGATGGCCCTCACCCCGAAGGGGGGTGAGGGTTGGGGGGATCGAAAGAGGGTGGTCACCTGAGTAAAACCCCATAAAAAAATTTCGTCGGTCTCATACCCATAAAAAGTTATGGGGGTTGAAAGTTGATTTTTTTTACCATTTTCATACACTATAATTCAAATAAAATTCAATAAAATAATTACTTTCAAGTGGGTGGAGGTGGGGGATCGAAAGAGGGTGGTCCCTTGAACAAAACTCGATAACCTAACCTATTGATAAAGATATTTAAATAATGCTTTATATAACTTTCTCAATATTTCTATGTATTTTTCATTAGTTTTACCTTTGAATATTGTTTAAGAATAACTACATTCATATTTATATGCCTAGAAATGTATAAAAATTGGCATATTTATTAACTTTGAACCCCCATAACATTTTATGGGGATGAGACCGCCACGAACTTTTTATGGTACAGTGGTGGGGGAGACCTCCTCTTTAGACCCCCCCCCACCTCCACCCACTTCGGCGGTGGGGGCCATCATCTAGACCTTTACCAAGATCTCTCCTTGACAGAAAACACATAGAATTGGCGCGGAATCGCTGAACTACTTAACGGATTTAGATAATAATTTGGTCATCAATAATAATTACTATTGTTTATTCAGTAAATTTAAATAATTAATTGCCATCTACTTCTGGTTTACTCATTGAAATTTATATTGGTTTCGGTAGCTGTTGCAATAAGTAAAACAATTCAGAGACGTCTATTTTAAATTATATCAAATATGAGATACAAATCAAAACCTCTAATATGTGGATTTAACAAACCAAAAGTAGTAAGAGTTCCACCGCCATCTGGGACAAACGGGAATTGTATGGACCGACCGTTCATTTGTCTGCCGTGAAGAACAGGGCTAACGTAAGCGCACTGCGATCTCCGAAGGGCTCTCGTCGCTAACCGCGCTATTAGGCGAGTGGCCCGCAAATTGTTAATAATCAACGAGGGTGGCATTGTTTTTAACGTACACGTGACCCAAACGAGTCCCCTTTCTGCTGCGATGGACTTTGAGACGAAGTCCTCTCTTCACACTCGATTCAAAATGAAAAACGAAAGGATTCATTGCCGTTAGCAAGGGTAGGATTTACAGATGTGTATGCATAGAGGACGTACGTACTTGTAAATAAGTGAAACACGCGCACACGTAGTCCAATGCGGTCGGGGACAGGAAACAAAGGTGGTTAATAACTGTATTTTAAAGACAATTCGAGTGTTAATATTTATTAGGGGCAGCTGTAGATACCTTGCTCTCGGATTAATCTACATGATGTTCGTAAATTAAAAATTACCCTTCGGTTTAACTATATTTGTTAATATAGTTTTTGGAAGGCAATCGACAACAGTGTGGTTGAACAATGGGAATATTAACTATATGTGTTCTATAAATATAAGGAAATAAAGCAACAACAAATACACAATTAAATCGGTCACATCATCATCATAAGATGGTCAGTCCTAAGCCTAGTTGGACATCACGCATCTTCGCATTTCCCTAATACTAGAACATCCCTTATCCTTAACTATTTACGAACAGTAATCTAATCTAGGTCTATCTCTAATCATTTTAACTCCTATTTTTGCCTGTAATATGTCTCTGACTAGACCTAGGTCTGAGAAGGTGTCCGACGAACCTATCTCGCCTATTTTTTATTGACATTCATAGAGTGCCCTGTTCTCCTATTCTTTCTAATATCTCTTTATTTCGAAACTTCTCCATTCACGGTATCCTCATCATTCGCCGGTAGCACCACATTTCGAACGCTTCTGACCTTTTCTTTTCCGCCTCGCCTACCGTCCATATTTCGACTACATTAACATTAAAATCGCTCGCACACCAGGTAACTTGCAGTCGCCGCTAGAATTAACCACATGTTGCATATCGGTCACTAGAATCGGCCACTAGTGGAGCATCGACCACTAGAATCGGCCACTATTGGTGTATCGACCATTAGAGTCGGCCACTAGTGGCGTATCGACCACTAGGATAGACCACGAGTGACATATCAGCTACTAGCTTCGGGGCACATACTCGCCACTAGACGGTGTTGTAAGACGCAGATGGTCACCACTATTTTTGGAGCCATGTCCGTTCTTTGGCTAATTTAAATATTCAAAAAAACAATAATTCGAAATTGTATCAATCTCCATCAGCAAAGAAAGCTCATAGGAAACGCGTGTTTTGTTTAATGGGAAATTTATAGATGTACTAGCAAAACTAGTTATCGAACAACAAGAGTAAATAATTAAAATTAATTCTAACATGATTTGAGCTAAACTTCGCATTTCCCTAAAACTAGAACAACCCACATCCTTAACTATTTGCGAACAGTAATCTAACCTAGGTCTACCTCTACCCCTCCTAACTCCTGTTTCTGCCTCTAATATGTCTCTGACTAGACCTTCATGCCTGAGAGGGTGTCCTACCAACTTATCTCGCCTATTTTTTATTGACTTCCATAGCGTCCTCTGTTCTCCTATTCTTTCTAATAGGTACCTCTTCATTTCTGACCTTTTCTACCCACGTTATCCTCATCATTCGCCTTTAACACCACATTTCGAACGCTTCTAACCTTTTCTTTTCCGCCGCGCCCACTGTCCATGTTTCGCACCCGTACAATGCCGCGCTTCCAATAATTGTGTTCGTTCATATTACTTTTTTCTGACACCATTTATGATTTTTTTGACCTATGTATATCTGTATCATGTGGCTGTCTTTTATTATAAAGAGCAATATTCTCCATAGACTTGCGAATCAATTGAAGCATAACAATTATGAACAAATATATCGAACACATAAGTACTACAGCCTTTATTTAGCTTAGATCGCCTTTTGCAAACCACTTTCGTACATATTATAGTTGTTTCTCTAAAGATAAACGTACTAGTGATAGGATGCACTTGTACCTTTCATAGAACTAGTGGTTTAATTCGCGATTCCCGGAAACTAGATAAACACTACTTATTATAGTAAATACACGTTTACTGATGATAAGCAATGCATTTGCCTCTAAATCAATATTAGTCCGGAAATGAAATATTTTTATATGCAGTAGGTATTACACGTATGATGCAAGTACCAGACACCTTTAAGATGTGCATTGTGCATATTCAGACACATATTATATAATATGTGATAAATATACAACACAATTCGTCCAGTTGTCAAGATCTTTGGGCTGCCATTAAAGTGTTCTGTTTTTCAAATATAATTGGGGAAAAGAGTTGACTCATTTCTCATTAAACTGAAAAATAGAGAAGTACCAGTAGGACTTACATCTAAATTTTACGCCTCTATTAGCCACTGACGGTTGCCACAGGCTGCGGTCAGTATGTTATACGCAGTTTAAATGATGTGGGTTCAAACACAGAAGGCAGTAGAAGAATGCGTTAGTGAAGCGATGTATCACCTTAGGATTACCTAGTAAAAGTAGTGGTACCTGATGTTTAGTTTGCTCGCTCAGCCAATTCCAATAGTCACTGGTGTTTGCCACACCCTGCGGTCAGTGTGTTTTATGCCGTTTAAATGGTGTCGGCGCAAAAAACAGGAGGCAGTGGAACAAGTGCGTTGGTGAAGCGAAGTATCATCTTAGGAGGATCTAGCAAAAGTACTAGTACCTGATGTTTAAGTTAATCGCTCAGCCAATTCTAATAGTTACCGGCGTTTACCACACTCTGCGGTCAATATGTTTTATGCAGTTTAAATGGTGTCGGCGCAAATACAGGAGGCAATGGAACAAGTGCGTTGGTGAAGCGAAGTGTCACCTTAGGAGTACCTAGTAAAAGCAGTAGTACCTAATCTTTAAGTCAATCGCTCATCCAATTCTAATAGCGACTGACGATTGACACACGCTGCGGTCAGTATGTTATATGCAGTTTAAATGGTGTCGGCGCAAATACAGAAGGCAATGGAACAAGTGCGTTGGTGAAGCGATGTACCTGATGTTTAAGTTAATCGCTCAGCCAATACTAATAGTCAGTAGCGATTGCCATACTCTGCGGTTAGTATATTGTATGCAGTTCCAATGGTGTCGTCGTAGGCACTCTGGCGACTCATTAGGGACCCAATCTACTGTAGCAGCCTGCTTTAGTTGCATTGTGAATTGTTTCAACGTTACCATCATGACTTATAAGATAAGACAAGGGTGTAAGAAAAGTTTTTTTATTAGTAATAGCTAGTAAGGAAATAAAAATAGTAATATAACTATTAATTTATATAGAAAAACTATTCAAACATCTAATTGAAATTAAAAGAAACTACTTATTCTAACTGACTCTGCAACATATAAGTTATTACGTTCATTAATATGTTTCGGATTTGTTAGTGTAGTTTTCTACACTGAGACTTTAATTCGTGCTCTAAGGCCTTAGAGATGACGAGATAAATTAAATTGCATAAAAATGGTATTGTAAAGGCCGTCTGAATCTTTTCAATGCATTGAGCTAAAAGCGTGATTTTTTTTTGCAAAACTATGATTACGATTCCATAAACCATAAAAAGATTTATTACTGTTTTAATGGAATTAATATCAACCACATTTTACTGGGATATTTCATGGGCAGGCTGCAACAAACTGATCTAAGAGTTCCTCTTTTCTCTTCTGAGATGAAAAACCTTAAAAAATGATGTAAAAAGAGGTGTAACAAAAGTTGCAATAAGTTGGAAGTACTTATCACTCTGTATAGATATGTATGTGCCCTTCGATTTCAGTAATGGTTTTGCGATAAAATTTTCGCTATCGGTAATGGTGGGGATCACACTTTACCTAAAACGTGTAATCTGTCTATCCATCTTCCCATTTATGTTGTACATGCATTCAGAATTTTCTGTTAAAATTAACGTGAATTTTGTTATTCCGAGAAAATTACCCCTCCCATGAAGTTCATTGGTATGTAATTTATTATTTATTCGACCTATGTTAATTACTTGTTGGATGCGGTAATTTTGTTGCTTTGTATGCAAATAATTTTATTAAAAAGAGTACTTATTTTCGAATTATATTACAGAAGAATTCTCATTATTTAATTCGGTAACTTACTGTCTTTTTTATTTGAAAATTAATAAAAATATACACATAGATATGATTGGTAGTTTATTTAAGTAAAAATTTGGCCATCAATTATTGTATAGGTAAATATGTGATGCATCTGTATATGAATCTGTTTATTTCGTTGGTAAATGTAATTTAATTATTTGTATCTACAGTAAAACATATTGTGTGTGTTTTGGGGTGCTCCGTATCGTGAAGGCTTATTAATGTTGTATACATCACTTCGGGCGTTTTACGCAATGATGAACGGTAACGATGCCCTTTGTTTACATAATCAGAATTATTCAACGGGCGGTAAATTAAATTTAGTTTGTCCGCCTTGTAACCAACACGAATCGAATAAAATTCACCTTTTTTTTCAACATGTATAAACCTAACCTATTATTTCATATTTATATAATTTCAATTAATTAAACGTGTATGTATGGAGCGCGACACTGTACGGGTATGAAACATGGACGGTGGGCGCTGCGGAAAAGAAAAGGTTAGAAGCGTTCTAAATGTGGTCTTACAGGCGAATAATGAAGACAACGTGGATAGAGAAGGTTAGAAATGAAGAGGTATTAGAAAAAATAGGAGAATAGAGAAGTCTATGGAAGTCAATAAGAAATAGGCGAGTTAGGTTTGTAGGACACCTTCTCAGGCATGAAGGTCTAGTTAGAGACATATTACAGGCAGTTAGGAGGAGTAGAGGTAGACCTATATTAGATTACTGTTCGTAAATAGTTAAGGATGTGGGTTGTTCTAGTTTTAAACCGAGCGGCATGGCCTAGAGGTCTAGACCATTGCTTAGCATTTGGGAGGACGCCGGTTCAATTCCGGGTCCGTCTGCCTTGGTCCAAGTTTTTCTGTGGTTTCCTTGGATCACTTAGGCAAATGCTGAGGCAGTAATATTCCACAGATAATCTTTCACTCTCTTCTGTCTTCATTTCGTCCGTCTCATCTTTCTCACCCGAACCAGCACCACCCACCCATTCCCACGATTCCTGAAAGCAGGCTGAAGATGGCCTTCCGCCCTACCTTCCGTTATAGTCCGGAGGGACTGTCCGCCCACCAGCATTACTGGCTGGTGGGAATGAAACACCCAAGTTTTTTTTTTCTAGTTTTAAGGAAGTGCGAAGATTAGCTCAGGATAGCAAAGAGTGGAGGTGCGTGTCCAACAGTTTAGGACTGACGACCTTATGATTATGATATAATTTAATCACCTGATCATTTGTACCGCTCCATTACTTATTCAAAATACATTGTTTACAACAAATTATGTGACATCTTTTGGAATTATATTTTATGAGGCAGTTCAATGTTTTAATGCATTTATTGATAAAGAGAGCGGGAAATGTTATAAACATTTTATAAGGCAATGAATTAAAAGGTTTTTAAAACAACATTCATATTAATCCTGGATAATAATGCATGGTGGTTTTAGTACCTACGCACTATAGTATGTACTATATTTTTACATTTTTCGAGAGAAATTTAGAATTTTAATATGAATTACAGAAGAAAAGTTTTTCAGAATTTGAAATCGATCTGAAAGAAGGCCTCCTTCCTTAATAAATGATCTGGGTTTGCGAAGACAGGTAATTATTAAAACATTGCAGTTATTTGCTTCATCGTGTTTTCTAATCCATATAAAGCCACAAATGAAAAAATGACAACCAGAATTTTGTAGATGTTTCTAACCAACACAAATATACCTTATGGTTTTTCATTATCATGTTTTGTTATTTATATTGAAAGTCAGTTGTAATGTGGTCCTAAATAATGCAACTGAAGTACTTAGCACATATATGGTCATGCAAATATGCAGTGTGAGGTAATGATTGTGTAAAAACTGTCTAGTTGACACGCGACATGTAAGTGGCCTGTGTCTGATGTATGTATGTATCTTTTGGATAGTACGTACGTACCATTAAAGCACCATAAAGGGTTATAATTCGCGATAGCCTAATGGAGTTTCGTCATTTGTCTTTGTCTGACATCTGATGCTATTGCTGTTCAAATAAAATAATCCCATAGTTAAATAAAACGGTTTAGATATGGACACTTAAGGATTTTTTATTAACCAAAACCAAATAGTCGTACAAAAAAAACTTGGGTGTTTCATTCCCACCAGCCAGTAATGCAGATGGGCGGGCAGTCCCTCCGGACTATAATGGAAGGTAGGGCGAAAGGCCCTCTTCAGCCTGCTTTCAGGAATCGTGGGAATGGGTGGGTGGTGGTTCGGGTGAGAAAAATGAGACGAACGAAATGATGACAGAAGAGAATGAAAGATTATCTGTGGAATATTACCGCCTCAGCATTTGCCTAAGTGATCCAAGGAAAACACACCTTGGACCAAGGCAGACGGACCCGGAATCGAACCGGCGTCCTCCAGAATGCTAAGCAATGGTCTAGACCTCTAGGCCATGCCGCTCGGTTTGGTTGGACATGCACCTCCACTGTTTCCTATTCTGAGCTAATCTTCGCATTTCCCTGAAACTATAGCATCCGATATCCTTAACTATTTGCAAACACCAATCTAATGTAGGCCTATTTCTATTCCTCCTAACTTCCGTTTCTGTCTCTAAAATGTCTCTGACTAGACCTTCTTGCCTGAGAAGGTGTCCTACTAACCTATCTCGCCTATTGCTTATTGACTTCCATAGAGTCCTCTGTTCTCCTATTATTTCTAATACCTCTTCATTTCTAACCTTCTCTATTCACGCCATCATCATCATTCGCCTGTAACACCACATTTCAAACGTTTCTAACATATTCTTTTCCACCACGCCCACTGTCCATGTTTCGTACCCGTACAGCGCCGTGCTTCAAACATATACCTTTAACAACCTTTTTCGAATTTCTAAATTAAATTCGTATAGGTGCATTCTTGAAAATGGTTATCAACATTTCGTAAAGATTCGATGTTTGAGTCAAGTATTCAGTTTAAAGATATTCAGGCAAAATGATAAAAAATCATGTAGCTTTCTAATTTAGAAAGAACAAATCAAAGATAAAAAGGTAGTAAAGTTATTTATTGACTAAAACCAACACACACGTTTCGCATCTTGATGGGAACGTTATCAAAATAGGTTTCAATAAGTTCAAAAAATAATACTCCAAATAACTCGGTATATTTGTACTATCTGTTTAATATAGTAGAAGCCTACCGTGATAGTAAGGCGAAGCGTTGGGTTGGTTCTAAATGAAAGAAAAATCTGTGTACCCTTTTGTGTATTTTAAATATGTTCACCTAATGTTATTTTAAAATGTTCCGATTTTGTTATCTCCACACTTTCACATTTAAAATGCTTCTCCATTGGTGTTAAGTTAACCATATATAATTGGCAATAGTGCTTATTGTTATTCAAGGTACAATTTAATTTTATTGGGATGTGACATGTGGGCGCGGCCTAATGAAAATGGCTGTCCATACATTGCATCAGTATTATAGAAAGCATTGCATATTGTGATTTTAGATTTTTCTAATGATAAATTTAAAAACAATTTTTGATTGGGATAATGCAAATGCAAGCTCAAGAAGTGTTGTGGAAGCCGAAAAACTTTTGAAAGCTGGCCACATAATAAAATGTGGAAAAAATGTTGATAAAACAAGTGATACCGCTTGATACTTGCACTTCAACATCTCGCATTGATGCTTGAACATTCCATAAATTTTCACCGTTTGATGAGTTATGATCTAATTCTTCTGATACTAAATCTTTTCCTGTTTCTCCATTAATTTTTCAATTTTTTTACGTCGATTAATTTTTCGAGTTTCGCGACTATTATCTATTTTCACATTAGGTAACTTATTAGACGGGACAGCATTCCTTTTCAGTTTTCTGCGTTTTACTGCAACATCTTTAAAAATTAACGCATAAATTTTAGCATCACACTGGAGTTATAAAGTGAGGTTAAGTATAGAAATACAACATTTTCGATTATTACTTACCCGGAAAAAAGTAGTCATCTTTTTTAAAATGAAGTGAGCAAACTCTTGTACATGAACTGACATTTTTAATTTTTAAAGCTCTTTTCCAAGCTTTAATTTGATCGATTTTCTCAAGATTACCAAATACATTTGTGATAGTTACGACCCGTTGCACCGTAGCAAAACTATGAAATATAATATCTAAGTCCTTATCTAATCTACTTGTACAACCTTTTACAGCACAAACGGTTCTGCACTTTGATTTTGCACGAAATGAAAATTTGGCTAGTTCCATATTATATAAAATATTAATAATCACAATTTGCAAAATAACACAGTACACAATAGCTGTTTATGCAATGCTTGGGCAGTTAAAATTTCTGCCACCAGGTGCCGTATCGTTTTATGTCAAATTCCAATTGCTTCATATTGCTCTTCATGGGATAACATTGCTCCTTATTATTAAGAGGTGGCTATCGTTTGAATAGTTGAGTGGGTTAATGTTACAATTTTTTTCTTCGTTATTATTTGATCGTCAACTTGTCCTTCAAATGATGACAAAAAATACATTGGGTCTAAGAATTGTAAGAAGTCCAAACAGCGATTTGTGAAGTTTATCGATGCGATGGTAGGAATTTGTGTTGGACTCAAATATCATAACGAACGTGCTGTCTTCTATCCAAGACTTTACAGCCTCTTAATATGACTCACTATTTGGAACATTTTGTGTTGCTAGTCTCGTAATTGTATACATTCGTATAAATTTATTATTTATTTTGTCAACTTATTGTTTGTAGTTGCATCTTGTGTATTATCTCTTAATTATTACCGTGTTGAATAACAACTCAAAGAACTAGACTGTTTATAGTAATTAATAATACTGTACGTATGATAATATCTTTACCTGAACAACAATATTAGTATTGAGGCAATTTGTGGCGCTCTGTAGATGAAATATTATTCAATAACAATAACTAACTTTAAGAAAAACACAAGAATTAATTTTTACAGATGACGATAGTGTGTAAATATTTCAATGTCTACACATTACTTACAATAGTTAGAAGATATATTTTATTTTACTGGCAGATTAAAATTTTCAATGTGTCTGACAGTTTTTTTTTTCTTGTCAGAAGTAGAAACATATATGTATATATATATANAGATATAAATAAAGTGCTATCACATATATATATTTAAAGAAAAACTGCAAGGAGAGCATGCTAAATAAAATTGAAATGTTTAAAAGGAATTCAAATCTACTCCAATAAGGGTTGTAAGGTTATGTTTGCGTGTAGAACCGATACCAACGTTTCGCTTCTGAGATGAGATTTTATCAGAAAGATTAAGAATGATGCAAGGGAAGAAAAAGTAGGGAAGGAGTGAATATAAAGTTAGGAGACAAAAAATTAGAAGAAGTGACTGATTTTAGATATCAAGGAAGTCAGATAAGTCAGGACGGAAGGAGTAGTAGGGATATAAAGCAGAGGTTAGTGTAGGGTTGAGTCGCCTTTAATAAAAAGAAGTCACTTAAATGCATGCGAACTATCAATTTAGAAATTCGAAAAAGGTTGTTAAAGGTGTATGTTTGGAGCGCGGCGTTGTATGGGTGCGAAACATGGACAGTGGGCGCGGCGGAAAAGAAAAGGTTAGAAGCCTTCGAAATGTGGTGTTATAGGCGAATGATGAGGATAACGTGGGTGAAAAACGTTAGAAATGAGGAGGTATTAGAAAGAATAAAAATAGACGAGATAGATTGGTAGGACACTTTCTCAGGCATGAAGGTCTAGTCAGAGACATATTAGAGGCAGAAGCAGGAGTTAGGAGAGGTAGAGGTAGATCTAGGTTAGATTACTGTTGGCAAATAGTTAAGGATGTGGGTTCTTCTAATTTTAGGGAAATGCGAAGTTTAGCTCAGGATAGGAAAGAGTGGAGGTACGTGTCCAACCAGTTTTAAGACTGACGACCTTATGATGATGATGATTAGGTAGATTGCTTGGAAATAACGTTTAGTTAACTGAAGAACCTACTTTGATAATGATTTACAACTAGAGGCGAAACGTTGGTGTCGGAATATAAACCTTACAACACATATTGGTCTAAATTCTTTTTGTTTAGTTATATCCAAGCTAAGGAAAATAAATGGAGAATATATTTTAGGTTATATTCGAATTTTGGTTGGTATGAGACTCAATCGTAATTAAAACTGGTCCTGTGCCCAATGATTTTATGAGTTTCGTGTGGAAATAGCATGAAATAAGAAATGATCCAGCCAGCCAGTCGTTTAATAAAGAAAATGGGTTGGTCATTTCAGTTTAGTCGGTTGCTAGAGAGTGCAGTTGTTAAAAAGAGGAGCCAGCCAGAGTAGAATCTGGTCAAAGTCACGTTCGATAATCTATTATTGAATTTATGATCACTTTTATGTCGAAAGGGTACAAGCCATGTCGCGATGCGATACTTCTCGTCGTCTTCATTTCCGTGCAGCGTTGCCATTCCCAAAACAAAGAAACATAAATTTATTATTTTAGCGACGATCGTGCTCACAACCACTACACGTCCAGTCATATATTAAACCTGCCAATAATAAACTCGACTAATTGTAAGACAATTTTTAGTGTCCCACACAGAAATTAATCTCTCCACTTTTTGTTTTCTGTGTAGGTATCCGTTTGTTTTATACCATTTTTTTTTTAAATGCATTTCACAGAAACTTAAAGCTATCGAGTCTGTTAACAACAACCCATTGGAAGTTATACTTATTATTTCGATTTATTTAAACAATGATCGTTTTGGTACTATGTACTTCCTCATCAGGTAAAATATCCAGTAGATGATGTACAGTCGAAACTTGATAATAACCTAAACCTCAATAACGTAATAACCTCTATAAATTCATAAAATTTTGTGTTCCCTTCCCCTCGGAGTCCAAAACCTCTATTACTTAAAATAAAAACCCTTTATAACTTAAACGAATAATTTGGGCATCGCACCTCAGTAAGCAGCGAAAAGTGGTTTGAATCGGGAGAAAATCTTTTTTGTAAAAGGCGGAAGAATTGCTGAATTTCCTAATCTAGAAAAACATGGACATGGTTTAGACAGTGTAGAAACATAAAAACATTAGTCTTAGCGGACAAAAGGAAAAAGCTGAAGAGTTTACTAAGTCATCGGAAATCCATAATTTTAAAGCTTAAACTTAAACCCTTAGCAAGTAAAAATCTCAATAACTCTTGGTCTTTGTTTTATCGAGGTTCTACTGTAGTTAATTTGAAAATTGGTATTAAAGGTTTATAATTGCTGCCGCTGTAGGCGAAAAATCAATTTTATCAGATAAGTATTAGTAATTTAAAAGAAACCGCCAAATTATTACTTGACGTAAATGCCAAGTAAGGGCCACGATCATTGTCAGTCTTATTAGTGACGTCACAAACGCAGAAATACCTATGATTTTAATGTGTTTTTGAGTTGACAAAAATTTGATGCAAATGAACTACAAAAAGTAGACTCAATAAAATTTCCAAACTCTGACTTATTTGGGCTGCCTACTTATTTAGTCCATGTACCTATACATGCAGTATATTGTAAAATAAGAACAATATTTGTGTATTTAATTGTAACATGGTGACCACAAACTTTTGGAAATTAAATTCCCTGACTTTTCTAGGTTTTCCAGACATGTAATTTTAAAATTCCCTGATTGAGTTTAGAAATATTCAATTATATGTACATGTAGATGGATCACAATCGCATTCGCGCCAATTTTTCAATTATTTTGAAAAAAATCTGGAGGTTGAATATTTTTAAATAAATATAATTAAAAAAGGTAGTTTTTCCATGATTTGGGAGAAATCGCCTGACTTTTATCTGACTTTCCAGTACATTTCCAGGTTTTCCAGTTTTGTGACTACCATTTGTAACAACGATTAAACAATTAATTGATGACAGTTGGAATCGATTTTTTAGTTTGTAGAAAGATGACGTCATCGTAGCTGTCAGGGACAGTAAAAAGGTAACGTCCGTGGTGGTTACAATAACGGTTGCTCGCTGCGGCGGGGGCAAGACGGCCGGCGCGTCGGTAGAACTGACGTCGGGTGCCGCGCCGACCGCGGCGCTTGCTGTAAACTGAGGCGTCGCCACCCACGATGCGCTGTTCCTACAAAGCGACGCTATTTTAATGCGAAATTGGTTTTGCGATGATGGGTATTCCGCACACTTTGATGGCCCGGTTTCCAGCTGATTTTATAATTACGTGTTTCGCGGGTTTCGTCTGTTTTTGAAGGGGGAAATTGGATGCGCCCAAGATCGACGCCTACAGTGACGGACGTAAAAGGGAAACCCTCACAATAACTTTTACAACGAAAACCGTAATTTTAACTTGCACTGATAATTTGATAACGCCAGGGAGTAGTATTAATAAAGATCTTCTATCGATTTTTTACTATCATTAATCAATTATTATGTATCTAGTAATCTATACAAATAGATATAAATAAAGTGCTATCACGTATTATAGATTTAGTAAGAATTTTTGTGGAATCCCCTCATTCAAAACTGATAATAATAAGCGGCTTGCGACTTCTATATTTTCTGTAAGTTCAGGGACTTGGATTAAAGATTTAAATTATCTTCCTGTCGTTGTTAGGATCCCCTTTGCAGTATAACAACAGTCTCTAAATTCAATATACGGCAACACATGTCTCCAAACTGCTGCAACATCGTTCTATATTAATTTATCATCTGCAACTTGTGAAACGAATTTTTCATTGAGCGACCCCCGGTTTTGCATTTATGTATTGTCACATTTTTCATTTAGCTGCTCTATTCTATGTATACGCTATCGTTATCAGTTTGCTTATAAGGAAGCAGTTGTAAAAAAGCACCGGTACCAGATTACAAATTTATCTCCAGGAAGGACACTCCACACTTACTTGCTTATTACTGTCAGTAAATAGTTGAAGAATTATCTTTATTATTATTATTATTGTAGGTACATATAAAAAGTATATTATACATATTTACTAAATATAAATATTATGCGTGTGCAATTTATTAAAACTTATCATAAATGTCAGAACAATTTGAAGAACAGTATTGCATAACCTTTAAACTCGGGGAATTACCGCCAAAACGACTGATAATTCCAAAGAATCATGACGCAATTTAATTGTAAGAATTAAATGGTCTAGTGTAATAAAATAAAACACAGATAGCAATTGATAGTATGTAAACAGTGTGATCAGCACTTTTCTGTGATAAATTATGTTGATTTGAATTCAATATAATTAATGATTTCAATATCAAGTTAGAGATAGCTTTAAATAAAATGGAAGTGGTATTGACAAAACAGTATCGTATGAAAATAAATAAAAGTAAAACAAAAATACTGGTATGCAAGGGAAGAGAAAGTAGGGAAAGAGCGAATATAAAGATTGGAGACGAAAAATTATAAGAAGTGGCCGATTTTAGGTATCTAGGAAATCAGATAAGTCAGGACGGAAGGAGTGGTAGGGATATAAAGCAGAGGTTAGTGTAGGGTTGAGTCGCCTTTAATAAAAAGAAGTCACTTAAATGCTTGCGAACTATCAATTTAGAAATTCAAGAAAGGTTGTTAATGGTGTATGTTTGGAGCGCGGCGTTGTACGTGTGCGAAGCATGGACCATGATGAGGCTAACGTGGGTAGAAAAGGTTAGAAATGAAGAGGTAGTAGAAAGAATGGGAGAACAGAGGACTCTATGGAAGTCAATAAGAAATAGGCGTGATAGGTTGGGGGGACACCTTCTCAGGCATGAAGGTCTAGTAGAGGTAGACCTAAATTAAATTATTATTCGGAAATAATTAAGGATATGGGTTGTTCTAGTTTTAGGGAAATACGAAGATTAGCTCAGGTTAGGAAAGAGTGGAGATGAGTGTCCAACCAGTCTTAGGACTGACGATCTTATGATAATGATTAATATACATGTATTACAAATGCTACCTCCTCAACCGAAACTCGTAGCCTCATGAGGGTTGTATGGTATGATAGCCTTCCACCCCCAGGCTATGAAGAGAGTTTTGCTTTTCAACTGCAGAAGTAGGTTTTAAAAATGTGGCGGTTAAAAGACTATTGCCCCAAAGGACTTCAAATAGAGAGTAAGTAAAGGTGTTAGTTGAGTTCCGACGTATTGGTCAGAACGTTACAGTATGTCCTACATCTACAGGGTTCAAGAACGATCCCAAATGATAACCAATTTTTCCTGAGCGAAGGGAGGCTTGTTTGTAATAATAATAATATGAGAACTTTCAGAATGTACGTTTGGTACCTACCTATTTAAATGATATCGTGCAATGTATCAATAATTCCCCACCTTCTGTAAGTACCTACGTCTTGTATGCAAGATTTGTAGAACGTGTGATTATCTGTAATAGTTATAGGTGGTAACCATTTTGGTAAATTGACGTATTAAATACCTATCTGTAGGTATGTAACGGTCATATAGAGCAACGGTTTCGGAGATGACGGCTCCGGAAGTGGAAACGTACGGACAAAAGCCCTTATTCTTATTAAGGGCACATCGTGATTATCTGCGAACATTCACTGAATAAAGAAGTCGATGGGGGGCGGTTTTACAGTCAGTTATTTAGTAAAGACGTTGCACTTCAGTTGACGATAATGACTATAATAATAGACGTCTGCATTCGACATTAAACATCGATTGTGGATACGAGGTCTGGCTGAAACATCTGTCGATACAATTTTTTTTCGAAAAATTAAAGTTGAATTTACAGGAGTTGTCTCCCGTGAACGTAACATGAGGATGAGGACTATAGATGTAGTTATGAATTCTGGGAATAAAAAGTTAATTGACAAAAATCACACAAATGGTTGATTGACATTTGCCAAATTTTTGTTAAACACTCGACGCAAATTTTTTTTTTAAACATACTTCTTCCCCCCTATCAGTCACTGTAAGCTCGAAACTGTTAGCACCATTGCTTTGAATGATCGAAATTCACTTTTGTGAACAATAAATACTATGACGTAGTGTCGGCCATCATTCTTTTCTAATTGTTGCTGTTGTCGGCCATCATTCTTTTTCAATTGTTGTCGCATTGTCACTGATGTCGGCCATTGTGGTTTTTAATAGATGTATAGTAATCAAGGAATTGGTTGTTAATTGGTATGCAACACATCGTACACTTCAGCATAAGAAATTGCTGATACTAACTACGTAATACTACTTTGCCCTGTGCTGACAGCTCTCATAATTTCTTTTATAAATAATATTCCAGAAATCATATTGTCAACCTGTATTCAAATTTTGGCTATATTGGCGACGTCCACAAAACTCATGATTAATATTCATTATTTGCCTTTGGTAGGTATTTACCTAATAATGGGTGGAGATGTACCTATTCTAAATTTTGAACGTTGTTTACAATTTCCATATTTCTCAGCGAACAAAAACCGCACGCTATGAAAATATTACCCTTTTCGTCGTCAAAGTTGACATTTTCTCCGCGGGAACCGTTACAAATACAAAATCCGCACCCCAAAAGCGAAAGGATTTCTAGACATGTAATTAAACAATCCTTTGGTTACAATCATGTACCATCAGATTCACAATAACTTTTGATTATTCGAATGTCACATGTTGCGTCCAAAAAACCATGGCACAATTGTGCACAGTGGGTTAATTTTTTCGTTGCCTTACCTGTGCAACTTATAATGACAAAGGCCTGTTGCACATCGGGCATTTCCGTTTCCTTATTCCTGTACGGGTTTAACGAGATTCCGGGAAAGGGTAAGAAATAATCAAAACGCACCCTGCTAAGCCGTCAGCCTTAAAAGGGGTGAGATCGTGTGAAATATGTTTTTTTTGTGAATTTCTGGTTGAAGGGTTGCAATTATGGCGCTGTACATGACTCTATGTGGTAAAATAAGTGGCACCGTATTCGTCGCTTCTAAGGGAGGCGTGAAATCGCGATGATAACGCGAAATTTCGACAAAGTGCTTTAATAAAGATAAAATTATCTACTCTTTGTTGTCTGTCTCCTCATGAAGACGATAAATCTTAACACAATCAATCAGGGACTTAAGAGGGAGCTTTTTGTAAAGAGGATAATAAATGCGTTTTAGATACCAATATTTGAAAACGCACTCTATTACATTTAACACAGTGTTATTTATATCATTCGTAGATAATGGATAACTAGGTTTTATGTAATAGTTTCTGGTGATTATCCGCGTTTGTTAATTATTTTTAACGGCACTCATGTTGACGTCGATTAAAAAATTGAGCGACCCAATAAAAACTACACTAATAGACCATTGTTTTAGAATGACTACTTTCTAGATAATACAATATGCTTGATGTAAGCATGGGTATTGATAGCCTTAACTCGGTTTTAATACTAGTACTAAAGACGTGAAATTCTATTAAAATATTTGGTTTTATGTCTGAGCGTTCATTTCAAATAATAATTGCGATCGATGTTTCCCGCTGACGAAATAAAAAAAATTAACAATAAGCTATAAAAAATACTGGAGCTGACAACTGTAACGTTGTAACCGAACGAGTATTTCACATTTAAGAAAAACTGCGTAAATTGTTTACAGAAATAAAAACTAATGCCGATGAGTGTAGTCAATTTGATATGCTTTATTATAACTATACTTTGGCTTTAGACAAACGAATCAGGTTAAAAGTACTTAGTAGGACTCGAACTGAAAATAGCGAAAAGAAAAATTTTTACGTTTAATTTAAACTTATCAGTTGATGGGTTTTCCAGTTTGTAGTTTGCTTTGCTTTCACTTAAATATAGTAACACGTTAACTATCAAACTTAATTCATCATCGTCAGATCTGCTGCTCAAAGACTTGTTCGACACCCATGAGCCAATCAGACCAGAGCAACCTACATCTCTACATCTCCAACTGTTAGCGAATAGTTATCTTGTCTAAGTCTACCTCTGCTTCAATTAACTTCCTTTTCTCATTCTGACACGTCTATTACCACCAACCCTTCATGCCTGAGAAGATATGTCCTACCAACCTACTTCTCCTATTCCTTATTTACTTCTATAGCGTCCTCTCTTCTATTCTTCCCATAGACATAGAGAATGGACTGAGCAATATTCTCATGGAACTGATTACCATAAAAAGAGGTACTTACTGGCCGCATCTTTGACCATATAATATACTAGACACGCTGTTACTCGCTTCTTTACTACATCTCATCATTAAAGTGTTGTATTTTCTTTAATGAGGTTATGTGAAACTCTCAGGGCGCAAGTCAAAATTCCACTTGTCTGGTCTTTTCGTAGTGTTCATTTATTTTTATCGGTGTCTTATGATACCGCGCCTCGTATAAAAGTTCATCCTAATATTATAAAACGGTATATCAAACATTGTGACTCCATTACAATGAGCAGTGATCAGATCTTGGGTTGCCATTCTTCTCCTCCTCAATCTTTACGAACGGTCTGCATAGAGACACACGTTTGCGTATGTGCGAGTACGCTTCCGCTGCCCGTGCGTTCGAAGACAAAGGACTTCCGCGCACCTTGTCCAGGCCGCTTCTGATGCAGTCCCGCGGCGCATTGTTTCCAACCCAGCCGAGCCGACTTGATTTCACGATTTCTGCGAGCTGCTATCCGACCAGCACAACGAGAGATGCTGCATTGTTTGGCGTATTGGTGACAGCTATTAGGGCTCTTTGGCAAGACCGCTTGCCGCGATTTTCTTTAGACCTAGAGATGCCAAACGACAACAGTCTTTTTTGTTCGATTAACTGTCAAAAGTGATCGACAGAGGAGAGAAGTCAGTGGAACGATAACGTGAGGATGTGACTTCGCTGCAATTAGATTTAGTTATGCAGAGGTGACTGATTATATAATAGACCGAGTCAGTGAAACTCATTGACCCGAAAGGGCAAAATACTGATACGTTAAAGCCGAAAGGGTTTTGATACACTTTGGTATAATTCGCTTTGCTAGAAATGGAAGAAATGCTGAACCAACTGCAATTAGAAATATACTTTCTTCAACCTTCGGAAAGGGTATTAAGAAAGACTTTCAATGCATTGGAAAGAGTTTAAAATTGGATACCAACGCTTTGGATTTGATATGAAACTTTACCTTATAAGATAAAGTAAATTCTTCATGTTTGATGAAGTCATCTGATATTGGACTGGGTTCAACTTGGAATGGAGATTTAAAGAGACTGAAATTTCATGGAAGCAGTTTTCTATTAAAATGTAGCTGCATATTGTGTTATATATATAAGGAAGACGTTCCGTATGGATTTTACACTTTCATGATGAAATGAAACTGGTTAATTTAATGTTGAATTCGCATCTTCTTCAATTTTTGTAGTGATAAAGCTGAATTATTCTGGGTGCCAGGGGAGAATGGAAAATGGAATTTCTTCGTTTAAATTCTTGTAACGGGGATAGTGAGTTATATTGCTAAATCCTTTTTTAGAATGACTGTAATAAGAAAATCAATCTAGATTGCGATCTCAGAGGATTTTTATGTATCTGTCGTTCTGGTCCGGACGTCGTCTTTCAACTCCAGTGATCGATTGCGTTCCGGGGTCGGTCGGCCGCCGGCAACGTGTGGGGGTGGAACGGGTGGGTGAGGAGCGTACGTTTGTGGCCAACAATGGAGACGCCGTGGATGGATAGCCCCCTCTTATCTAAATGTTCCAGTTTAAAACGTGGCCATTGCATTTAAATTCGATCATTTCGGAACTTCCCCGCGCCGCAAAGGGTGCAAAGGTCGGAGATTTTATCAAAGAGACTACACAAAATAAATAGATTTCAACGATTTAAATATATGGGGTGGACAATACAGATGCCAGTAGATACCCCTTCACTATTGACCATTTTTCTTTTAGTTTCGTTGTTAAATCTTGTTTCTGTTCTTCCATAAAGACATGTTCAAGAATACATAAAATTGAAAATGATGAAAAAGAAATAAAACATTAACTACAAGGTGCCTGTCTTCATAAGTGAATTCAGTAGAGGGTGGCAATATACCTACCAACCCTTACATCAACTCGCGATATTGCGTATAATAATAAATGGGAAAAAAAAGTAATATTGCTGGTATAACGCTAACCCGCGCCTTGACTTGGCACACCTTTACCGTCAAACGACGGTAATAACGGAACTTACGCTATCATAAATATAGAGGGTGCAATAAATACATGCAAACACACTGATAACCCCATTTGCGAGGGAGACATGTTAGGGGAGACTCGGCAAATAACAAAACATCCCTCTGTAAACTAAATTGTCTCAACGTGAGAATGATATTAAGTAAAGAAAACATTGCTAAAAATGTAAAAATATGTTTAGAGCCAAACCCGATTTCAGTGTAAACTAATTTAATCTAGGCCTGCGGGGGGCCTTTTTACCCTTTAAAACTGTACAGTTTTTGTATAGTTCTATTAATTCGAATAAAACTCTCAATATATATGACAATCTCATGGGCGAACCAGTAACGATAATAATCAGCTAATCCATACAGAAATAACTTGAAATTAAACTAGTAAAAAGAGTAAAAAAAGTGAAACCTAGCTGATTATAACCTGACCTAATCTACTATTTTCAATTTCAAATAACTCAAGATGCGCACAGAAGCAGGAAAAGTAAAGAATGTTTCAGATGACACGCTTATTTCCTACATTCCTACTTTTATCTCTGTATCGAGCTATCCACGGTGAGCCAGCGCATGGGCCCCAAAACATTCATTGCATGATTCTTGTTCCATTCGGATGGATTTTTCTGTAACTACGTCTACGATAACAGAACACTCTTGCAAGGTCATTCAGTTTTCTAATGCATGCATATCTTTTGAGAGAAATTTCAACTCATAATAATTTTCTGTCCACGCGCAACAGCAGATAACAAGAATTTCCTCAATTTGACGATTCTTGGTATATAATTCTAAAAAGAAAATTCGTAGAAATCTGTTGAACATCAAGCTAATCTAATATCGCTCTGGAACTAAAAATATCCTTGTGCAAGGATAAGTATGTAATCTATTTGATAAGGAAAAAAATTGCTATAAAAGTACATTGTTCATTCCACATTGGTAGTGCAATAACAATAGACAGTTTTAATCAATTAAGTGCGATAAACTTCCTGGTAAATTGTATGTTTTTAATAACACGTAATTAGGAATATCCTGTCGCATCATGAAACCTAATTTGATATCAGTTCTTTTAGTGCGGTTGATTATCTACTGAATGTGGTAAGAACAAATTAGTGTTTCTAAATAGCAATTGCTTGATAAATCCATTCAGGGAAGTAATTACTTATCTATACATAACATTTTAACTATTTTTTGTAGTAATTAAAGCTAAAACTACAAACTTCCTGAAAAATCACATGAAATTATGGTAAGCTAAATTTGAAATAAAAATATGTAGGTATGCATTTATTAAAACAATATTTTCGCTCTTCGATTACGTATGAAAATAACTGCAATGTCCAGTGGTCCAAGATTTTGAACCTCTAACTGAGGATGGCGAAACGCGTTTTGGTTTTCTAAACATCTTGTGGAATTTTGGAGTTGCAAGCGTCTTTTTTTTGTTATTTATATCAGTATGGTTAAATGACTTGCGTTTGATATCTAGGATGTGTTGTTGTTCAGTCAGAAAAATTAATTGAAAATTGCCAATCTTTCGACGTGCTGACGCTGACCGTGTTTAAATGTTAATCTTCGATCGTCGTCGGATCATAGGTACAAGGGATGAGGAACCTTGACTCACAGTGAGGTGCCTTTATACCTTGGGATTGTTTTTGGTTATGGTGAGAGAGGATTTTCCGATTGTCTTGTGTGAAGTACTATGCTCTAGGAGTTAGGCTATACTTAATGGAAAAATCTTCCCAGATTGACCATGTGTCATGTGCCTGATTGGCAAATGTAAAATAGGTACTAATATTCACCATTGAGTGTTCTATGCGCTCATAATTAGTTAGGTTAGGTTATGGTATGGAAGATCTACCCAAATTTTAACGGGCTCAATTAGTACGTGTGTATTACATAGTACTATTAATTTTTATGCATTATTTAGTTATATTTTGAATTATNCCGTCCAGTACTGAGTAGCAGACCATACGAGTCAATGAGTCTGGTGGTTGGGCACCACAGTTTGCTAGCTGCATTCAACCTAGCTAATTAGGGTGCTGGTATAAGTACCTGCAAATGCTTTTTATGCTAACAGAGCGACATGGCCTAAAGGTTTCGACCCGATTCGATTCCGGGTCCGTCTGCCTTGGTCCAAGTTTTTCTGTGGTTTCCTTAGATCACTTAGGCAGATTCCACAGATAATTTTTTATTCTCTTCTGTCTTCATCTCGTCCGTCTCATCTTTCTCACCCGGAACCACCACCCACCCATTCCCACGATTCCTGAAAGCAGACTGAAGAGGGCCTTCCGCCCTACCTTCCTGCGTAGTCCGGAGGGACTGCCCGCCCACCAGCATTACTGGCTGGTGGGAATGAAACACCCAAGTTTTAGTTTTAAGTTTTATTTATGCTAGGAAAGTGGGACTGTAGTACCTATTTCATTAGTAATATGATAATAAATCATGGTAATATTTACTATATAAAGTACTTATACGTTTGTGGGCAGATGTATACCTACCTGATAGGTTTAAAAATAATTTTCGCTTGATGACGATGCAGATGGAATTCTATCGATGTCTATGAGATAAGGATCCTTACGAATCATTAACGGTATTCCAGTTCCATTTTTGCGTGTTGACAATTTTTCGTACGAATTCACATGAATTAGATAAAAGACGTGGTATGTCAGGCTGTTAATATGTATCATATCACCATTTGCACATGCACGTTTTTTGTACTTATTCTTCATCCTCCGCTTTTCCACGAAGGGACACTAATCATCCATTAATGACTGTACATCCGCAACAAATTGCCGTCTATATTGTCTCCAGATAACTAATGCACATGCACGAATGGGAAAAATCTCCAAAGGTTCAGTGCAATTGCACTCGCGTTCTACCATTCAGTGTGTATCCTACGATCTGAATTTTTGATTATAAATTACATATTGAGTTTCAATGAAGAAACAACTCAATGAAATGGTAGATGCGGTCTTAAAACATATTTTTCTTGTTAAAACTCTTAGAATATTATGTTTTGTTCATCATTATCATCATCATAGGGTCCTCAGTCCTAAGACTGGTTGGACACGTACCTCCACTCTTTCCTATCCTCAGTTAAACTTCGCATTTCCCTAAAACTATAACAACCCACATCCTTAACTATTTGCGAACAGTAATCTAATCTAGGTCTACCTCTACCCCTCCTAACTCCTGTTTCTGCTTCTAATATATGTCTGACTAGACCTTCATGCCTTCATTATAGGAACAAAATATTCATTTTTGTCTCGAGTGCATTTTGAGTGTCTGTCGCACTCACCGTCTTCAACATTCGTAAAATGAATGGACGGACAGGTGCGAAACTGCAACACGTGTGTTGTGTTACCTTCCAAGAAGACATTGTCAACGGTTGAAATCTATTGATGCGCAAAAAATGTTCACACTTTATGCCTCTTCTTAAAAATTTGTCAATGAGCAATACCAGACACGTTTACTAAATATTTCATGCCACAGAATCTCATATTCATATTGCATAGGCACTATACGTTTGCTAAGAAGACGAAGTTAGACATTTCCCTTGATTATTTTAAATTTTACCTCTTTTTTATACAGAAATCTGAGAATCTCTGTTGATTTACAAGCATGATTTAGATGTAGATTGTTGGAAAATATTTGAAAACTCCACAACAACGTTCGTTATCGGTATTTTCCCCTGTTGGACTTGTAATTTGTTCCCTCTCTATCTCCTGTGTAGTTAGTTTTTTTAAAAGTCAAAATATTGGCATACCATTCTGTTCAAAACATCGTAAACATAATAATTTAGCACACGTGTGCTGGATAAAAATAGCACTTGCATTGTAGTAAGCAAGCAAATGAAGCAAGCGTCATCAAATGAAGAATATTCACCACATATATCTATGCTTCTATACATATACACACTTACATATAAGATCTCTATGTCGCACTAAATCTATGGAATCGGTCATTTCGTCCTACGCTTAAGCATCTTTGAGAATAGTAAACTACACGTTCCAACCAAATGAAAAGAAGCAGTCCTATACCACGACAATCAAGTCCGAAGGACTCCTAATAGGATATTAATAATATGTTTGAGTAAATTAATATTTCATCTTGAGCATAAAACTACTAGGGTCAATTGAAAAGTCCTAACCTTCAAAAGACGCGTCTATAAATTTGACGGCTGTCGGATCATTAGTTTGTGAATTATAGCATTTTTAGTGAAGCAACTTTTGTTATTGTGAAAAAAATGGATAAAAAGGAATTTCGCGTGTTGATAAAATATTGCTTTTTGAAGGGAAAAANCTGATACTAACTACGTAATACTACTTTGCCCTGTGCTGACAGCTCTCATAATTTCTTTTATAAATAATATTCCAGAAATCATATTGTCAACCTGTATTCAAATTTTGGCTATATTGGCGACGTCCACAAAACTCATGATTAATATTCATTATTTGCCTTTGGTAGGTATTTACCTAATAATGGGTGGAGATGTACCTATTCTAAATTTTGAACGTTGTTTACAATTTCCATATTTCTCAGCGAACAAAAACCGCACGCTATGAAAATATTACCCTTTTCGTCGTCAAAGTTGACATTTTCTCCGCGGGAACCGTTACAAATACAAAATCCGCACCCCAAAAGCGAAAGGATTTCTAGACATGTAATTAAACAATCCTTTGGTTACAATCATGTACCATCAGATTCACAATAACTTTTGATTATTCGAATGTCACATGTTGCGTCCAAAAAACCATGGCACAATTGTGCACAGTGGGTTAATTTTTTCGTTGCCTTACCTGTGCAACTTATAATGACAAAGGCCTGTTGCACATCGGGCATTTCCGTTTCCTTATTCCTGTACGGGTTTAACGAGATTCCGGGAAAGGGTAAGAAATAATCAAAACGCACCCTGCTAAGCCGTCAGCCTTAAAAGGGGTGAGATCGTGTGAAATATGTTTTTTTTGTGAATTTCTGGTTGAAGGGTTGCAATTATGGCGCTGTACATGACTCTATGTGGTAAAATAAGTGGCACCGTATTCGTCGCTTCTAAGGGAGGCGTGAAATCGCGATGATAACGCGAAATTTCGACAAAGTGCTTTAATAAAGATAAAATTATCTACTCTTTGTTGTCTGTCTCCTCATGAAGACGATAAATCTTAACACAATCAATCAGGGACTTAAGAGGGAGCTTTTTGTAAAGAGGATAATAAATGCGTTTTAGATACCAATATTTGAAAACGCACTCTATTACATTTAACACAGTGTTATTTATATCATTCGTAGATAATGGATAACTAGGTTTTATGTAATAGTTTCTGGTGATTATCCGCGTTTGTTAATTATTTTTAACGGCACTCATGTTGACGTCGATTAAAAAATTGAGCGACCCAATAAAAACTACACTAATAGACCATTGTTTTAGAATGACTACTTTCTAGATAATACAATATGCTTGATGTAAGCATGGGTATTGATAGCCTTAACTCGGTTTTAATACTAGTACTAAAGACGTGAAATTCTATTAAAATATTTGGTTTTATGTCTGAGCGTTCATTTCAAATAATAATTGCGATCGATGTTTCCCGCTGACGAAATAAAAAAAATTAACAATAAGCTATAAAAAATACTGGAGCTGACAACTGTAACGTTGTAACCGAACGAGTATTTCACATTTAAGAAAAACTGCGTAAATTGTTTACAGAAATAAAAACTAATGCCGATGAGTGTAGTCAATTTGATATGCTTTATTATAACTATACTTTGGCTTTAGACAAACGAATCAGGTTAAAAGTACTTAGTAGGACTCGAACTGAAAATAGCGAAAAGAAAAATTTTTACGTTTAATTTAAACTTATCAGTTGATGGGTTTTCCAGTTTGTAGTTTGCTTTGCTTTCACTTAAATATAGTAACACGTTAACTATCAAACTTAATTCATCATCGTCAGATCTGCTGCTCAAAGACTTGTTCGACACCCATGAGCCAATCAGACCAGAGCAACCTACATCTCTACATCTCCAACTGTTAGCGAATAGTTATCTTGTCTAAGTCTACCTCTGCTTCAATTAACTTCCTTTTCTCATTCTGACACGTCTATTACCACCAACCCTTCATGCCTGAGAAGATATGTCCTACCAACCTACTTCTCCTATTCCTTATTTACTTCTATAGCGTCCTCTCTTCTATTCTTCCCATAGACATAGAGAATGGACTGAGCAATATTCTCATGGAACTGATTACCATAAAAAGAGGTACTTACTGGCCGCATCTTTGACCATATAATATACTAGACACGCTGTTACTCGCTTCTTTACTACATCTCATCATTAAAGTGTTGTATTTTCTTTAATGAGGTTATGTGAAACTCTCAGGGCGCAAGTCAAAATTCCACTTGTCTGGTCTTTTCGTAGTGTTCATTTATTTTTATCGGTGTCTTATGATACCGCGCCTCGTATAAAAGTTCATCCTAATATTATAAAACGGTATATCAAACATTGTGACTCCATTACAATGAGCAGTGATCAGATCTTGGGTTGCCATTCTTCTCCTCCTCAATCTTTACGAACGGTCTGCATAGAGACACACGTTTGCGTATGTGCGAGTACGCTTCCGCTGCCCGTGCGTTCGAAGACAAAGGACTTCCGCGCACCTTGTCCAGGCCGCTTCTGATGCAGTCCCGCGGCGCATTGTTTCCAACCCAGCCGAGCCGACTTGATTTCACGATTTCTGCGAGCTGCTATCCGACCAGCACAACGAGAGATGCTGCATTGTTTGGCGTATTGGTGACAGCTATTAGGGCTCTTTGGCAAGACCGCTTGCCGCGATTTTCTTTAGACCTAGAGATGCCAAACGACAACAGTCTTTTTTGTTCGATTAACTGTCAAAAGTGATCGACAGAGGAGAGAAGTCAGTGGAACGATAACGTGAGGATGTGACTTCGCTGCAATTAGATTTAGTTATGCAGAGGTGACTGATTATATAATAGACCGAGTCAGTGAAACTCATTGACCCGAAAGGGCAAAATACTGATACGTTAAAGCCGAAAGGGTTTTGATACACTTTGGTATAATTCGCTTTGCTAGAAATGGAAGAAATGCTGAACCAACTGCAATTAGAAATATACTTTCTTCAACCTTCGGAAAGGGTATTAAGAAAGACTTTCAATGCATTGGAAAGAGTTTAAAATTGGATACCAACGCTTTGGATTTGATATGAAACTTTACCTTATAAGATAAAGTAAATTCTTCATGTTTGATGAAGTCATCTGATATTGGACTGGGTTCAACTTGGAATGGAGATTT
This sequence comes from Agrilus planipennis, assembly GCF_000699045.2. Lineage (NCBI taxonomy): Eukaryota > Metazoa > Arthropoda > Insecta > Coleoptera > Buprestidae > Agrilus > Agrilus planipennis. The sequence goes on along the minus strand of NW_020442460.1, from coordinate 2,025,050 downwards.
AAAGAGACTGAAATTTCATGGAAGCAGTTTTCTATTAAAATGTAGCTGCATATTGTGTTATATATATAAGGAAGACGTTCCGTATGGATTTTACACTTTCATGATGAAATGAAACTGGTTAATTTAATGTTGAATTCGCATCTTCTTCAATTTTTGTAGTGATAAAGCTGAATTATTCTGGGTGCCAGGGGAGAATGGAAAATGGAATTTCTTCGTTTAAATTCTTGTAACGGGGATAGTGAGTTATATTGCTAAATCCTTTTTTAGAATGACTGTAATAAGAAAATCAATCTAGATTGCGATCTCAGAGGATTTTTATGTATCTGTCGTTCTGGTCCGGACGTCGTCTTTCAACTCCAGTGATCGATTGCGTTCCGGGGTCGGTCGGCCGCCGGCAACGTGTGGGGGTGGAACGGGTGGGTGAGGAGCGTACGTTTGTGGCCAACAATGGAGACGCCGTGGATGGATAGCCCCCTCTTATCTAAATGTTCCAGTTTAAAACGTGGCCATTGCATTTAAATTCGATCATTTCGGAACTTCCCCGCGCCGCAAAGGGTGCAAAGGTCGGAGATTTTATCAAAGAGACTACACAAAATAAATAGATTTCAACGATTTAAATATATGGGGTGGACAATACAGATGCCAGTAGATACCCCTTCACTATTGACCATTTTTCTTTTAGTTTCGTTGTTAAATCTTGTTTCTGTTCTTCCATAAAGACATGTTCAAGAATACATAAAATTGAAAATGATGAAAAAGAAATAAAACATTAACTACAAGGTGCCTGTCTTCATAAGTGAATTCAGTAGAGGGTGGCAATATACCTACCAACCCTTACATCAACTCGCGATATTGCGTATAATAATAAATGGGAAAAAAAAGTAATATTGCTGGTATAACGCTAACCCGCGCCTTGACTTGGCACACCTTTACCGTCAAACGACGGTAATAACGGAACTTACGCTATCATAAATATAGAGGGTGCAATAAATACATGCAAACACACTGATAACCCCATTTGCGAGGGAGACATGTTAGGGGAGACTCGGCAAATAACAAAACATCCCTCTGTAAACTAAATTGTCTCAACGTGAGAATGATATTAAGTAAAGAAAACATTGCTAAAAATGTAAAAATATGTTTAGAGCCAAACCCGATTTCAGTGTAAACTAATTTAATCTAGGCCTGCGGGGGGCCTTTTTACCCTTTAAAACTGTACAGTTTTTGTATAGTTCTATTAATTCGAATAAAACTCTCAATATATATGACAATCTCATGGGCGAACCAGTAACGATAATAATCAGCTAATCCATACAGAAATAACTTGAAATTAAACTAGTAAAAAGAGTAAAAAAAGTGAAACCTAGCTGATTATAACCTGACCTAATCTACTATTTTCAATTTCAAATAACTCAAGATGCGCACAGAAGCAGGAAAAGTAAAGAATGTTTCAGATGACACGCTTATTTCCTACATTCCTACTTTTATCTCTGTATCGAGCTATCCACGGTGAGCCAGCGCATGGGCCCCAAAACATTCATTGCATGATTCTTGTTCCATTCGGATGGATTTTTCTGTAACTACGTCTACGATAACAGAACACTCTTGCAAGGTCATTCAGTTTTCTAATGCATGCATATCTTTTGAGAGAAATTTCAACTCATAATAATTTTCTGTCCACGCGCAACAGCAGATAACAAGAATTTCCTCAATTTGACGATTCTTGGTATATAATTCTAAAAAGAAAATTCGTAGAAATCTGTTGAACATCAAGCTAATCTAATATCGCTCTGGAACTAAAAATATCCTTGTGCAAGGATAAGTATGTAATCTATTTGATAAGGAAAAAAATTGCTATAAAAGTACATTGTTCATTCCACATTGGTAGTGCAATAACAATAGACAGTTTTAATCAATTAAGTGCGATAAACTTCCTGGTAAATTGTATGTTTTTAATAACACGTAATTAGGAATATCCTGTCGCATCATGAAACCTAATTTGATATCAGTTCTTTTAGTGCGGTTGATTATCTACTGAATGTGGTAAGAACAAATTAGTGTTTCTAAATAGCAATTGCTTGATAAATCCATTCAGGGAAGTAATTACTTATCTATACATAACATTTTAACTATTTTTTGTAGTAATTAAAGCTAAAACTACAAACTTCCTGAAAAATCACATGAAATTATGGTAAGCTAAATTTGAAATAAAAATATGTAGGTATGCATTTATTAAAACAATATTTTCGCTCTTCGATTACGTATGAAAATAACTGCAATGTCCAGTGGTCCAAGATTTTGAACCTCTAACTGAGGATGGCGAAACGCGTTTTGGTTTTCTAAACATCTTGTGGAATTTTGGAGTTGCAAGCGTCTTTTTTTTGTTATTTATATCAGTATGGTTAAATGACTTGCGTTTGATATCTAGGATGTGTTGTTGTTCAGTCAGAAAAATTAATTGAAAATTGCCAATCTTTCGACGTGCTGACGCTGACCGTGTTTAAATGTTAATCTTCGATCGTCGTCGGATCATAGGTACAAGGGATGAGGAACCTTGACTCACAGTGAGGTGCCTTTATACCTTGGGATTGTTTTTGGTTATGGTGAGAGAGGATTTTCCGATTGTCTTGTGTGAAGTACTATGCTCTAGGAGTTAGGCTATACTTAATGGAAAAATCTTCCCAGATTGACCATGTGTCATGTGCCTGATTGGCAAATGTAAAATAGGTACTAATATTCACCATTGAGTGTTCTATGCGCTCATAATTAGTTAGGTTAGGTTATGGTATGGAAGATCTACCCAAATTTTAACGGGCTCAATTAGTACGTGTGTATTACATAGTACTATTAATTTTTATGCATTATTTAGTTATATTTTGAATTATGTTTTGAACTAATTTCCGTACCTTCTTGACTTGAGAATTGCTTCATCCTTTTGTGGCACTTTCATAGATCATATTGGAATTGTTTCTGAAGAAGCCATAGAATAAAATGTTTGTAATGTTAACAGAGATTTAATTTTACATTAAAATCATCAAGTATCAGTTTGGCCCTTTAATCTTCAGAAATTCCAAAAAAAAACAAATTTCTGTACAAAAATGTTACTAGAGGTACCTATCTGTAATGGAGAGTACCTACCTAACCTTTAAATGTTAATAAATTCTCATATGGGTGATTATTATAAGTCATCGTCATGTACTTGTTAAAGACATCAAAGGGTTTTGTAAGAGGTTATAGCAGTAATAACAAAAAACTACATTGCCCTTACACTTCTCTAGTTCTTTGAAAGCATTTCTTCTGAATATGAGGGACGTAAGCAAAACTCTCAACTAAAAAAAAAAAAGAAAAAGAAAAACTATAAAAACGTTACTTTTTTCTGTTAGTTCTTTTCGATTCATGTCAGAAACACATGCACGTAGGTTTGCGTAACTACCTTCGGCTTACTGCGATCGAAAAAGCTCTTGTAGGTTGTCGTCTCTCCTCAAAAGGGTTGATTTAGGTCGCGATCAGTGCCAAGAACAAACACCGTGACATTATTGTTACAGATTGGCTTTTAAACATCGGTTACACGACACGCATTTACATGAAAAGACGTCATTTATAAAGATGTTACTTTTTTAATGTCTGTGAAGATCGCTTTGAGGGCTGAGACAGGTAGAACACGTACCACCGGGGCTTAAAATTAAAGGGCGAATGTCATTTCCACTATTCTCATTGATTTCAGTATTCTGAAGGTTACTTACTAACGCCTCGGCTTCACACAAGTTTTTGCAGGCTTCAGGAGACCCAAAAGGGACCCTTTATATATGTGTGGCAATAAAGCTGACAACACAAGGAATCAAAATGAATTTCTAAAATGTCGAAATTAGGGGATTTTTAGGGATTAATTTGGTGCCATGGTCGAAAATTGGGGTTCATAATTCATGTTTGTTCAAGTAGTAGAAAATGTTATTTATGTTTCATTCCCACCAGCATTAGTAGCTGTCGGGCGGAGTACGCCGGTAGGTCCTCTTCAGTCTCCTTTCAGGGAATCGTGGGAATGGGTGAGTGGTGGTTGAGGTGCGAAATATAAGAAGGACGAAATGAAGACAGAAGAATGTTGTATCTCCAGAATTTGCCTAACTGATTAAAGGAAACCACAGCCTCTTTAACCATTTTTTAGAAGTAGGGGGGAATGGATGAGTGATGGTTGATGTAAGAAAGATGAGATTGAGGAGAGTGAAAGATTATTTGTGGAATTTGCCTAAATAATCCAAGAAAACTACAAAAAAACTTGGACCAGAGCGGACGGACTTGGAATCGAACTTGTGATCCTGCCGAATGCTAAGAAACGGTCTAAACCTCAGGGTCATGCTTCTCGGTAACTTTTCACAGCAAGTCAGGTGACATATGTATCATTATTTTAATTTTCTTGGTATATGAAGCAGAAATATTAATAGGTAAGTAACGCTCAATATCAGTTTGTCTATTATAAGGTGTGTGGAATTTACATTATCCAAAAAGTGAAAAGATGCGCCTGCATGTTTCCACATCGGTACACACCAACCCTTGCACTGTCGCGACTTTTATTGAAGTGAAATATATCATGAGGACTAAAAGGGGTAGCAGAGGCTATATTTCACGCCACTAAATGGGAATATGAATTAAATTATCTTCAGTAGGTAAAGTAGTGACTAGGCGCAAACGAAAATCTGTTTTTAAAAACTTTAAAGGTGAGCTAGGTACTTATTCTTTTGAATTAATTTTCTTATGTCTGGCGGAAGTAATTGTTTGTGAGTTTTGATAACAAACATTTACCTAATAATAAGGATTTCTTTCGTTTTTCTAAATGTTGAAGTTGAACGTTTTTCCGACAAAAGCGAGTCGATATATGATAGGGCACGTTTTCCCGGCCAACTTTACAACCCTTAGAAAATGTCACGGAAACGTTTATCCAGATCCGCGACGCGAAGCATCAGGACAACGATGCGCCACGGCATGCCGTCGAGGGGGGACCGGGACGGGAGACCGGTGGATCCCAGCAGACGTCCCGCCTATTCGCCCCACCCCCAGTACACGCCTCTCCCGAAGTATCCCGGGGACAAGGATGCTTCAGGAGGATGATGATGCAGCTAGTATTCCTGCAGATCGTTTACGTCACGCACACGACACATCTTCACTGCTTCTTCTTTTTCCTCTTCTTCTAATTTATTTCTTCGGTGCGCCCAACTAAAGAAGTCGCCATCATCTCATAAGTTTGTGTTTAATTATTTAAAATAAACAAATGAAAAATTAGTGCTTGCATCTACTAGGAAGTTCGTTTCTTTTAAATCCAATAGAAAATGACTTTGTTTTCGTTATCGTTCAGCGTGACTATACTTCAGTGAGTGAGGATGGCAGTGGTGTTTCAAATTAATTGTGGTCGTTGCTCATGATTCTCTGAAGATGTGAGAGTAAAACATGAATATAGGATGACAGGTAGGACAATTCTCAAATGCTTCTTTGATTAATCTTTTGATACAGTCGTCTATCAATTCATTAAACTTGTCATATGAAAATCTGAAAATGAAACAATTTTGAATTTAGTTTTCAATCCAAGAAATGATTCTGTTGAGTACGTACGGCAGGTCTTTCGGAATCAGATTTAGATTTGCAACACAAGTTTCAGTTTCCAGTTTTACCAAAACGATGCCAATGAAAATGTTTGAGTTTACCACTGCGACTAATTGATTCACTCAAACTGCGCCCAACTCTTTGTGAATCATGAAATAATACAATTCTTTGTAACACATCGTTGACTTATAGTACCTACATTCATGTTCAGCAATTTTTGGACATAATCTCCTTTAAAAATTTGAAGTAGGTACAATATTCCACATTGACTCAAAACTGTGATTTTCGTGTAGAAACGTTTCAGTGTAGCTCATAATTTAAACTGAAATTTCATTCTCAATCCGGGTCAGGATTTATTAATAAACGCTTCAAAGAATTCGCCGCCTACAAATAATCCGAAATTTTTGATTTTGTTTGTGGTTAGGATTTGTTTGTTTCTTTTACGATTATTTATCTGTACGGTACAAGGGAATATTGGAAGGCGGTTCAAATGACAATCAGGTGCTAAAATCAGTGCCTAACTGCTGAAACATGATAACGACCCATCATGCACGGATTGTGGTAAATCCTACGCAAACAGTTCGGCTATTCTACAAAAGGTTCATGAAAATTATCAGAACTGACCATACCAGATAGTTAGTTACCAATAAACATCTGTTGTCTTTACCGACCGCGCGACAAGATACAAGTAAGTTAATAATTTGAAGGATTGGGTGAGTCCAATATGAATTTTGACTCAATCGCCATTTTTATCTCCTACACATTCTTAATATTGTTTCGGTGTGTAAATCAAATGGTATTTTTCTCGCCATCATGAAAGGGCAAAATCTACTATAAGGTAGCTCATATTTGATATCAAAAGTGATTTTGAAAAGTAATGATATTGGAAATTAAGAGTAGGTAATAGGTTCAGAAATAATTTTGAATGAAACTTGATGATACGAATATTAGGGATAAGGACTTCCGAGCGTCATAACCCAGAAATTTAGAGACTATTGCTTAGCATTCGGGAGGACACCCCCCCCCCCGAATCCTGGTCCATCTGCCCTGGTCCATGTTTTTCTCTGGTTTTGTTTGGATCACTTAGGCAATGGCTTAGTATTCCACAGATAATCTTTCATTCCCTTCTGTCTCATCTATCTCACATCAGCCATCACCTAACTATTCCTCCTATTTTTAAAAGAAGGCCAAAGAAAACTGAAGAGGCTCGGGGTTTCTTGGATCACTAAGGCAAAATTCTGGGGCAGTAATATTACACAGCAGATAATCTTTCACTCCCTTCTGGCTTCATTTTGCCCTTTTTAGCGTAGTTCGGAGGAACTGTCCGATCACCAACATTAGCAGGGTGGGAATAAAACTCCCGAATTTTTTTTTATAAGGACTTCTAATAAATCTTCAGCAGTTTTACTATCTCTTCGTTATTATTGTAACCACAAATTAATATTTTGTGTTTTCTTTTTATGTGTAGGTATCTAATTTGTACTTGTTAATATTGTTCGGGGTACAGGTATATGATGAACCTCAGGGGTGGCTGGTGTACACATAGGTTCTGGAGAGACGCAGAACTGCCGAAAATTAGATTTGTCATTTGCTGCCTATTACTAAAGTTTAATAATATTTGTACTAATTTAGTACATCTACACATAAAATCGCCTTTTCTTGGCCGTCCAGTACTGAGTAGCAGACCATACGAGTCAATGAGTCTGGTGGTTGGGCACCACAGTTTGCTAGCTGCATTCAACCTAGCTAATTAGGGTGCTGGTATAAGTACCTGCAAATGCTTTTTATGCTAACAGAGCGACATGGCCTAAAGGTTTCGACCCGATTCGATTCCGGGTCCGTCTGCCTTGGTCCAAGTTTTTCTGTGGTTTCCTTAGATCACTTAGGCAGATTCCACAGATAATTTTTTATTCTCTTCTGTCTTCATCTCGTCCGTCTCATCTTTCTCACCCGGAACCACCACCCACCCATTCCCACGATTCCTGAAAGCAGACTGAAGAGGGCCTTCCGCCCTACCTTCCTGCGTAGTCCGGAGGGACTGCCCGCCCACCAGCATTACTGGCTGGTGGGAATGAAACACCCAAGTTTTAGTTTTAAGTTTTATTTATGCTAGGAAAGTGGGACTGTAGTACCTATTTCATTAGTAATATGATAATAAATCATGGTAATATTTACTATATAAAGTACTTATACGTTTGTGGGCAGATGTATACCTACCTGATAGGTTTAAAAATAATTTTCGCTTGATGACGATGCAGATGGAATTCTATCGATGTCTATGAGATAAGGATCCTTACGAATCATTAACGGTATTCCAGTTCCATTTTTGCGTGTTGACAATTTTTCGTACGAATTCACATGAATTAGATAAAAGACGTGGTATGTCAGGCTGTTAATATGTATCATATCACCATTTGCACATGCACGTTTTTTGTACTTATTCTTCATCCTCCGCTTTTCCACGAAGGGACACTAATCATCCATTAATGACTGTACATCCGCAACAAATTGCCGTCTATATTGTCTCCAGATAACTAATGCACATGCACGAATGGGAAAAATCTCCAAAGGTTCAGTGCAATTGCACTCGCGTTCTACCATTCAGTGTGTATCCTACGATCTGAATTTTTGATTATAAATTACATATTGAGTTTCAATGAAGAAACAACTCAATGAAATGGTAGATGCGGTCTTAAAACATATTTTTCTTGTTAAAACTCTTAGAATATTATGTTTTGTTCATCATTATCATCATCATAGGGTCCTCAGTCCTAAGACTGGTTGGACACGTACCTCCACTCTTTCCTATCCTCAGTTAAACTTCGCATTTCCCTAAAACTATAACAACCCACATCCTTAACTATTTGCGAACAGTAATCTAATCTAGGTCTACCTCTACCCCTCCTAACTCCTGTTTCTGCTTCTAATATGTCTCTGACTAGACCTTCATGCCTGAGAAG
>NW_020442460.1:2006806-2014684 GCF_000699045.2 Agrilus planipennis | reverse complement strand
TTGGGCTTCGAATTGCTTCCGCATCCACCGTATTCTCCAGATCTGGCCCCCAGCGACTACTTCCTGTTCTCAGATCTCAAAAGAATGCTCGTTGGGAAAAAATTTTCGTCGAATGAAGAGGTGATCGCCGAAACTGAGGCCTATTTTGAAGCAAAGGACAAATCGTACTACAAAAATGGTATCGAAAAGTTGGAGGATCGCTATAATCAGTGTATCACCCTTGAAGGGAATTATGTTGAATAAAAAAAACGAATTTTGCAAAAAAAATGTGTTTTACTATTTTAGGCCGGGGACTTTTTAATTGACCTGTTACTTCCACACGTTTCATTGCCCATCCAATTTGTTGTTTCTGATGGATGTCCAGACGAAATTATCTCTAAAGTAGGTTCCGCAAACGTACAAACTGTGCTGTCAACTTTCTCAGGATCATAAGGATACCGTCATGTCCTTTTGTTTGATAGTCAGCAAAGCGCTTACTTGCTGTATTGTATCATATCTATTGCCATGTAACCTTACAACATCTGGAGCAAACTTCAAGAAGGATGTTGTAAACTGTAGTTTTATCTGACTTCTTCAGAAGATCGAGTAAAGTGAGTCTAATGGGCTGTTACTAAACCTTTTGAGTAGGCTTGTACATGTTACGTCTATCAGGCAAATGCAATCTTTTAATAATTTTACAATGAGTAGTGTTACATGTGATGTTCTACCATAATGTAGGAATTCAGACAGCGATCTCATCGTCAGCGATTTCTCCTTTTCCACTGCAGAAGATGATGATAACACTATTGTTTTGACGTACACTGTAACTACTTATTTCAACTTTAAGATCGCTGTTTGTCAGTTGTAATTGCAAAGTAATGGTTATGTTATACATCGGGACGGATATAGCTTATTATTCCTGGAAATTAATTATGAATTTCTGTTGCTTTATCGGACAAGATGACTGCATTGTTGTAACAACCATTGTTTGTTTAGTCTGAATGTATTCCAGAAGTAGTCGTATCACGTATTTTGATTTTTAATGCTCCAATATGCATGCAGCGCTGTCATCTTTACCACTTTGCAACGCACTTCTTCTGAAATCGAAGAATAACTTTGAAAATTATATGAAACCAATTTATAAAATTAGTCCAATGCATTCTCGTGTAGGAATTGACTCTTTCGTTAGTGCTCCAGATAAAATGAAGGAGACCATGACAATTAGATTATTATTGCCTAAGTTATCTTTTAATTACATTTAAAGGCCTGTAATGGAATTAATTTCACGGACTTAAATAAAAGCCTCGGCAGCCAATAGTACGTACGAGAAATGTAAACATATTCACTAGCTCCGTAGCAGTCAACCAAAATAATCCACAATTTTATCTGTCAACTTGACACCCATGTGATGGGAAAATGTATTGTTAAAAGCCCACTACGTAACCAACTTAAACAGGTGGTGCTTTTCGAATTATAAACGCTATTGCTTCACAAAAATATTTTGCAAACGATATAGAAAGGTATGGGTAAAGTGTTGGTAAACTATGTGTGTTGGTTCATGGATACGTCCGTCTTCTTTTTGTCGTTACACTTTTTGAAACATTAATACTCAATTGACAGTAATAAAGACCATCATGGTCATGATTTTTGATGAAAAATAACTTTATTCGCGGTCAACACAGATCCCAGACTCTTCAAGTAAAAACAGGAATGTCAAATTTTCTTCCAAATATATTGAGCCATCTATATAGGTACCTACCTATGTTAGATACCATCCGCAATGCTGTTGAAAGCAGAATGAATTAGAATCGCGTTTGTATCAGAATAGCGGTAATTTATGAAATTTCCAAATAAAACTTGAAATGCGAAATATTTAGGCATTACCAATTTTGGCGTTTGACGTTGTTTTATAAATAATAGCTAAATTCCATTGGTTTTGGAAAATCCCTCTTCCTGGTATGTGATGGTCATGCAGTGAATTGGGTTTCTCAGTTTTGAGTGTTCATAAAATGAGTCGTCTCTAAAAGTCTTCCAGACTTGTTTTTTAACCCATTAACTCATGTATTCCTTGCTAGCCGTTCGATTCGGTAATTGAATGAGCAACTTAATTACTGTTTATTGTTTTCGCGTAGGCATTAATGGTTACACCTAGGAGTAATAACAATAACCAAATAGGTTTGTCCATTTTAATGGCGCTTAATCAATTTACAACAAGCTTTATGCAGTGGCGCAGGATGATACGGTCACAGGGTTTTACCCATTTCTTTTTGGGTTTATATTAGTTATATACATATAAAAGTACAGGTCGGACGAAGGAAGCTGGCGAGCGATCGCGCAGGTACTTGCCCATTTATGACCTATTTGGGTAAGTCACTTGGAACCGATACACAAATAAGCTTTCAGTAGGCGTAAATTATGCTATTAATACACATAGGACAGTAGCGTACTAGAAAATTATGGAGAAACATAACTTACCAAAAGAAAAAAAAAACTATTGCTCTTGTTTTATAGTTAGTTTTCTGTCATCATGGAAATCTCTATCACTGTCACCAACATCAACAATTAGTTCTTCTATTTGTTTGTCTATTACTTGCTCACCGATCCCTGCTTTTAAATATTTAATCTACGCCCCTGATAGGAATACTGAAGAAAGAGGACTGCAATCGTTATACCTAAAACTGCCTACTTTTGCCACTGCGCATCCACGCCACTTTAAAATTTCAACCAGCTTCCAGCGTCAGGCCTGTACGTCCCTGTGTTTTATTGTCATTTGGATTTTAATGTAAACCTGCGAGGTCATTCCTTGCTGATAGAAAACCTCGGAAAAGACGAATGTTCCTATACATTAAATTAAAAGTTTCGACATTGTATGTTCAATAAAAAAGAGTGCGGGATGACTGTCTACACGGCTAACACGTGGGTGACTAAAACACACTCCATACATATGAATTCCTGTATGTAGATGGCTGAGGGAATTTATACCAATTTTCCTATACTACGTTGTAGATGATGCTGCCCTTTGATGAATGCATGTAATGGAATCTATAGTTTATATATTCTGCGAGGAAAATCTTTGTGGAACGTTAATACTGATACGATTTTATCGTATTTTTTCTGGATGTACCATAGGTTTTCATCTCTCACAACAACCAACGTTTACGTCCCATAAAATCTTTTAATTCACATTGTGGTCTGTTTTGCATATCTATGTTTTGATTAACTTGTGCTGTTGCCCAACTGTAAAATGAAAATAAATTTTGCGACCGCACTTTGACTACGGCTGTTAACTTGGTAAATTGGATTTACATTGGAGACTGGCGACCGTAGAACATTAGAAATTAATAATAGATCTATTTGACAATAAGCTTTGACCTTATCTTTACTGCCATCCGGACCGTTATCCAATGGTATAATAGCGAAGGCAGTAGCCACTTGCATAATTAATATTGACGTTTTCGAAGAGTTCCACTGTTGTTTTCTTTGATTGTGGTCAGTGAGGCAACCCACTTTGTAGTGGAATTAGACGGGAATGAAATATCGGCGTTTACATTTCGATTTCTGAATCTCACGCAATTGCTTTTGCAATACAACATCGGCAGTATAAATGGGTAATGCCTTTCTGGTTTCTATAGGAGGTTCATATTCAGTCATATTCAGGATAGGATGCACTTTTTTAACCCTGGTCATTAATCTTTCTTTAAGCCGTTGAGAAAGGATATTACATTTTTTTAATTAGCTCGTTGGGCATGTGGAATTGTTAATAAACTATTAATTGACCACAACGGCAGATAGGTCAAAACAATTCGCCGATAATAATCATTGGTAGGAAATCCGTTTCATAAGCACACATAAAATAATGTTGATTTGTAACTACCTAGTGTACAGTAGTGTCATTTGTGCCCAAGTGCCGTAATGTCAAATCAAAATTAATTACTAATTAAGGCTTCAATTTGTAAGTTATCTTATTTTAAGTCTACCAGACAACCCTTTTCTGTCCAAAACGTTATCAGTAATTGCTAGTTTTCTTTTGTGAATCTTCTATGTTTCTGTTTCTATTCCAGAGGACAGTGAAGATGAATTAGAAATCTCCGATCAACCTCTTCAGTTGACGGACGAAGATTGTTCAATGGAACAGGCGATGCTCCCTCAAAATAACGAGTCAGATACCGGCTACCCATTAAGTTCCCCGCCTCACAGCCGCGGCAACGAAGATTTATCATACACCAGCACCTCGGGGTTTAAACAAACCGACAACCAAATAGTCGATGGTCCCAAGCTCACCTTGAAACCGGTCAATCAGTTATACGACAATTTCTCCAAAAACCATACATCCCCCAATTACAATCAAAATTCCCCTAGTTTTAATCCGAATCCTGCCAATTTTGACATAAATAATCCTGATCTTAGCCGATATTATGGAAATCACGAACTTACCAATGGACTGACAGTGGATAAAGAAATAGTTCGCAATAATCAATATCCCAATTTCTCACCTCATGTATTGCCAAAAGAATTGGAGTTTCGTAATGGAAGTATCTATTCAAGAACTTTAATTCTAAAGGGCAACAGGTATGGACCATTCTATGGCAAATGGGAAGGAATGCCCCAGGACCGTAAATATGCATGGCAGGTAAGTGATTAGTAATAATTAATTGAGTAAAAGTAAGTTTACGACGGCCTCCTTGAGTTTAGCTTCGAATACAGTAGAACCTCGATAAGATAAAGACCACGGGAAACGTAAAATAATTTGAGTTATTGAAGTTTTTACTTACTAAGGGTTTAAGTTTTAAAATTATGGATTTCCAGTGACGTAACAAACTGTTCAGCTTTTTCCTTTAGTATAGGTCAACTTATATTAATGTTTTTGCATATTTCTACACTGCCCAAATCATGTAAACAAGCATTTTTCTAAATTAGGAAATTCAGCAATTCTTGTCTTTTACATAGAAGACTTTCTCCCGATTCAAACCACTTTTCACTGCTTAATGAGGTGCGATGCCCAAATTATTCGTTTAAGTTATAGACGGTTTTTATTTTAAGTAATAGAGGTTTTAGACTCCGAAGGGAAGGGAACAGAAAATTTTATGAATTTATAGAGATTATTACGTTATCCACGTTTAAGTTATCAAGGTTCTACTGTATTGCAATGCTGACAAAATCACCAAAGTACGTAGAAGTCATATAAGTGATACTTAGCACTGCTAAGCACAACTGCTATGCCGACTATCAAAGAAAGATGACCATGATAACACTCAATTCGCTCGAGTTGTCTTTTTCAACCGTAATTTTACGATCTTAGGCTTGTCTCCTTGTCTGTCAAAAAAGAACGTTGGTAGCACTGCAGGTCTGTCATACTACGGAACCCAACCACTCAACTTCAGAGATGCTGTCTTTAACTGTACATCCGCCATTAATTGTAACATTGATGATTAACTGCGATGTGATTTCTGTTATTTGTTTCATAACGACATCATTGCGATGACGTTATGCTTATTAAGCTTGAAAAAAAAATCATTTTTCTGAATTGGCAGATTTATTCAATAGATAAACGAATTCGATGCTTTTCAAAGTTCACCTTTGTGCGTTTGAGTGTAGAAGACGTACTTTTATTTCTTTTACTTTATTGGCCCAATTTTTAGCTCTCACGAAACCGTAAAGGGTCCTAAGGGCCTTTGATGCTTAGCGCTCTTTGATTATTATTATTATTATTTGGGGTTCATATTATTGAGAGAGCATCTGTAGACCATGGATCGCTTAAGGTTACCATAATAATAACCCAAACAATTCAAAAATGTACAAATAAGCCTAAAAACACTCGATATAAAGATCCGGTTACACATGATACGGTAAAATAACACAGGAACGACGTTTTCCTTGTATCCGGAGGGGTGTGAATTACCAATATTGAAATCTGAAATGGGACCATTATTAAACAAGGGTGCAGATCGAAGGGTAGTTGCAACTCGGAAGAAAAATATAGCAAAAAATATTCCGGAATTAATTTATTTTGATTTCGTTTTAATTTTTGGCCGTACTAAATGAAAACAACTTTTTCTTTCTGACTGTAGCACTGAACAATTCAAAATAATATTCTCAAATCGATTCTACAAAAAAGAAATGGTTCCTGAAGCGAATCAAATATGCTTCGCACGGGTGCAATGCTGATACTAAATATACTACAGAATGTCTGTATTTACAACATTCGCAGTTTTTTTGTCATTAGACAATACAAACCGGCCGGTACCGCCACAACCACTAAGTCCCTGTATTTTAAACTGTAATATCTCTTCGAAAATATTCATTTAAATTACATGCTGTAAACGGTCATATTGATCTATATTAAATGCAAAATGTATTTAAAAGTACCTACTTAATTGGATAAGGATTAATAGTGTATTGCTTAAAATCGCTTCGTAAATAAGCCATTATTTCTCCTAAAAAGTAAAGGATAAAAATTGGTTATTGTGGGTTATCCCTAAGAGATAGACATATACCATCCCGGACTTTTTTGTAGACCTTTTTAACATATACAATACTGTAGTACATTATTTTGATCTATCTCGTGGGGTTCAGCCAGCGTTTGCAATGCAAGTCCAAAAAATATGTTTATTTACGACATCACATTAGAAACCTCTAAAATTATCAGTGTTTCTCTACTATATTATGCATGTATTATACATATAAACCTTCCTCTTAAATTACTCTATCTATTAAAAAAAAACCGCATCAAAATCCGTTGCGTTATTTTAAAAATCTAAGCATAGATAGGGACAGACAGCGGGAAGTGACTTTATTTTATATTATGTAGTGATTAGACATTATTTTCCATCATACAATAGCATATCTAATGATGCGAAATTCAAATTTTTCTTATCTGAATTCTTCTAGTTTTTCGTCTGTGATTAATATTAGCTATAACCTTACTTTCCACCTACTTCAAATGCCGTTTAAAACTATTTAATTGCCTATAGAAAAATACAATTTTTGTGGAGAATGTTAAGCAGCAGGCCGTGAAACTTGTAATTTCAGCATAACAACAACAACAAAGCTTTCACCCCATCGTATTCAGTTTGCGTATTTTGCCGTGCGAAGCAAGATTATTCCGATCCTCTTTCTATTCAAGGCAAAATCGGTTCGAAAACCCCTTTTTCACACATATTTCGGCCCTGTCAATCATTTCGACACCTGGAATTGACACGAACATTAAGAGTTCTGTGGATACGGTTTGAAAAACGAATAATGTTCAATAGCATCAGCAAATAACTAGTAAATTTCTACCACAAGAGGTACCTTGCATCATGAAATACTTTTGATCAGGTATTCTTTTGTTTTCGTAAAACAAAAATGGTATTAGATATTGTTTCGTGTAAGTTAACGAATTTTTGCTAGGTTATGTTAGCCCATGTAACTAGGGTTGCCACCCGTACTTTATTATAAAGTATTGTACTCTATTTCGACTGTGCGTACGTTACACTTTACAAGACACATAAAGTACGCAAAAGTACTTTATTTAAGGCCTGAAGTAAACATCGTAATTTTGTAAGCGATTACTCTAAATTCAGAGTATTTTTACATCAATATTGCATAGAAAAATGGCAAGCCATATTTACGGAAAAACCTGATTTCCCAAATCTGTTCAAAGTAGTGTCACTTTTGCTATCCGTTCCGGCCACTTCAGCCTTTACAGAAAGAGTATTCCCTGTTATGAACGCAAAGTAACGGGACGACAGGAATAAAGCTTCATTAAAACTAATGAACTTTGAGTTTATTTAAATCTTTGTTTGCCATGTTTAGAGGCTATTAATGTATTTAAGAGCAACAGCAATTTGTTACTGGCTGCTAGGTGTAACAAAAAATATGTTTTTAAAAACAAAAAATAAAATACTTTATTTTTATGCT
>NW_020442460.1:1977449-2005536 GCF_000699045.2 Agrilus planipennis | reverse complement strand
CGGGACGACAGGAATAAAGCTTCATTAAAACTAATTAAAAATTAACTTTTAGTTTACTTAAATCTTTGTTTGCCATGTTTAGAGGCTATTAATGTATTTAAGAGCGACAGCAATTTGTTACTGGCTTCTAAGTGTAACAAAAAATATGTTTTTAAAAACAAAAAATGAAATACTTTATTTTTATGCTGAGTACTTTTTTTTTAACCTTTTAGTCGAGAAATACTTTATGTAAAGCCTGAAAAAGTGGCAACCCTACATGTAACCCTAAATTGGTTTTAAATGTTTTAATTTGTTAGGGTTAAAATTATGTATCTAATATTTATAAACATTTAAGCTTGTTACACTTATTGTTTATTCAGGTCTTCATAAGCCAGGTTACCCTCCTGGATCTTGGGGGTCCCATTAGATTTTTATACCACCAAGTGATATAATTTATTCAAAAGATTCCATTTGAAATTTAATTAGAGTTTTTGCAATAACATTACCATCGGATCGAATAAATTATTGTGTATCTTTTTCGTACTTTTCAAACTCATCCAATATTCATAACGACTTCTGAGCGTGTCTTAAAGGTGGAACGTTTAGTAGCTGATTCTCATGCAAATAAGCCTGCAAGGAAAATTGACGAAAATGACATGTGTCAATCGGATGCTGAATAAAGGCAATCATATCTAAGTGCGACCATAAAAAGATTAACATACCAACAATTATACCTATCGCGATACATTCGGGAAATAAAAAAAATAATGGTGGGGACGATAAAGCAGATTTTAGCTCCGTGAGATTATCCGGTGTTGTAGATATTGATCCAAGTTCCCACAACTTCTTTTGAGAATTCTTCAATTTTCATTTAAAACAAAATATCTCTACTGACGGCGTTTACTCGACTATCTAATTTATTAACCTCTGTTTTTGTTTTTTTTTTTGACGTGACAAAACATGACTCATGCGGCGTTACCTCGCTCTGAAGCGTTCCATTTAAGGCTTGAAGTGCAAGCGAGAGCGCGGAACGAGCGACAAAGAGGCACAATCGGCCTCCGCGTTCGGCAGCGTTCGACATCTGTCTCTCTCCTACTTGAGTGAGCGATGCGTCCGCGTGGACAGCTGCTATACAATAATACATTTCCATTTACCTCCTTCTCTATATCCATACAAAATATCTATCAAACAAATAAAATTAAAATTTTCTTTTGAAAAATGAAACCATTCCATCAGTATTTTCTGATGACGTTGTCACGTTCAACTATCGTCAGTAAACCGACTTTACAGACAACCGATTTTTTTTGATACAAATGCTGTAAACCTTCCAATTTCTCATAATTTTTGTTGTTAAATTTATTCCTGAAACGAAGCGTTCTTGATTCTTTTTGTACACGATTATCACGTTTCTAATTATTTAATTTTAGAAATTTGTAAATATTTTTGGAACAAATTTTATGTTGCCTTTTTGGGATGAGGCATATCTATTAATACTCCAAAACAGCAATCGTATTAAGATGACAAAGCAAATCCAAAGTTGATCTTGTTGGAGAACTCGAACAAAAAATCCAAAGTATATTTTTATGAGCTACCGCCTTCGGACAACGAAATAGCTAAAGGTAAACGGTTAAGAAAAATGAAAAATGGAAGAAGTTATGCTCGGTCGCTGCTCTGGAATAAAACAATAAATTCCAGGTTGCAGATGTGGTAGATGTGATGGTGGTAAAATGGCTCTCACACATCGCCACCGTTGGCTGCAATTGGTTGTCGACGTTGGTCATAGTAATAATGTAAAAGGCCGCGTTCACATATTGCCAGCCTGATTTATTTGATTGCGCGGCGTCGGTATCCGTCGTGACGCCGTGTCTACGGCGACGCCAACGACGGTGTTACACTTGCACGCAAAACCCATAAACCATATCGATTCCCGCGACGACACGCGCGCTAACAAGGGACGGATACGGATGTGGATGTGTTAGGAAGTGATTCCAAGAGGGTCGCGTTCAGTACTTCTTCTTTTAAAATACTCGACGGTGCTCGAAAGTTCCTGTAAAATATTTCTTTTGCGTTGTAATAAATTCAATGAAAGTTCTTGTAAACCAAAAAAAAAAAAAAAATTGTAACTGTAAGTTTCAAAGTTTAGGTTTTTATGGTCAGTATCATGTATCATCCACCGTTAAAAAATTATTGTCCGGACTTAATCTCATACCATTATATCTCCTGCAAGTTTGGCTAGCGTTAAAGCTAGAAGTTAGATAATTCACAGGTCTGCGATAAAAAAGTTTTTTGTATCACGTCACATTTTTTTTGTATGTAGATTAATATATGCTTTTTGAATCGACAAATTTATTTCTTTTTTCACAAAATTCATTTTATGGCTTATATTTCTATTTAATACTCTCTGACTGAGCATTATATTGTCTTTTACTTTATTTTAGATAGTCTGAAAGTAACTATAGTCGTTTACACCGCCTGAAAAAAAAAATAGTTTATAGCGCGCCATTATTGAGAGAGATATGATATTAACGTGTAATAAAAGATTGTGTTTTATTTATCTTTAACTATGGCTTCTGTAAAAACAATTCAAGTGTATTTTTTTACATTTGCGGACAATATACAATAGTTAAGTAAAGATTGAATATAACAGACTTTGTAAAAAATGCTTATTAAGCTTACTCCAGAATGAAGTTGTCACCAAGATAAACACTGGGTTACGATAAAATATGCCGGTTATGTGTTGAAGTTTTAATACAGTGGACTTATTGGTAAATTAAAATCATTGTTATTAGGCATTTCTGTCCAAATTAGAATGCAACTGGAAGTCGGAGTGAAAAATATCATCAATACGAGTTTGAAAGAAGAAAGTACTGCTTCCACCACTTTACATTAAACTTGGTTTGATCAAACAGTTTGTAAAGACATTTCGACTTGACCAACGGTGATTATTTCATGTTTAGATATCGAGGTCATGATTTGTAAAGGTTTTAAGCATATAAAAAAATCTTAAGGACACAAAAAATTACTTTTTAAGAAAAAAGTCAATTCAAAAATCACGTTTTTTGTTTGTTTATTTTCGATTTTTCCATGCTTTAATATTGTCGGAGGTATTTTTAACCAACACCATCGTTAAAAACATAGAAACACTGGTTATCGAATATTTTTTCGTCGCACTCATTACGTGGCAAGGGTTCAAATAGAAATGTGTTCTCTGAGCATTTATGGGTTAATGTGACGTGGTGTACACCGTATGAATATCGTTTTCTATTACTTTTAAGACAATTACGACAAATATTAACAATTATTAAGAAAAACACTTTTCAAAAAAAAATTTCGCAGACTGTGTTATTAGCGGCAGAAGGGTGCCGGGTTTTTCATCCCCCCTCCAATAATTAATTAAAACCACAATAATAATATGCGAATGAATCCTCGGTAAAAGGTTGAACATTGTTTCTAGAAAAGACAGACTTTCTTATCTTTGATTCGTATCAGTGACCGGATTGTTCCACTGACTTTAATTGAGGTGCAATGGGGTGAGTAGGACATAAGGCCCTGTACAGTCTCGTTTAAGATAGGTAAAGCTTGGGAAGAGTCGTAGACAGACGATAGGAAGACAAAAGGGAAGTGAAAAATTATCTGCGGAATATTACAGCCCCAGCATTTACCTGCGTGATTCAAAAAGGTCACAAAAACCTGGACTTGGGCAGTTGGGCAAGGAATCGATCCGGCGTCCTCCTAAGCGCTAAATTATCGTTTTATATCTAACAATAAGCAGCATATCACTAATCGTGGGTGAACTAGAATATTTTACAATGAGCACCGGGAACGGAATAGAATGAAAAGTTTAGAGTTCTTTATACATCACAAGTATTTATCTCTTTCAAAATTTCCAGGTTTTTAAAATGAAAAATGGTTACAGATAAGCGTAGATAGTATTTCACTGATTTTTAACGACTGTATGAGGAAATGTCCAAGTATCCGTTTGTTTGATATTCTAACGTAAATTGCCGTTCTTCATATTTAAAGAGTACAATGCTTATAAACTAGCGGCTGTCATAATTTTGACGAGTTCTCTATTCACAATTATGGGATAATAGCAGACGTAAACTGTCCCCTTGTACCCAGTTGACCTCTGGACATCTCATGTCAATCTTGCTCCATGGAACCGGTGTCTCAGACACCAACTTCAACTGATGGGAATCTTTTGCACTATTATTGTAGCTTTTCATGTTTTGGCATCAAAGAGAGTCGACAACGTAAAAATAAATCAGAAACAACTTTTTTTGGTAGCATGCTGTTGACAATATGTCCTATCAAATGAAAGACATGTTTTTAAAAACGTTCGAAGACGTAGTAGATGATTAGTAGAGAGATTACTTAGATTTTTAATTTTAAAACCCATCTAAAGTATATTCAGTTCATCAGTTCAATCTTTCGACAAATATTTCTTACAAGAATAAAACAATAATTGGAATCTTAATTTTATACATAATCTAGGAAGTCAGATAACTCAGGACGCAAACGGTTTATTTAGAAATTCGAAAGTATAGCTCTGTATGGATGCGAAACGTGGACAGATGAGTGGGAAAATTACAAATGTTTGAGATGTGCTGTTATGGGTGGATGTTAATAGCATAAAAAAAAAATGAAGAACAATTAGAAAAAGTTGGAGAACAGATACAATGGAATAAAGCAGGAAGGGAAAGGAGAGATAGATGCAGAAACAAAAGTAAAGAGAGGTAGAGGAAGATTACGTTCCTTGAAGATATCCTAGTTTTCGGGAATGTGAACATTGGCTCAGGATAGCAAGAATTTGAAGTGCATGTCTAAAATAAACTTAATTTATGTTTTGAAATTGTACAAACAATGAGCACGAACACGTTATTGAAACCCTCCGTATATTTACTAGGTAAATGATCCAAAATAAGCGTATAACTCACGTGTCAATTTTAATTAAAATAGTTTGAATGGTGGAAGTTATTAGGCAATATTTTCTACTAAATATTTTGTGTTCAATAAAAATTAATAGCATCTGTCGGAAACCGGTAAATTGTTAAAGATTATAAGCATATAGGTACCATACGTGAAATATGACGATTGGAAAAACTTTGGCGGTTGTCGTAGAACAAACAAAATAGCTCAAAACCCTAACGCCAAAACACGACAAAGTTCACTTCAGTCCCTGAAGAAGGTAACCTTGTTACCGAAAAGTGCTTCGGACAACTACAGTGTTGTGTTCTGGTGTTGGGGTTTTGAGCTATTTTGTTTGTTGTACATATACCATAGGTGTAAAATTTGTACAATCAGAAATGCAAAATATTACTTAAAATTAAAGTTATAAACGTAACTAACATACTCAATGTAATAATAATAATTAAAATTACACTTTAACCCTTCTGATACAAAAACTATGTATACGATAGACTCCCCCGTGCAATGGATGTTAATAATAAATTGCAGCGTCTGTTTGCTGTAATGATGACTATATTTAACAGGGTAGAAACACCGAGGAGCGTCACAGACTTTTTTGCTCTCTAATTTGTCATAAAACCGCTGATATATGTGCCCTCATTTTCCCCTGTCAGTTCTAACATTACTTTTCGACCCCATTATTGGGGTCCTGGAATCTCTTCTTTTGTGTCTTTTTAGTTGACTTTCAAAAGGATAGCACAAAAATGATCTAATAGGGAACGTATGTAGATATTTACATAGAAAATAATTAAGTCTAAAATGTCAACCAAGCAAATGCAATCATCAATTTTGTTAGTTGTTTGTGTAAATACAAATTTATCCATACATACAGTTTAGACAACTTTTAGAAGTGAGTTAGTTTAATATGAAATATTAATCCGAAAATTCATGTTTGAATTTTTTTACCCACTACACGACACCTCAAATTAATGAGGAAAAAATTGTTACTGTTGTCACACCCCCGCCGGGAATCGAACCCGGGACCTTTGGCTTTACGCACCAATGTTCTGACTACTGAACTACGAAAGGTGATAACAGCAACCACGACCAACCGACCTATAAGGTTAACGATCCGTCGAACTAATGTAACTATATATACTGAATATACTATGATTAAACATACATTCAATTTAGACAACTTTTAGAAGTGAGTTAGTTTAATATGAAATATTAATATGAAAATTACCACTCGTAGTTTAGTGGTCAGAACATTGGCGGGTAAAGCCAAAGGTCCCGGGTCATTAATTTGAGGTAGTGTGTAGTGGGTAAAAAAATTCAAAAATTAATTTTCAGATTATTATTTCATACAAATTTATCCTTTGAAATTTAAATTTTGATTGTTCAAAGTTCACATTTTATTTTTTGGTCGAAAATGTCCAGTTTCGAGGTCCAAATAATCGAGACGGTCTACGAAACTGTTCAGGTCGGTCACCAGATCGCAGTAATCGGCTTATTAACACCCGAACGCGCGTCTTTTATTCAACCGATCTACCAGGTCTTTTCATTGTTATCGCTCCAGTCTGTAACTATCATCATTTCATAGATGTATTCAGTGGGCCGTGGTTGTTGTCACTTCACAGTAAAGTAGTAAGATAGCGCGTTGGGCTTCTTTCCTCAATCCATGCAGCATCTGGTCGACCATGCGTATTATTCGTGTCGTTTATAGGTGACGAGTATCGACCACGACTCAATTGAGCTTCTGCCTCATTGACAGCTGAAGTGATACATCTGTTACGGAATAACAAAAGTGACCCAAATGGAGACACTGATTGATTTTGTGTCTGCGAACACAATGCCAAAGCTTTATCTGTTTGCGCGTTTACTGAAACGGGAGATTCGTTCGGCTGATGTGTTTGGTTGCGCAAAAGGGAATAATACAACATATATATTTTGAATTCTCCCCGATAATTATTGTGATAATCCAGGCAATAAGGTCGTATGGATGGCGAAATTGTAGCTTAACGTTTAGGGATCGATTGGAATGTAGGGGTAGGAAATGTTAGGTGACGGACGCGTCAATGAAGGATTGAAACAATCTTGTAGGATTTGCCCTGACTAAGTTTTCATCTCAACCAGTGTGAAGTGGTATTAGTCTGTACTAATATACTGGTATAAATACTGGTCTGTAGCAGTACGACTGCTATATGAATCGGACCGAGTATTACTAATGTTGATGTCTTCATAAATAAATAACTAATAGGTTGGTAGGATACCTTCATAAGTATGAAGGGCTAGAGGTATATCGGAAGCAGAAATAGGTGTTAAGAGGAGTAGAGATAGACCTAGGTCAGATTTCTGTTCATAAGTATTTAAGGATGTGGGATGTTTTAGTTCTAGGGAAATGCGAAGATTAGCTCAGGATATGAAAGACTGGAGATGAAGATGACGATGATGAACAATAGCAGTGTGGTACTATGTGTATCTAAAATTTCATTTTAAATGCTACAACGATTTCGTATTATTTTTCGTTTAAATATTAAATCTTCTCCTCGATAGCACACGACAACGAAAACATATGTTGCTTCTAAAAGGGAGGGTGTTGTTTAAGAAGCGTCGGGACGCGCGTCGTTGCATGATTTCCTGTCCCCGTTTCCCTCCGTTTTTCTGGCACACACCCGCGAACACGGACTATCTTGTATCTAATAACTTATCTCGAAGTTATTTCCTAGACGTCAAAACAAGAGGCAGATAATTGATGGTAAGCGTCTCCACCCTTGCTTGACTGACGCTGGCTGCGGGGTTAAAGAAGAAAATGCGGGGTCAGGGGTGTAGGTCAACTGCCATCATTGGCAGCTGTCAGCTGATATACGAGCTAATAACCTCTGCGACACTTTGATTATAACTTTGTCCTTAGCGTGTTGTTACTTTCGAAATGTTCCAAGAACCGACTATGGGGGTCTTCCACCCTACTTCTTATGACTTGACAATTGAATATTGGCATTAATTATTACCGTTCGATCTGTCTACTGACACCCCCTCAAATTATTCGGCGAGAAATTATTATACTAAACTCTCGAATTCTTTTCCAACATAGATTAAATGTGAAACTAATAAATAGCTACTTGAGAAAATATAAATGTACTCACCCCCTCACAGGTGTCCTCAAAGTTTCAAGGGAGAAGTCTGGAAAAAAGAACATTTATTAATATCTAATAAAATATATTAATGCTAATTGTTAATGCATGTATAAAATAACATTAATTTTTATCCCAGAAAATCTATTGAATGAAGAACAATTAACATTTATGCAGCATTAAATTGTGACTCACACCTTCAAAATAAAAATAAGTACAGATTCGATTACTTTTGAGGTTAAGATCATTTGAAAATATGTCAAATTGTAACGTTTCTTTAAAACATTAACGCTTTTCATTTATCAAAATATTTAGCTACTTCTATCGCCTTCTTTATTGTTACGTTTGAATCATTTGGAGCTACTCTGCTACAACTTACTACCGAGTTTCAAAGAACATTCCATGTGCCTACCTGTATCACATAAATATGTACAATTTTTTTATAATTATATAATTTTGAATGATGCACTCTAGTATATTTCTATGTCAATAGTAGTGGTACCTACACAAACCCTGATTTGTTATGAATACATCGTGTTCTCCATCCATTGTGTTATCATTCTCGCGGCATGTCCCATTGACACCCCAATCACACTTTTGCATTTGAAAGAAGCGTCAAATGTCTGTGTCCATTGTGTCCCGTCTTACCTCCCGATTAAGTTGTCGGTCGCAAAGAAAACATTTTTCGACACAAAGCGAGAAATCGCGGCACAAATAGTTACTTCTTTTTGGTTATCTGTTCGACACAATAGTCAGTGATCGAGGCAAGAGAGAGAGGGTGGGTCCCCAGAGATGAGCCTTTCGCAGTACCTATTGGAATCTTTGAAAAATCTTCTTCGGAAGAATAATTGTCGGCAAGGCTGCCACTGATCTGATCTCTGAATTTGGGGAAGATATAATTTATCATTTTGAAACCATTGTGCTAACAGAATTGAGGAAAAGAACAGGAACGCTTGTTAATACCTAATATAGGTTGTTTTTAGATAGGTACCTGGACCTAACAAAAGTTTGAACACCTTTATGA
Organism: Agrilus planipennis; assembly: GCF_000699045.2. Classification (NCBI taxonomy): domain Eukaryota; kingdom Metazoa; phylum Arthropoda; class Insecta; order Coleoptera; family Buprestidae; genus Agrilus; species Agrilus planipennis. The sequence goes on along the minus strand of NW_020442460.1, from coordinate 1,996,491 downwards.
TTATCGCGAAGATGTGTCAATATCTTGCCAGAAACGGCAATGTCGGGCTATGAAGACAATAGTCAAATTTTAATACGAATGATGAAATCTCTCACTGATATAATTTTTAGTATGTCTATTCCCATTAATTTGAGGTTATCTGTAGTAGGTAAAGTTATAGGGTTGTTCGGAAAGTCATTTCGTTTTTTTTTTGTGGAAATGAAAGACAGTTTTCGTATAATAAACAAATACTTTATTAAATTATATATTGACCGTTCTGGTCCAACACCTTTTGCCATCTTTCTGGTAGTAGCATAATTCCACGCTCATAAAATTTTTGGTCTTTGCTGGCAAAAAACTGATCGAGGAGGTTTTTGACCTCCTCATTTGAGGTGAAGGTTTTACCGTCTAAAAAATTTTGGAGTGACCGGAACAAATAATAATCCGATGGTGCCAGGTCTGGAGAATATGGTGGGTGTAGCATTGTATCCCATTCAAGCTGTAAAAGCTTTTGGCGAGTGACCAAACTTGTGTGAGGTCTCGCGTTGTCTTGGTGAAACACTACACCTTTCCTGTTGATTAGTTCTGACCTTTTCTGTTGAAGTGCATCATTCAGTTTGTCCAGCTGATGACAGTAGACTTCCGAATTAATCGTTGTGTTATCCGGTAAAAGCTCAAAAAAAACGATTCCTTTAAAATCCCACCAAACAGACAGCATCACCTTTTTTTGGTGAATATCGGCTTTGGAAATGGTTTGAGCCGGTTCATCTTTTTTGCTCCATGACCTCTTGCGTTTGACGTTGTTGTATACAACCCATTTTTCGTCCCCAGTGATGATGCGCTTCAAAAACGGATCATTTTCGTGACGTTTGAGAAGCGAATCGCAGACGTCAATGCGGCGACACAGATTTCTCTCTGTGAGAACATGGGGAACCCATACATCGAGCTTCGAGGATAATCCCAGGCCTTTCAAGTGGTCATAAACTGTTGAATTTGATAAATTTAACCTCAATCCGATCTCACGTGTTGTTATTCGCCGGTTCACATCAACTAATGCCTTTATCGCGTCTTTATCAGCTTCAACCGGCCTTCCCGAACGTGGTGCATCTTCGACATCAAAATTGCCGGATCGAAATTTAGCGAACCAGTTCTGGCACTGGCGTACTGTCAACACACCTTCTCCATACACATCAGTCAATTTCTTTCTGGCTTGAACAGCATTTTTACCCTTTCTGTAGTAAAACAGTAAGATATGTCGAAAATGCTGCTTATCGCTCTCCATATTTAAATGGGCACCAACCAAAAACTACTGCGTAGAATTAATTGGAATTTTTCACACACAAGCCTTGCTATATGAGCTCTCAAAGCATATAAAAATTATACGGCTTAAATGTGAAGTTGGGTGCAAAAGAATACAATTAAATCCTCTGTCGGGAAAAAACGAAATGACTTTCCCAACAACTCTATAATTCAAAAATTAATTCACCAAGTTTCACATTGTCAATGTCTGTATGAAGAACAAGTCCATTTTCAATGTGTTTGTAGTAATTATGAGGGGAGTCTTCTTTAGTTTATTTATTTACTACGGCGCCCTTTATATTCTTCTTAAAACGGACAAGATGTGGATTAGTTTTAAGTTTTGTGATTTTAAATTTGGATTTTGAAGTTCTAATCTAAAGGTTTTTTCTGTACTTATCATGAACCTTCTTCCTGATCAAAAAAAACATTGATTAATTGTCAAAATTTTATGTAAGGGATCTTATATTTGTGATACACGTAAATGCCTAAACAATTCCCATAAGAATCAGCGTTTCGTATCTGTCTTGGTGTAAAGCCATTATCCTTTTTTCATTTTGTACCTAGTCAAGAATTAATACATTTGATGTTTGGTCGTCGGCGAAATTAATCCTGAAAGGAACATGCCAGAGCACTCGGATGTGAGCTTTGGGTATGAAATAAAAACTGGTGCATGCCATCACACTCATTCATAGCATGCCCACGTAACCTACACCAGAAGGATAGAAACATTTGGCTCGTCCGCATTGTAAGTGTCAACATTATAAAGATCTCATCATTCCTTTTGCCACCGAAAATCCTTAGAATGTGCCAGTTCGAATGTACATGTAGAGAGCCTCGAGTTAATGGGCCACATTCTTCATTCACAGGTAGCTTCGGTGGCATCGTGATGTCTTTATGTCCTAACGCCTTTTGTCAATCGCCGACCTGGAGTTTAACACACCAGGTGATTATTATAGCAGACAGACTTAAACCGGTAGCTCGCTTATTTTAACAAAAAGAAGTCTGTGATTAGTTGAAATCGTAAAATTTGAAATCCGACAACAATTGACGCAGTTGAATCCTCCTAAACTTTTACGATTAAAAACTTCATTCTCGCTACTAAATTTCGAAAAATATTTCTTTGGAGGAAAATCTTTCATCAAAGTTTTTCCCTTCTACCTTTGATAATTGGCAATTTTCCAGGTTTCGACATCGTTACAGAGAGAAACTTTTTGTGCACCAATTTTACGGTGCTTTTATTCCTACTTGTGAAGTGGTAAGATAGAATCACGTCTCATTTGTACTGCACATTTTGGCCCTCCACCCTGGACCATCAGTCATAAATGTTCAGGGATGCTTACACAGGAGTCAGCTGCAGATTTTCCGCATGATTTCCAAACCTTTTCTTTGTCGATTTTCCACGTTATGCGCAATTTTGCTGAAGCACGTTTTCTCGAATCCCCTACATCTTCTAAAGCAAATCCCGTTCTAACGTGGATCCAGATTATCATCCGATATCCAGAGATTATTGATTACTGATAAATTCTACCATTTTTGAATTGACTTCCTTCGAAAAAAAAAAGTACCAAAAATTAAGGAAAGGACTGGATTATAAATATGAAGGTGTAGGGTCCTTTTACCAAAATTAATTGAGATTAATGTAACATTGTTGCCCATAGTAGTGGCAGAATTGAATTGTTCTACAAAAATTAAGTATGTTCAGTTTAATTAGTTATAACCCCAATTTTATATGGGTATTTAATTCGTCACAATGGCCATCTGTTAATAAAGACGTGAAACTTTAACGAGGTTGAGTGCATTCGAGTTTTATCGACTCGACGTAAGCAGTCGCCGTTAGAATAGAAACGCTCAGGTGAGCACAGGTGACGTTCCGCTGAATAACAGGTAAAGGTAAAGCAAACAACGTAACTCGACGGAGTAAGTTCAGATGGCGTTAGTAATCCTAAATATACTTATTTTTAGAAAAGGATGTTATACAGTTTCGTATCATTATGTCATCAAAAATTAAGGGTAAACCCAAAAAACACTATTTTAATATATTATTCCTTATGAATATTTGGAAATTTATTATGCAACTGACAACTTCTGGAGAAGACTCCAGTTTTTTAAGAAATGTCCTTGTTCTGTTCGTACATAATAGGACAATTGAACCCACTCCATTAAGAGTACATTCGGAAGTACCGTCAATTAAATGTACCATCGGTAGTTATATATAGTTCTTTATATCAATAACATAGGTATTTGTTACCGGTTATATTTCTATTGTTAAAATTGTAGTTGGTAGAGAAATCAGAGGTGTAATTATTATCCTTTTAGTATTAAGAATTTAGTGCAACAATCTCCCTGAAAGCAACTAGTTAAAATTGTAAATATTCATGGTTCTTTCTTGTATAATACACTTGTTTGAATTTATTCATATAGGAGAAAAAATTGATGAAAGTGATTATCCGAAAATAACTGACTTCATCCGACAGTTTCATTCAGAGACATATTAGGAAGTTTAGGAGGGGTAGAGATAGATTACTGCTCCCAAATAGCTAAGGATGTGGGATGTTCTAGTTTTAGGGAAAATGTGAAGTATAGCTCAGGATAGGAAAGAGTGGAGGTGCGTGTCTTAGGACTGACGACCTTATTATGACGATGGTTTCATTGTTTACATAAACCTCTCTCTCAGGGTTTTCTTATATTACCAAATGGTTCTCCTAAGGTACCTCAAATAATCTTCAACATCTAAATATTATATAAAAGTTGGAATTTTAAACTCGACATTATAATCATGAGTAGCTCAAAGCAGGATTCAGTTTAACGAGTTATTAATATTTGCTTTTAGTTAGACTTTCCAATCATTGCATTATTATAAATAAACCGCTTCGATTTTAATCGATCCAATTCTATCCTAATTAATGATGTCAATGACAGATTTGCAATGCATAAACGTCAAGTATGTATGTATTATGCGTAATGTAGCCAATAGGCGATCAAGTAATAAGCAATAATGGACAAGTAGGTATCTAAGTTGGCCGTCTCTTGTATCACGCTAGCGCGTACGTATCAACATAGGCGCTGCGCTTTTATTAGATCTTTTTTTCTCAAGTGCTCCAGTCCCGCTTATCGCTTATCGATATCTGCGCCAAAAACGAGGAAGTGACCAGCTGTCAAGTGAACTGCAACGTTTAGTAGTTAGCATGATATCCTAGGAGAGTGTCAGTTACAAAAAAATTAAACCCTCTACCGGTTATGAAACGGCATTGCGTCCACTGCTCAACGTGATTTTTCGAAATTGTCCGTCAGTGTTAAGGGAAAGTTATAATGGAAAGTAGAACGACTAAAAAACCATTAACTTATTCTGTCGCTTTGTTTCCAATAAGTTCTACTAACGGTAATCTCTTACCACATTCCCAAATAAATAAATTGGTCTGTACATATTGTTTTATTACCTTTACTGTTGTTGTAAAGCAAGGAATATCATAGAAAAATGACACTTAATTGATACCATCTGTAAACAACAGCTTTTTAGTTTTAAATAAACTGTAGAGGGTAACACTAGGTGATATTTCAGATGTTTCGTTTTCCTATAATCAAACCAAATAAAATAATATACAAAGTTGTAAGGCTTCTTCTACTTCCTTTCACTTAAGCTTGAGCCTGTTCTTCGTTGGTGGTGTCTATTCAGGGTGCAAATTATCACTTCATTTTTTCTTGGTTTTTCTATTTGGCTAATACGCATATATAAAGATTCGTATTAGCAGTGGCAGTTATCTGACCTTGTTCTACTTACAGCAGGCCCATATTCAAAACACTCTTTACCGGGGCTAATGNACAAGTAAAATATCTACTGAGAGTTAAAAGGAATAGGGTATGTTAAATACGAAAAATCAAATAAACCTATGTGTCTTACATTTGTCAAAATTGGCGGCAAAACTATGGGTTTATTCCAAATTCTTATTAGTCCTTTTGATTTACCCTTCTGCTAATACCCGATGTGAATTCATGGATGTTTCAATCCAGTATAACATTGTTTACCTTCTAACTTCTAACACTGTCATGTGTTATAATATATAGCCAATTTATAGTAATTTAAGTAAAATTCGATGAAAAAAATATTTTTAAGCGGGTGGAGGTGGGGGATCGAAAGAGGGTGGTCACTTGAACAAAGCCCGATAACCTAACCTAACCTAATCTAACCTACCCTATTGATAAATAATGTTTTATATAACTTTCTCAATATTTTTATGTATTTTTCATTAGTTTTACCTTTGGATATTGTTTAATAATGACTAGAATAAATATTTACATGCCTAGAAATGTATAAAAATTGGCATATTTATTAACTTTGAACCCCCATAACTTTTTATGGGGGTGAGACCGCTACGAACTTTTTATAGCACAGTGATGGGGGAGACTTCTTCTTTCGATACCCGCCACCCCACCCCCGAAGGTGACCTTTACCAATGTTACTGACGGAACATTACTAAAATTCATGGATGCCCCAGAATTGTGCATGAAGGAGGGTGCATCCAGAAAGACTACTGTCCATGGATAATGACTTTCGTGGATTTTCAATAAAAAAGGAAGAATGATCCCGTATCAGATATGCCATACAAATTTGTTAAATTTATTACTTTTTTAAAAAAGAATATTTGGATTTGGATGCTACATTAGTCTGTATTATCGCAGAAAACTGCAGAATAGTAAAATAAAAACGGTGAAATTCTGATGTAAATCGCACCAAGATTGAGATATACATGCATACGGTAAATATGTTTCATGTACCTACCGCCACCTTCTATGTTATGAAATCCACCATCGCAGTAAACGGTTAATATTGCGATGTCCGCAGCAGCGTTGTCGCCAGCGCAGCGCGCGCTACTACATACGACTCGATCTGGTTTCCTGTATGAATTACTAATTGTACTTTCTACGGTCTTAGTAAATAAGAGGCGGACCTCCCGTTTCGCTCTTGAACATATGAATTATTTAATTAGTTGCATTAATTGACATTTGCGCTTGTCTGTTAGCTATATCGGTCCGTTTGCGTCCAACTTTTAATACTCTTCGCCCATATAGTCGTTCTCTGCAGGAGGTTAGACATGTAAGGCACGATCAACAATCGGTCGCTGTTAATTATTGACTAAAGAGACACCTTCAATACGTGTTTGTCGACGTAATGAACAAGAAACTTGCACTCTAACAAATCTGCGCATATTAACATCATTGCCTGATAGATATTAAGAAATGTTTCAGGTGAAACATTTGCAACAAATAATAGATAATTGCGCAAAACAGGAACAGAGTACCTTTAAAAATAATTAATTCACGTGTTAATTAAATCGCGAAATCTAATATGATCACCAGCTGTTTGCGTAAGCATAAGCAGCCCCTTGATGTGTCGGAGTCACTGTTGAATCCTAGATCCCGAGGTGATCTCTGACGTTCACTCTTAAAACTAAGGTCATCTCCAATGATCCCATTAAATGTGGGAGAAGGCCGAAGTAGTAGACGTTCACATGAAAGGGACCTCGTCCATTACAGTAATTGAAGTGAGCCAGAATCGACGTGAGTCTCAAGGGTCAGACGAAAAGGGGACGATTTCATGAACTGGAGATGGCTTACCAGTGTCGAAATGTATGGAGAGTCCGACTACCCCAGATGGGAAATCTTCCTGCCTGCTCGTCCGTTTGAATTTGGGATTCGTTGTGCGTGTGGTTACACCCCTCATATTGTGAGAAAGGAGTAGTCACCTTGGCAGGCGTGCGCCGCTTATTCACTCTAGAACCAAGCTGCTAATCCTAGTAGAGACTAGATAAGTCCCAACCGCTCCTAGAGTTCTAGAGGGTCTTGCTCGGCTCCTAGGAGAATCCTCCTTCGGCTATCGTTGATTGAGCGTGCGTCAATCCTGCGCCCATGTGGCCGTGATGGACTAACTTTTAGAATAGGAATCCCCATGTTAATTAAAATGAACCGAAGATAACCCGCCAGATATGTCGATAATTAGCAACTGCTCTGGTACATCATCACATTTTATACCTTGCACCGTTCCGAATAGCACCACCATCTACCGTCGACAATGGGACCGGAATGCGTCACGTGGTTGATAAGTGTAAAAAAAGGTTCCAACTTTAAGAAACTGGATTTTTTTTTGAAGTGTCATCATTCGAAACTTCAATATTTCAATAGCATAACTAATATTGTTAAATAATGTATCTATTTATTTGTATTTTTGTTTTGCAATTTACATACCTATCTGATAGAAGGGGGTAGGATTTGTTAAAATATGGATCAGAGTGGGTTAAGGTCTCCTTATCTGCTCCATCACTAGCGTTTATATGCAAATTCATTCTCACAAATACTTGTCTTCTATTATGCACTATTTTTTGTTTTTGACATTTTTAAATGAAGAATTTATAGTTTGTCGGTTGTATTTGTCTGTTTTTCTATAATTACTGAAAGCTGCCTTTGTACAGAACGAAACTGCAATTACAGCGACTTATCAGCAAGCCCACTTCTTTCGTTATTTATAACTTTAAGGTGTTCAATAAAAATTCCCATAAATAATTCGGGTTTGAAACCCACAAGAGACGCATGCTTCGCTTTTGCATCGTAAACCTCCGTTATTTATGGATTTAATGTGCCTCTAAATCGAATGAGCGAATAATAGGTTCATTGTTTACGATTCATCTTCATTTAGAAATGACACGTAATCCTTAATTTTTCGCCGAAAATAATTCGGTTCGCGTAATCAATTTTCTTCTTATGCGGATTCAATTTCACTCGTGTTTAACGCGTTATTCAGTAAACAGTACGCATTATTCAGAAGCCCGTGGAAACAGTGGAACATTTTATGTGGGAAACTGCATTGTTTATGTCTTTAGGCTAACTGAAAACGATCGGAAATAAAAGTCCAAGTTATCTTAACGAAAATGCCATACACCCAATTACAAACACCTTTTCTCATCATCATAAGGTCGTCAGTCCTAAGACTGATTGAACACGCACCTCCACTCTTTCCTATCCTGAGCTAATCTTCGCATTTCTCTAAAACTATAACATCCTGCACATGCATCAGTATAAGCCTTAACTATTTGCAGAAAGTAATCTAATCTAGGTCTACCTCTACTCCTCGTTACTCCTGTTTCTGCCTCTAATATGTCTCTGACTAGACCTTCATGCATGAGAATGTGTCCTACCAACCTATCTCGCCCAGTTTTTATTGATTTCCATAGAGTCCTCTGTTCTCCTATTTTTTCTAATTGCTCTTCATTTCTAACCTTCTGTAACCATGGTATTCTCGTCATTCGCCTGTAACACCACATTTCGAACGCTTCTAACCTTTTGTTTTCCGTCGGCGCCCACCGTCCATGTTTCGCACCCGTACAGCTCCGCGCTTCAAACATAAACCTTTAACAATCTTTTTCAAATTTCTAAATTAATCGTTCGCGAGCATAGAAGTGACTTATTTTTATTGAAGGCGACTCGACCCTGCACTATCCTCTGCTTTATATCCCTACTATTACTTGATAATATAAGACATTGTCCCTTTAACAATCTTTTTCGAATTTNAAAATGCCATACACCCAATTACAAACACCTTTTCTCATCATCATAAGGTCGTCAGTCCTAAGACTGATTGTACACGCACCTCCACTCTTTCCTATCCTGAGCTAATCTTCGCATTTCTCTAAAACTATTGCATCAGTATAATCCTTAACTATTTACAGAAAGTAATCTAATCTAGGTCTATATCTACTCCTCGTTACTCCTGTTTCTACCTCTAATATGTCTCTGACTGGACATTCATGCCTGAGAAGGTGTCCTACCAACCTATCTCGCCTATTTCTTATTGACTTTCGTAGAATCCTCTGCTCTCTTATTCCTTCTAATACCCCTTCATTTCCAACCTTCTGTAACTACGGTACACCACATTTCGAATGCTTCTAACCTTTTGTTTTCCGCCGGCGCCCGCCGTCCATGTTTCGCACCCATACAGCTCCGCGCTCCAAACATACACCTTTAACAATCTTTTTCGAATTTCTAAATTAATCGTTTGCGAGCCTAGAAGTGACTTCTTTTTATTGAAGGCGACTCGACCCTGCTCTATCCTCTGCTTTATATCCCTACTATTACTTGATAATATAAGACATTGTCCCTTTAACAATCTTTTTCGAATTTATATTGTATTATTCTATTTTTTCGTTTCCTATCTTTAAACGGTAGAATTATGATTCGGAGTGGAAGACCGTGGTCTAAATGAACTGGTACTCATAATTCTACCAAAGCACTTGTTTTTAAGGAATGCTTCAAAAGAAATACAAAGAATTAACATTAATTCACGGTGTATGGTATAAGATCTATTGCAAATTATATTACTCACATTCATGAATTTTTATTGCACCTACTGATGATAATTGAAATTGGTCTTCACATTTTTTAGTGGTGCATTTTCTTGTAGGAATCCATGCATCAGTATAATCCTGAGATTTGATACAGAATAATAAAACCTATATGAGCAAAATCAATTTCCGATGTCTTGAATCTTATCCCTATTTCTAAAAGGATTTCTAAACATTTGTGAGTCATCATCATGACAGGGTCGTTATTTCGACACTTCCACTTCTTTGAATCTTGAGTCAGTCTTCGCAATTCTCGAAAACTAGAACTTCGTGCAAATAGTAACCTAATCTAGGTTTTTCTCTGTCCTTCCTTACTCCATTTTCTACTTGTTAGAGTTGTTAAAGTAGAGCATGCAAAAAATAATAATAGTTCCTGAATGATTTTCCCCTATTTTATTATATATCCATGATACGTGCTAGGCGATGACTTCGACCAATTGATCATTGATATTAATGTTGGTTGATGTTGATTGCCTTCTTTGGCGCGTCTAAATGTTACCATTGAATGTTTCTCCCTCGTTTGTAATCGAACCACGTGCAAGATGAATCTAGAAAGGCGTCGCTAGTTTCCGCCCCGGCTAATAAATGCCTCGAAGGTATCCATCGTTCCGAGAGGAGTGAATGAAGTTACAGTCGACGAAGCTGAACTGCGACATAAAAATTGAATCTAAGTGTGCCGCGGCTGGCCGTGCCGTTATCAATTATCACCCTCTCGGCGTTCACGACGATGCGCCCAAGTCATGCTTCAAAGCGCACCCCGCACCGCACGGATTTTCTCAACTTTCTTACCCCGGTTCTAACGATTTCGCTTTCTTCGATCTGCGAAAACACTGAACACTACATAACTGAAGCATATGCAATATGCATAGATTTGTATGTAAACTCGAAAAGCATTTTATTTTCACCTTTTTTCCATTTTATATTGGTTCTTTATGTCATCCGAAACTGCCTGCGTTTCCGCATAGTTATAAGCTACTCATTAGGCAGTAACGTAATTTAAAGGACGATGAGATCTAATTATTTCTATGATAACACTTGACAAAAGACGGGAAATATAAGGGAAAATAGTGAAAGCAATTGAGGAAATAGAGTCAGAACCAGGGCTGGATTTGGGGGCGACGACTTCGGTTTCAGTCTTAGGTAAGGATGTTACAGTATACATTGACAAAGCTACGACCAAAACGGTGAATAGACAATTTAGATAAGCTTCTTCCTCATTTTTTATATTATATTTAGAAATTGAACAAATATTCCAAAACTGATTCGGATGTAAAGGTCTTGGTCGGTTGGAGTTGCTTCCTGGCACGAGTCAGAGTCCTTAATCAAGACAGCGTCAGTTCACCAACTGGGCGCAACAACCTTTACCAATTTGTCAAATACTGTTAAATTCATACTTGGAGAAGAAAGAAGCAAACTGGAGAACCATACGAGGATTATGCATGCAGTTGGTCACCAACTGGGCGCAAAAACCTTGACCAATTTGACAAATTCTGTTAAATTCATACCTGGAGAAGAAAGATGCAAACTGAGGATCCATACGAGGATTATGCTTGCAGTTGGTCACCAACTGGGCGCAAAACCCTTTACCAATTTGTCAAATACTGTTAAAGTCATACTTGGAGAAGAAAGAAGCAAACTGAAGATCCATACGAGGTTTATGCTTGCAGTTGGAAGAAATAAATGCGTTGATTTTGTTCAACTTGGAATATTCAGTGGAGGTACCAATGCGATACAATTGATTGTCAGAGAATCTTTTGGGTAGTTGTGATAAAAATCCTAATAATACTGCGAAGACAAACCTCCCATCTGAAAAATCTGATATGATTGATAAATGAATTAATTTCAATGTGGCAAATTCTGAGTTCTGTTGTTGAAGTGATGCAAGTATTTTCGTTTTCTTAAGATGCTTTTTGTGTTCAGGTAAGCGTTTCAGATCAACGTACAGCGGTTATTTAATGACTAATAAAAACCCCAGATTTACGAGTACAACAGAACGCATGAGCCCGTCGTCGCTGATATCGGCACACCGCCGTCTCCGTGTATCGTGTAACAACTATGAGGACTCCAAACGGACTGGTTTTGCTGTTTCGGTTTTCGAAAAGCCGTTCATTCTCGTCTTACGATTGCTCTTTCGTCTCGCAAAACAAATGAGAGATAGGCCTTCGCGGCCGACTAGATTGTAATCGTAGAGCACAAGCAGGCATCGGCATTAGGGCGTTGGTCAACCCGCCGCCGTAACTCCTGCTGGTGCGAGCTTGCGATTTATGAACAACTCTCGCGAACAAGAACCAATAGTCATTACTATTAAGCCTACATTAACCGATTTTTTGATCGCTGGGGCATGGTCGGGTTCGTTTTTCATACGGTCAGACATTTCATACACTCCTCAAGAACGTTTCAACAAAAGCTCATAAACAAATTAAGTACCTATCAATGGCCGGATCTATTCCGGTAATAATGTAGATACATATGTACATAGTTTCAACACTTTTGATTTTCATCAAGATTGGATAATCTTTTTTAGATAATCAATTGCTGAATATTAATGACTTCATAAGGGCGGCCAGGACGTGGATTTGAAAGGACAATTGCATTGACTAAAAACAGAACTCGGACTGCCCGTGTGGCAGGTAACCATCTTATCGTTCGACCATTACTATTTCTCGTAATCATATGAAACGTCTAATCACAAAACAATCTTCCACTTCCAAGCCCTCACATCTCCACTAATCGAAGAATCTCTTCCTTGATAATCATCATCATAAGTTCGTCAGTCCTAAGACTGGTTGAACACGCACTTCCACTTGTTCCTATCCTGAACTAATCTTCGCATTTTTCTAGAACTAGAACATCACGCATTCTTAATTATTTGTGAACAGTAATCTAATCTAGGTCTACCTCTACTCCACTTAACTCCAATTTCTACCTCTAATATGTCTCTGACTTGATCTTCATGCCTGAGAAGGTCTCCTACCAACGTATGTCGTTTATTTCTTATTGACTTCCATAGAATCCTTTGTTCTCCTATTCTTTGTAATACTTCTTCATTTCTAACCTTCTCTATCCACGGTATTCTCATCATTCGCCTGTAACACCACATTTCGGACGCTTGTATAACCTATTCTTTTCTGCCGCGCCCCTCGTCCACGTTTTTTCCAAACTTCTAAATTAACCGTTCGCGAGCATAGAAGTGACTTCTTTTTATTGAATACAACTCGAGCCAGCGCTGTCTTCTGCTTTATATCCTTACTACTACATAATAATAACACTAAAATAGAAGTGTCTATCTAACCAACCGTGGAACATTTTACAATTAAAACAGTGGTATGAAACTAAACCCTACAAACCTCAAAATACTTTGATGTTTAGGTATCTAATATTTCAGTTCTTCCCGTCTATACCTTATACGAGTAGATAGGCGGACGATGATCATATTGACAAATTAGTAAAGGCTTTCGCCAGTAGGTGAACTGATGCTGTCCTGACTCGGTGTTAAGGATCGTCATCGATTGTAATTGTTCCTAACGTTTCCCTAGCATGAGTGGCGAGCTTCTTCAGAAGTCCTTCCATCTCCGATGGTAGATGTGGAGACTCCAGGAGATGGAACGATATGTGAAGAAGCAAGCTCGCCACTCGTGCTAAGGAAACGTTAAGAAGCAACTTCAACCGAGGACAGCATTTAGACCCGAATAAGGACATCAGATGCTTGATATCGTTTCATAACGGTACGATTACGCAAGCAAGTTTTACCATTATTGGAAAAGATTCGCTATCCATTCTTGACAAATCTCGCCGTCAGTGTATATTAGATTTAAATAAAAAATTGTTTATATATGCGCATACATGCATTTGTGTATACAGCATTGACTCGACTGATATTCGGTTTTGTAATTAGATAAAGCTTTTATTGAAACCGCGTGCGGCGTGTGGAACGGCTTATCTTAAGGTGTTCTTATGGTGGCCGTAGCACACAGAAGTTAAGGAAGATAAATTGTGGGCATAACCTTTCCATAAATTAAACGGCCACTTAGGCAGCTCGTGAAGAATTTGCATAAACACGGGCGCGGACAACTATTTAAATCATCGGTATCAGTAATTCCGCCATCGGGTGATAGAGAGCCTCGTCTGTTCTTTACTCAAAAATAAATTGTTCTTCTACAGCCAATAACCACTTTTATCACACGTAGCTAAGCAAGAGACACGGCTTTTTGTTTTTGGTATCTAAAAGTGATAAGTTGGAACCGCAGATATAAAGCAGTTGAAACCGATTTGAAAAATCCGTTTGATAATAAATCTGAGATTTTTGAAAGTGCAGCAAGAAAAATCTGCAGATCGGAAAGTTTTCCAAGTTTTTTGTTAGCTTTAATTTCGCTTAAAGCGCATCCTAAGTCATGTTCCACATTTAGAAAGATTTTGGTCTTTGTTTTCAGTGTATGAAAAACCACTCTCACATTTATAGGTGGTGGCAAAGGGTATTCACATTTTTAAAACTCTGTTAGCTAGAGCAGGATATTCGGCACCAGCTTTTCGCCATAATCATAACTTTGAAATTCTACTCTGCAAGTAGTATTCTGGCGTAGTCCAAGATATTCCACTTTAACCGCCAGCTCTTCATCTTTAATAATGTCATCATCCGTAGTAAATGGTCTTAATGTCCAAGAACTGGACTGACGATTATCCATATCCGGAAAATATTGATTCAGCGAGTTTATTGCTGCAGATAAATGCCGAACCACAGAATTTTCAAATGTGATCTTGCTTGGTTCAATATTTACCAATTGTGCATACAGTTGTATAAACATTGACACATCTATAATTTTATATTTTTAATATTTAGCTACGTATTTTACGTCTTAATTATTAGGTTCTTTGTTTCCCCCATAGAATAATTGATTTACCCCGCGGGGGTAATTACCCTCAGGTTCGGAATCACTGCTTTATAGCTTTACTAGTGACCCGCCCCAGCATCGCACGGGTGCAACATACTAAATATACTACAGAATGTCTTCATATGCAACATTCACAGTTTTTTTGTCATTAGAGAATACAAACCGGCCTCCCGGCCGGTACCGCCGCAACCGCTATGTCCCTGCATTTTAAATCTGTAATATCTTCGAAAATATTCATTTAAATTACATGTTGTAAAGGGCCATATTGATCTATATTAAATGCACAATGTATTTAAGGTACTTAATTGGATAAGAATTAATTTTGTATTGCCTACAATCGCTTCGTAAATAAGTCATTATTTCTCATAAAAAGTAAAGGATAAAAATGGTTATTGTGGGTTATCCCTAAGAGATAGACATATACCATCCCGAACTTTTTTGTAGACCCTTTTAAGATGTATAATATTGTAGTACATTATTTTGATCTATCTCGTAGGGTTCCGCCAGCGTTTGCAATGTAAGTGCAAAAAATGTGTTTATTCATGACATCACATTAGAAACCTCTAAAATTATCAGTGTTTCCCTACTATATAATGCATGTATTATACATACAAACCTTCCTCTTGAATCACTATATCTTTTAAAAAAAACCGCATCAAAATCCGTTGCCTAGTTTTAAAGATTTAAGCATACATAAGGACAGACAGCGGGAAAGCGACTTTGTTTTATACTATGTAGTGATAATGCGCATCCCACTCTATCTTTATGGGGTAAGCTTTTTTTTAACCCAACAAATTTGATTGCGCTTGTGCCATTCTATAAACATTTTCCTCCAAAAACGATTGCGTAATGCTTTAAGCATATTAATATGTTGAATGGATTATTAATTGTTGATTTTGTGGATTTAATGCCGTACAGTTAAATAAAGGCCTTTCATAATAATAATTGTGATTCCCGTCTCGCGGAGAAAGTACGAAAAATTTCTAAAATAAATTGGCTCTTTATGGTTCTTATCTTGATGTTTTGCTAAAAACGAAAAGAAAAGAAGAAACATCAGTAGGTACCTGTCAATTTGACTTAATGGTCTCCGAGAGTGTAAAGTCCTCCGCTCCGTTGTTGATACTGCAGTTGTACGAAATATAAAGGGGCATTGGACAATTTCACCGCGAATGACCGCAATTCGGGTATGAGAATAATTAAGAGCATTGGACGCATATTGTACGTTTAAACGCACTTTAAATTATTAATTGTAATGCCATCGGAGCCGCTTTTTGAAATTTATTTTTTAATTCGCATTAAGGTTCAAACTTTCGTGAGAGGAATAATACTGGCGAGCTCCTTTCAAAAAGGATCGAAAAAAAAAAAAAAAAGAACAAGCTTATGAAAGTAAAGAGCATCTTGTTTGGTTGGAAATTAAAAATTAATCTTCTTTGTTGGATCGTCGAAGCGGCCATTAGCCTTGGCATTTCGAATTGGCCTTAATAGGGCCCACTTTTTAACGGCAACAATACACTAATCAATTAAAATCATTACCAACCGATGTACCCGATGAAACGTGTTTTTCTAATAATGTAGTACGTCGTTTTGTAAGAGACGAATTGCTCTTTCTTCTATTTACAATTGGTACATGTTTTTTTATGAGTTTACTGTTACATTAATTGCAGCTGTCCATTTTAATTCTGGACTATTTGTCTTTAGAACATTCGTGCACAAAAAATTGGGAGCTAAACAAATTAATCAAGAAATTGATTAGGCAAGAGAAACAAAACTATATCTCTATAAAAACGCTTTAGGTACCTAAGTTCTTGGGCTTTCACAGCCATTATAGATGGTTGTAAATTTTCTTGTACTGTTCGTTTCAAGAAGTTAGAGATATGCCCCTTCCCTTTATTAGGATGCGCCGTAGCATAATTCCAAATTCAATCATATTTGTCCGCGGAGCTCGTTTCTCCAGCGATCATCGAGCGAGAACTAAACAAAAGTGTACAGTACCATTTGCAAAATTATTTAAACTGCCTCGTTAAAATTTAAGAATATGCTTTATTTAAAAGCATATTTAGCCAAAAATAATAACAAGTGAATTAACTTAACGTTCTACACACCTATAAAACTTTTGCTTTGTTTTCTATTGTTAATTTATATACATTTTTGTTTTAAGAAATTGCTAAACATTTTCGTCTAGTACTGTACAGTTCTTGCCGATCTCATAAGACCGCCCATCGAGAGCTCTGCTCGTTCAAGCTTGTTCCAACTATTTCTGTCTTGCTCACGCCTAGTGTGTATTCTTTCTATCTTCGCGCAGATTTAATCAAGGTCACAATTCTAACAATTCGAAATAGACAGTAGCTGTTCTGAAAATTCTTCTTCTTTTTTAACGATCGATTCGTAATTGATGCATCACTAACTGAAAATGTCGTTAATGAATAACACGGAAACAAAAATATTAATAAAACAGTTTAATATTGTTAATTAATTATCTAAGTGATTTGTTTCTATTTCAGGTGCTGACTGGCGAAACTCGAGGGTGGTTAGATGGTTCCCAGTATGTGAACAACTGGCTAAAGTTCATAAGAAGTATTAATAACAAAGAGCATTCTAACGTTAGACATTTTCTGCAATGTGGACAGGTAAGTTAACCCACAGTTATTACCATTGAGTATTTTCAAAAGAAAATTCTTTATAAGTAATTCAATAAACACATTAAGTTAAAACCTTGTTAAGTATCAGTGGGAAAATTAAGTGTTTAATTAAGGACCATTGTTATTATTAATTTCCGACCATGGACAAGAGCAATAGTCTGGTATTGGTGTCCCAAACTGCTTAGATAACACCAAATTCTACAATGACATTGATAAGTTACTAGAAATAGCAGGACAAGTGGGATCATTATAGAATTCAACGTCTTTTGAGACATTAAGGGCTAGTTATAGAGATTCTGGAAGCAGAAACAGGAATAAATATGGGCAAAGAAAGATCTAGCTTAGATTATGGTAGCAAATAACTCCGGAAGACTGGTTCAGGATATGAAAGTTGATATGTTTACTTTTTTATCCTCAAAATTAGGTTTCATGCTACAATTCATATTAATCGTGACAGATAATGACAAGTTCCACAAAGTCATTAGCAATAAGGAGTTACTAGAAATAGCAGGACAGCTAGGGGCGTTATGAAATTCAACTACCTCTGAGACATGAAGGACTAGTTATAGTGCATACTGGGTGCAGAAACAGGAATAATAGGGACAAAGGATGATTTAGGTCAGATTATGATCGCAAATAAGTCGGGAAGTGCCGTTGGTTCAGGATATGAAAGTTGATATGTTTACTTTTTTATCCTCAAAGTTTTCATACTACTACATAATTCAAATTAAACGTGACAGTAACGTTCTTCTTAATACTGCCTTACTTCCGTATTGTAGAACACGCTGTATATGCTTAGATAGTTGTTCATTTTTTTTTTACCATTACAAGCATTACAATGAATCGGCTTGTTATTATATCTTGAACTTTCTACCTGCCAGTCACACCAATTATTGAATTTGACTGGCAGCTATTGCTAAACTGACTTTGGATATGTTAAGTTCGATTCGCGATGCGCCATTGTTATCATAAGTGGGTTAATCGAGACGTTTTAGTTCCTAATGCAAACTGAAAAGCTTCTGTTTTGAAAAGAAAAAGCAGCTACCGAGTAATACATTGAAACTTCAGTTGGATAATTCGACAGCTCAAGGATAACTAATTTCTGATGTTCATTCCGCCGTTTTAAAGATGACAAGTTCGATAGTCTTATAAGATTGCGATTTTTAGGTTATTGATGATGCGTTGTTTTTTACGGGGGCGTTCGAAATGCACTAAAATATCGGAAAAACAGCGTTAACACACATACAATTTAGACATCTTTTCGAAGTGAGTTAGTTTAATATGAAATATTATTCTGAAAATTCATTTTTGAATTTTATACCCATTACACGCTACCTCAAATTAATGAGGGAAAAATTGTTGCTGTTGTCACACCCCCGCCGGGAATCGAACCCGGGCTCTTTGGCTTTACGCGCCAATGCTTTGACCACTAAGCTACGAGAGATGACAACAGCAACAACGACAAACCGTACTTATTAGGTCACAAATCCGTCGAACTAATATATACTATGATTAAACATACATACAATTTTTTTAGACATCTTTTAGAAGTGAGTTAGTTTAATATGAAATATTATTCTGAAAATTCATTTCTTGAATTCTTTTTTTTTTGCCCACTACACACTTCCTCAAATTAATGAGGAAAAATTTGTTGCTGTTGTCACACCCCCGCCGGGAATCGAACCCGGGCTCTTTGGCTTTACGCGCCAATGCTTTGACCACTAAGCTACGAGAGATGACAACAGCAACAACGACAAACCGTACTTATTAGGTCACAAATCCGTCGAACTAATATATACTATGATTAAACATACATACAATTTTTTTAGACATCTTTTAGAAGTGA
>NW_020442460.1:1911092-1976843 GCF_000699045.2 Agrilus planipennis | reverse complement strand
CGTACTGTCAACACACCTTCTCCATACACATCAGTCAATTTCTTTCTGGCTTGAACAGCATTTTTACCCTTTCTGTAGTAAAACAATAAGATATGTCGAAAATGCTGCTTATCGGTCTCCATATTTAAAAGGGCACCAACCAAAAACTACTGCGTAGAATTAATTGGAATTTTTCACACACACAAGGCTTGCTATATGAGCTCTCAAAGCATATAAAAATTATACGGCTTAAATGTGAAGTTGGGTGCAAAAGAATACAATTAAATCCTCTGTCGGGAAAAACGAAATGACTTTCCGAACAACCCGATATAATGAATATATTATGGTCTGAACATTGGTGCGTAAACCCAAAGGTCGCGGGTTCGATTCCCGGCGGGTGTTCGACAACAGCAACAATTTTTCCCTCATGAATTTGAGGTAGCGTGTAGTGGGTAATATTTCATAAAAACAGCATTTACAGTAATACTGATTAAATGTCAAAATATACGAGAGATTTATCTTATCAAAGCCTACCGAAATTTCAATTGAAGTTAGTACTTAAATCTATCCTAAACTGCTGCCTTGAGACTTCATTTGTTTCTTCTAAAGTTTCTCACATTTAACCTTCAACATTGCCAAATAATTTCTACTGTTCATGGTCTTTACTTTTTTTCTTTTTAAAGACTAAAAATTAATTTTAAAATATGATAAGAATTTTATTACCAGACAGTTACTACTACAAGCCTACCCTTTAATTGATCAAAGGGTTCACATAGCGTTCAGACATTCCTTACAAGTTGATGACATTCAGTTTCGGTTCTCACAAAAATAAATGTGAGGGCCCATAGCTTGAAATATTACAATGTTTTTATGCACTGAGTGCATTTTGTTTTGTATCAATATAAAAATCATCTCCATCACCTTTTCCGTCTGGTCTTTAATAAAGGTCACTCGACCCAGTTACACTTTCCCTTATTATGCACCGGCCGCGGTCTCGTGCTGTGTTGGAAGCTGTTGCATAAAAAATTATGCAAAAAGAGGAAGTGACGAAACCTGCATGCATGTGTTTAATAAAAAGGTACATGCAGCAGCAAGTTGGGTCGCTAATTGTGTTCCAGCAGAGATCTAATATCCGTTGGGATTGCTACCATAAGACATCGGCATGCGTGTTCGTTTATAATATCAGACAACAGCGCCCCCCAGGCCACGGAGGATATTCATTGGAATTAACCCAGTTGGTTAGGTTGTAGAAACATGCGGAAATTGAGATCGGCAAAGGAAGCTACTATTATGGCGTGCACGTTTCATTAACAAACACGTGATTGTTTGCAGTTAGTTCAGTGTTAATTAAAATAGCAGGAGATGTAAGAAATTTTAGACAAATCAGCATCTTATTTGCGATAAAATAGAAGAAAATTATGCACCTGAAGACTATTAAACTGCAAGATGAAAATCAAACAAGATATAAACACATAAATGTAATGAATCTATTTCTTTAAATTTTCCGGCTATTTCCTTTAGAAAGTTAATTACAAAAATTACAGTTTTCATGAATCTGTTTGAGAATTAAAACTCTTTTTAATGTATATTCCAAAGACGCAATCAACACTATTAAAGACAGTACAACTGTAGGGATAGATATACACAAGGGCAATAGATTAGTATTCTTAGATTTGCAGATGATATATATCAGTATTAGCATCTAGCAAGGAGGAGTTAGAGATAGCTTTAAATAAAGTGGAAGCGGTATTGACAAAACAGTACTGTATGAAAACAAATAAAAGTAAAACTAA
Source organism: Agrilus planipennis (assembly GCF_000699045.2). NCBI lineage: Eukaryota > Metazoa > Arthropoda > Insecta > Coleoptera > Buprestidae > Agrilus > Agrilus planipennis. The sequence goes on along the minus strand of NW_020442460.1, from coordinate 1,975,071 downwards.
AATACTGGTATACAAGGGTAGAAAAAGTAGAGAAAGAGCGAATATAAAGATAGGAGACGAATAATTAGAAGAAGTAGCCGATTTTAGGTATCTAGGAAGTCAGATAAGTCAGGACGGAAGGAGTAGTAGGGAAATAAAGCAGAGGATAGCGCAGGGTCGAGTCGCTTTCAATAAAAAGATGTCACTTCTATGATCGCGAACGGTTAAATTAGGAATTTGAAAAGGGTTGTTAAAGATGTGCTTGGAGCGTGGTGTTGTACGAAGCGGAACATGGAAAGTGGGCGCGGTGGAAAAGAAAAGGTTAAAAGCGTTCGAAATGTGGTGTGACAGGCGAATGATGAGGATACCGTGGATAGAGAAGGTTAGAAATGAAGAGGTATTAGAAGGAATAGGAGAACAGAGGACTCTATGGAAGTCAATAAGAAATAGGCTGGATAGATTGGTAGGACACCTTCTCAGGCATGAAGGTCTAGTCAGAGACATATTAGAGGCGGAAGCGGGAGTTAGGAGGCGTAGAGGTAGATCTAGATTAGATTGCTGTTTTAGGGAAATGCGAAGATTAGCTCAGGATAGGAAAGAGTAGTGGGTGTCCAATCAGTCTCAGGACTGAGGACCTTAGGATGATGATATACTCTCCTGCAGTAGGCACGAAAGTGAATTAAAAAGTTAATCGGTAGATATAAAACGTGAATGTTTCATTAGCCGTCAATTCCTTAAGGTCTCACTTGATTCTCTATTAAAAAAAAGAACGCACAAAAGTTTCCTTTCCATTTTTGTGACCCCGTTCGTTAATAATTCAATTAAGGGGGTAACCTTTCCAAGGTGGGAGGCTTGACATACAAGAAGCCGACTTTAATTAACCTACTTATTTTTTTTAAACGGTGTTATCTCAAGTTACAATTAGAAATACACAACCTATATAATATGTTTGTATTGTATCATTTCGCAAGTGTTGTCATATAGGTTGAGCAGTTTATGTAAGTAGACATCATGCGGCACATGGATCGAACAAAAATCCATTGTTAACATGTCCCAGGTAGCGCAGTAGCCGTTGTGCTAAGGTGTAGGTACACGCAGCCGTGCCGGCTGTCAAATGACAGGGCAAATTTATAGAAAGTTATTAGATAGGTATGTGTATTATCGGTTTGACTTGTATGGCTGTTTGCATCACTGGAATTTAGAACAAAACAAAACGTTGCGTTCTTTACATCTTTTGAAATAAGCAACAATCAGCGGATCATATCGCAGCCTCAATCTACACACGTTTCAGAAGCCGATCATCGTAAAAATACGTCAGGAAATGTTATACAGTTGTTCTACGGCCCGTTTATTAACAACTTGACGTATTTGGTTATTGGAAACTAACAAAAGGATACTGCGATAGGACACACACACACACACCACAAATATATTTATTGTTACTGGATCTGAAATAATGGTTGTTCTATTGCACAAAATGCTCGTTCCTAACTAACAATAAACAATACACTAACAAATAATAGAAAAAAATGTTATTTTTTAATGACTACAAACTATTTGTAGTAAAACAATTGACGTCATTACAGGGAAACAGTAATGCCAACGCAAGGATGATCCCCTCAGACAAATATATCCGTATCGGCTGACATCTTTGTGGGCAATGCTGCAAAGTTGACCCTATGTTTGCGATATTTATGTCTGTTTTTGAATATATCTCTTATTATTAGTATCTAAATATATTTTTTTTTCATTACGATACAATAATCTTATATTAATGTTACTTGGAGCCACCGGGAAGAGGTAGGAGCAGAAACAGAAACAACAATTTTATGTTGCGTTTGGTGGAAGAACTATTACAGGAAGATCAATTTGGGTTTAGAAGAAATAGAGGAACGCGGAGGTCATTCTAGCTTTACGGGTAACAATAGAAAAAACGATGGAAAAAGAAAAGAGAGCGCACATAGGATTTGTAGATTTAGAAAAAGCTTTTGACAATGTTGAATGGGACAAGATGTTAAATATACTTAAAAATGTAGGGATGAATTACAGAGATAGAAGAGTGATACATAGTTTGTATAAAGAGCAACAGGCAGTTATAGAGCTGGGGCTGCAACGTAGAGAAGTAAATATAAGGAAGGGAGTCAGACAGGGATGCACACTGTTACCGCTACTTTTTAATCTATACATCGAAGACGTGATCAACATCGTTAAAGACTTACAACTGTAGGGATAGATACAAGGAGGCAAAAGATTAGTATGCTTAGATTTGCAGATTTCATAGCAGTATTAGCATCTAGTAAGGAGGAGTTACGAGATAGCTTTAAATAAAGTGGAAGCGGTATTGACAAAACAGTATTGTATGAAAATAAATAAAACCATTTCAGGCATGGAGGTCTAGTTAGAGACATATTAGAGGCAAAAACGGGAGTCAGGATGAGATTACTGTTCGCAAATAGTTAAGGATGTGGGATGTTCTAGTTTTAGAAAAATGCGAAAATTAGCGCAGGATAGCAAAGAGAGTGGAGGTGCGTGTCCAACCAGTATTAGGACTGACGATCTTATGATGATGATTAGTGGTAATGCGTTTTAAACTCATTTGCTTCGGGTTAAGTTATTGTTCCTACCTCTAGTTTTCCTGATCTATGTATTTCGAGAGAATTAGTTAATTTTTTAATTTCAATTTCATGAGGACCAAATGAATTCTGCCGTCTCCTCGCGTCGGAGCCGCTGGGCCAGACTCAACTGAGTGTACGTCTCGCGTCATTTATTGCGCATGTACCTATTTAAGTCATTTTTATGGCGCTAAAGTTGAATATATGTGATAGAATCTAACCATACAATTGCTTCAACAGTTAATAATATCATCAGACTTGTATTTTTAATGTAATTACGTTCAGTATGTCCTAATCTACAGATCAATAATTCTATTTTGTCTGTTTAAAACATATACTCAGTGATAGGCTTGAAGAAATTTCTTTTTATTTGTAGTTATGGTACGAAACATCGGAAAATATTCCACCTGGGACAGAGTTGACGTTGGGGCCGAAGGAGCCCTTATATCTGCAGGATCTGTTTGGTGACAATAATACGGACGATCTAACTAATACCGAAACAGGTAAGAAATAAACTACTGATAAAGAGAGAGACAGTACTAAAACTTCTTTTGAATAAATACGTACTAACTATATACCTTCTGTAGTGATAGAGTAACTGATCAAGCTAATTGTGGAAATGGCTGAACCTACCTAAATTGCTTTTTATTCGATATACAAAAATTAGGCTTTCTAATCCCGATAGTTGGTCTCGGGATTATTTCGAAACCAAATTTATTCAGTGGTGAGATCTTTTCGTGGAAAAATTAGAGGGAACATTTCATTCCTGTTATGCTGAACAGGTGGGAGCATATTATTTACCTACTTAATTGTATTAATTTTCAAATTGTCCTGACTTCTTCCATTAATTATTATCAATATAAGGACTAGCATGAAGACAGGACAAGAAAGTCGCGTAGGTCACAACGTTCTCCACCACTGCAATTTATAGAAAAAGGGAGCACATTCCAATCGGATGGTCTTTTTCGTGACGCAAAGACATGCGCCGTTAATAAGAAGTTTTATTTCAAAGAGCTGCTTATTTTGCTCTGTTCATTCTGCTCATTTTGTTCCGAGCGGCATGGCCTAGAGGTTTAGACCATTGCTTAGCATTCGGGAGGATGCTGGTTCGATTCCGGGTCCGTTTGCCTTAGTCCAAGTTTTTCTGTTGTTTCCTTGGATCACTTAGGCAAATGCTGAGGCAGTAATATTCCACAGATAATCTTTCATTCTCTTGTCTTCATTTCGTCCGTCTCATCTTTATCGCCCGAACCACCACCCACCCAGCATTACTGGCTGGTGGGAATGAAACACCCAAAAGTTTTTTTTTAGTTTTTTAGTTCTGTAAGAGTACAAATAAAATTTAATGAAAATAGTTTTCCCTTAAGAAACACGTTAGTCTTATTTTTTCTTTCCAATGTTTTAATTTTAAGCAATTTGTTGAGAATAATAGAGGTAGATATATATGTTGAAAATATTTAAATGGTGTTGCTAAGAAAGGTATATAAAGGAAAATAGGTAATTGTTTTGATGAAGATGAGATAAAATTCAAAGGACGTCTTTTGATGTAAGTAAGTAGAGATGAATTGAATGGCAAAGAAAAATATGACCCACGGAGGGAAAGTAAAAGTAAAACCCCGGGATACTTTTTAGTTGGACACGACTAAAAGCGTTTGATGGACAAATAAATGAATTTCCGCGTGATCCGTCGTAGATAAAATAAGAAATTGTTACGGTTCATCGAGTTTAAGTCACGAACCCTGTTTTAAAATATAAAGAAAGGTAGGTATTTTGCTTAATATTAACATCAGAAAAGTTATCATCCAAATTTGCTTCTTTTTTTCATTATTGCCATGGTCTGTTAAAGTCTGAGTAATAAAATAGGTGGGATTGATGTCTACGTAATGTTTCACTATTTTTCAATCAAAATTAATAATCAACACTGCCAGACACTTCCCATCGGCATTAATTTCTGCCAGATGCTTTACAGTTCGCAAAAAAAATCGTAATTTTGAAATGATACTTAGGGAACTATTTCAATACTTTTTGTATTGAAACATCTCCTTCGTAATTAAAATGTCGCTATGCTATAAAGCCATCCAATTGCGCTTATACTCACAGCGACATATTAATTGTTTTGGGGGGATGTTTGACCCCTACAGTTGGTTTGGCTGCTTGGAAGAAGTGTTGAAATAATTCCCCAAGTATCATATTTCAAAATGAAGACTCAGACTTTAAGTAAAATGACGATGTTTTTTTACGAATTAATTAAAAAATTGAAAAGAAGACACCCCTAATTACCACAAAAACTTTTTGAGCGGACACGTGTTTCGCCCACTTCATACGTGGACATTATCAACGCGAGTGAGTCTTCTTTTTAATTAGAAAACCAAAAGTGGATCCTAATTGTTCCTGAAGAAACAATCGCGACGCGTAAGTGCGGTAACTTGAAAGAAAATTTCCCNAGTAAAATGACGATGTTTTTTTACGAATTAATTAAAAAATTGAAAAGAAGACACCCCTAATTACCACAAAAACTTTTTGAGCGGACACGTGTTTCGCCCACTTCATACGTGGACATTATCAACGCGAGTGAGTCTTCTTTTTAATTTTTTAATTAATTATTACTTACTACAGTCTCCTCTTTCTACTTCTTTTACGAACTTTGAAGTGTCTGACAGAAATTACCACCAATAGGGTCTGGCAATGTTGATTATTAATTTTTAACAATGTAATTAATAGTCGCCTTTAACTCTAAGTAAAAACAAAAAGGTGTTGCCAGCATAAGAATGTTATTACAGAATTAAAGAACGAAGCTTTTATTGTAGGACAGTACCGGGTACAGGTAATAATAATAACGTTAAAAACATACAACCAATGAAACAATTTATTGAATACCTACACGGTCATTATTATTGCCATTGCAAAATTATCGGTTATCCGTCAAAGTGGCGTGTCATAGGCATAACTGCAATTAAATAATAGTCCATACAAAAAAAAAATGCTGTAACATTCTTACCGTCAATCACACCAAGTTTAAATTTATTAATACGAATAGTTCGACATTAACGATAGACAACGCAGTAAATTCCTAAGATATTATGTAAATAACAGTTCAACAAGGAAGACATAAATTAATGTGTGACTGCGCTTCTATTTACCTTTATTAAGCGGCACTCTACTGCAACAGCTCTTTTATTCATAATTACTGTAATGGAGTGTGTAACTTGGCTAATAAAGAAAGGGCGTGAGCACTTATAATGTCCACGGTTGATCGTAATTAATCCCTTATTCTTTAAGAAACACCTTTCGTTTTATTAAAAAGAAAAATGTGATTTATGTAGGAACCGATTTATATCTAAAACTGACAATAATTCATTCAAATACATAATGTTCATTAATAAATTTTTATTAGGTCTAGTTACGCGACCTTTTTGGAAAAGTTATGCCTTATTATATACTATGACAGAAAAGATACGCTCGATTGCAGTACAAATTTTGTGCCGTGCTGCGCATGACGTCACTGCTGCACTGTTGTTTTAGGGGCGCCACCAATTCTAGTTGCAAGAATTGTCCTTAGCTCTTACACATCAGCAGTTAACGTTGATATGCAAGTAATATTGAGGAAAAATTACTGTTGATGTAAAGGGAAATAATTCCAACTGACTTATATCTAAAACTGACAATAATTCATTCAAATATATAATGTTTATTAATAAATTTTTGTTAGGTCTAGTTACGCGACCTTTTTGGAAAAGTTATGCCTTATTATACTATGACAGAAAAGATACGGCCGATTGCAGTACAAATTTTGTGCCGTGCTGCGCATGACGTCACTGCTACACCGTTGTTTTAGGGGCGCCACCAATTCTAGTTGCAAGCTGATGTTGGTGTGCACGTAATATTGAGGAAAAATTACTGTTGATGTAAAGGGCAATAATTCCACTAATAAAACTAGATAAGGTAGTGTGAAATAAATGTTTAACTTCTACTCCTTGTCGACACCTGTCAGCCGGTGATAAAAACGAGATGCCGTACTTGTAAAGTTATGGTCGCCAAATGTTAATAATCACATTTATCGGTGTAGTGTATAGTGTGTACCTATTTTGCATTTAATTGTAGAGACGTTAATTTTGTGAAATAAAGGCTTTTCTAATTGACACTAATCCTGACATGACCATGCGCCAATATGTTGAAAGTGGATTGTAATCTATTTGTAAATTAATTCTTTTGATGTCGAAATTATTGCCACGATTAGTCAAGCACTACAAGTTGTTCCTACATTCGTACAGATTATCTCTACGGCTTGAGTAATAGCCGCGAATACTTTAAATAACTTTGCAGTTGTCTTTCTTGACATTTTTGGCAGAAAATTTAATTATGCTGAATTTATAGTTTTAATCTTAAACATAAAAACTAGTTTAAATAAAATTGCATTACACTAAGGTATTAGCAGGTTGTAGATTTTTTTATCAGTAAGGTAATCAACTAATCAATTGATAAACCTAATTTATAACGAAATATTCCTTGTTTCATTGTCACGTCGATGATGACTTTTATTGATGTTATTTTTCATACTACTTAATTGATTGGAAATTTTACTAACAAAACTGCATAGTTCTTGTCGCTACGTTCATATTTGTTGTTGTTATTCTTGTGTTTAGTCCTTCATGAGGTTTTAACTTTAAATATGGTGGTGTGAATATTGGAAATAATTTCTTTCAATAAAAGTACCACAAAGTAGTTCGGCATAATCCGTGTACTTCAGCAGATTTTGTTAACCCTGACGTGGTATGACGTCATTTACCTTAATAATCACGTGCAACGGTTTTTGCTTTGTATCGAGTCCTCGCGTACAGTGCATATTCACTATATTTCCAATTGAATTAACTGCCATCATAAGAGGATGTTGTTATACCATGCATAACGACGGCTGCAATTAAAGACAATTCCAATCACGTGCAGCGGATGACGTGTGCGACGCTGCGCGACGCCGGAAGACGTCGTCCGCTTAATAGCCCTGCGCCACTCTCCTTGCACCTGGTCAACGACGAATTTATAATTGCCCTCAATACCCTCACCTGCGTTGGTCTATTCCATTTGTAAAAGCCAAACCTACTGATCTGTGATTGCCGATGAAGTTTAAACACACATGACGACGATTTATTGAATTGACGATGACAGGGGGGAATTTAAATTACGATTGTTTCTGTGTATAATAACAAGGGTGAACATATGGAATACTTACTAATTGAATCAGTTTTACTAAAGAGAATGTAGTTATGTTACCGGTCTGTTTTTCGCATATTCGAAAGAATAACACTGGCATACCATAACGGGTTTGAAGACATTGTTTTAAATTACTAATAGTGGTCAACGTTAATGTGCAACATCAACTTGAAATCACTTTTCGATTTTGACCTACTACAAATTTCCTCAAATTAATGAGGAAAATATTTTTGTTGCTGTTGTCACCCCCGCCGGGAATCGAACCCGGGACCTTTGGCTTTACGCACCAATGCTCTGACGAACTAAGCTACGAGAGATGACAACAGCAATCACGACAAACCTGGCCTACTAGGTTAACGATCCGGTTCCGGGTTCGATTCCCGGCGGGGGGTGACAACAGCAACAAAAATATTTCCTTCATTAATTTGAGGAAATTTGTAGTAGGTCAAAATCGAAAAGCGATTTCAAGTTGATGTTGCATAACGGTTTTTCTTTTATGGTTTTTGTTTTATAAATATCAAATATATCTTCATCTTTAAACGAGGAGATTACACTTTAATGACTTCTGGACGGAGTTTATCAGTTTTTATTCAGATTTTCAAAAATTTCATGTAGGCTACCAGTAACAGAAGCAATCAGAAGTTTTGAAGATGCTTTTGGTTTGGAAAATATCACAAATGGCGCGGTAAACGCCATCTGTAGTACGATGCTACATTTTAGGATCACGTAAAATGTAGCATCGTACTACAGATGGCGTTTACCGCGCAATTTGTGGTATTTTTTAAAACGCGCTGTTAGGGCAGCAGGTAAAAGTTGGTCTGTGTTCTGTCGGAGCTATCTGCGACGCGCTGGTGAGATCCAAAAGGATCGAAATCGCGATCCGCGTCTGGCAGTTTCGACAGAATACAGACAACTTCGAATTATTTTATGCTTTTGTTTGTTTGCCATAAGGAGACAGGGCAAATACTTCCGCAATCAAATGTATTCTTACATTTTAGTGTGACGCATGCTAAATGAAAAACGATTTTCGCGAAAATCCATTTCCGAGAAGTGTTTTTAGGAAGAGAGGTCTCTTAGTGTGTTTCTACGATTCCAACTAGTTAGTTAACACTCCCAAAATTGGACCATGCAGTCATTTAGAAAGAATTTATCGCTATCTGTACGCCTGTCAGATTTGGTTAAAAAGAACATCAACCAAGTAATCATACATCACCTGGCATGCAGACGGGTCCTTGGAATTGAAATTCATCGAACAATTAGGGAGTGGATCAAGTGACACGCCCTGTCTCTAGGAAGCCCCGGGAGCGATACTTGTATACGCGCATTCAGTGGTTCGTCTTTTATTACTGACAAATTTTACTCGCTGTTGCCAAAATATTGACCAGATTTCCTGCGATTGAATTATCGACAGGTACCTTTCAATTGTTATTAACTATACAAAATAAATCGTCATTAATGTTTCCATCTGCAGTTGCTTTGGTGCAAAGTGCATAGTAGAAAATTTATTACAAGTTTTGTATGTGGCAACGTGGCAGTGTTACTTTACTGGTATCTCCGTGGTAAAGAAAACTACACCTGTTCGGATCAGTTTGTGTCAAAGATTCGACGTGTGTGGGATATGGTGTTTAGAGATCGGTCAAATTGCACTATTTAATTATCGTGTAACGTGGACTCTTCGACCATGCATTAAAGTTAATCTCCGCGCCCCTAATTATGAACGAAGTCTGACCTGTGAAAGCCACAGGCACCTATTATAGTTACTGTTTTACCTCCTCTTGCTAACTCATGATTGATGACTTCTCAATGTTCGCCATTTTCTAGTTAATTCTCCGCTTCGGTCGCTCATAAAATCTAACCATAGCAAAAGTGCTCACGATTAAATGTGAAGCATGAATGCATATTTATCTACTTCGTTAGAAAACTGACATCTTTATAAGCATAAATTTATCTGATAACATAACATGTATTTGAAGGAAGGATGTTCTTAAATCTTTTCTACTGTAACATTATCTTTCTTTCATTTTATTCGATTTAAAATATGCCTGATAGAGCGATTCTCTATTGAATTTCTAATACAATAAAGCTCCTTAGGTAGAGGTAGTTTAGAATCTTGTGAACCATAATAATAATGTGCTTGCAATACGATGCGCCCTTGACGCATTTTGCTGCTCATAACACTTCTAAATACAGTGTAAACTCTTTATAACGTCACTCAATTTAACGACAAACTCCTTAAAACGTCGAAATTGGTTAATTTGGTTGGTTTACATTGTTTTCTATACAATATTACACTCTATATAGCGTCACGCTCATTCTATTTAACGACAACAATGCGGCATTATAAGTCATTAAGCAGTACTTTCTAAGTTGCCGAAATAGATAAGAACTGCAGCTGTGTACGTTGTTGAAGAAGACGATCCTGTCCCTCCACCAAGCATCAAACAAGCACTTGATGCAGCGAAACTATTAAAAAAATACTTTTTATATAATCAAATTGATCTAGCAGTATCTCAAGATATGAGTAAGATACGTAACAAAATACAATTAAAATATTGGACCTGCAAAAAAACATCAGACGAAGATAACAGGCTATACGCAATGTATGAATAATAATGTTCGTGTGCAAAATGTGTACTACATTAGTAAATGCATATAATTATAGAATAGTAAAATAATATCTTATATTTCTCTCCATTTAACGACCACTCTTTATAACGCCGAAAAATGTTCAGTCCTTTAACCGTCGTTATATAGAATTTACACTATACCTCTAAGTTGTATTCTACTACTAAATTAATAGCTAGAAATTATCCAAATTCTTAAACAAAAAAGTGAATATTACGTAAAATTGTGACTTAATATATTAGGTCTATCTTAGAGTTATCTCAATCTACATCTAGTCGATTTTTACGTTAGAATCTACGTTAACAGACACATAGTTTGTATAAAGAGCAACAGGTAGTCATAGAACTTGAGCAGCAACGTATGCAGAGAGGTAAATATATCGAAGACGCGATAAACATCATTAAAGACAGGACAACATTAGGGATAGGTATACAAAAACAAAAGTTTAGTATAATTAGATTTGTAGATGATAGATGGCAGTATTAGCATCCAGCAAAGAGGAGTTACAAGCAGCCTTAAATAAAATGGAAGTAAATGACAAAGCAGTGTTGTATGCAAATAAATAAAATTAGAACAAAAATACCATGCCAGGGAAGAACAAGTAGGGAAAGTGGCCGATTTTTGGCATCCAGGAAGTCAGGTAACTCATCAAGGAAAGAGCAGTAGAGATATAAAATAGAGGATAGCGAAGGTAGACTAGTCTTTAACAGTCTTAGGACTGACGACCTTATCATGATAAGTAAATGAAACTAGTTGTTATTAAATTTCCCTGCTCTTACTTATATTATATTGGTAAAATAATAGAATGATAGAATAGAATCTAATGATAGCAAATGGAGCAAACATGTTCTCGAGCTTGGACTGTACGTATACAATAAATAATAAATCGTAACTGGAATACGTCCCTTTCGCTATTGTCAACGCATACCTTGTTTCCCAAGACAACATTGCCCTCCCGCAAAACAACCCCACGATTAGACAAGCGAGCGTAGAAAACAGCAGAGTAGGTATCGCGAGCGCCGAAGAGAACGAACGAACGTCACAAAACGGAGTCGAAACGATTAAAACGTCAGTACACGCCCTTGACATGTGTAACGGGGGCAGCGAAGCCATTAACGACAATAGAAGAGAATATGTCGCAAGGGGTGAACGTGGTAGTGGCAGTAGGCAGGGCGTCGGCAGCTCGTCGTTCGCAATAAATCTGATTAATTCCAGCTGCGCATTTTGCAAACAGTTTAAACTGATATCCGCCTTTAAAAAACTAATATCCTACACCCTTGTACACATATCATGTCGGATATGTACATAAATAGGACAGGGACGGATCAGCAAATATATGTTTGAGTAAAAATGACCCTTTGCAATTGTTTTCCGAAAAGAAGAGTCGAGGCAACGTCGAATGATGCTAAGAAAGGAGGACATTACCAAGCAAAAACAGAAAGGTTTCTAATTCTAACCTCCAAATTAAGGTTTCTACAAGGTGTCACCCTTACATCATCATACATCACATGATCTTTAGTTCGAATACTGGTTAGATACTAATCTCCACTCCGTCATATCCGAAATTTAGAACATCTCGAACTATTTCGGAACAATATTCTCATCTAGGTCTTCCTCTTGCTCTCTTTGTTTCTGTTACTAATATGAGTCTAAACAGCTCTTCATATCCCAGAAGATGACCCATATCCTATACCTATTCTTTTTTCTTATTCTATAACGTCCTCTATTCTCCAAATTTTTCTAATATCTCCTCATTTCTAACCTTTTCTATCTTCCAGCCATCAATAAAACCACATCTGAAACGCTTCTAAATTCTCCTTTTCCACTCCATCTTACGAGATTGAGGTTATGTTCTTCTAGTGATTCTCCAATGAGGAATGGAATTATGTTGCCATTTTTGGATCGAACAAGCATACAAAACCCAACATAATTTTTGTAAAAGCCTCCCGTATTTTGGTCGGTTGGTTCTCATTGACCACCTGGATTCTGTTAAAGTAAAACTAAATGTGTTCATTGGACATTTTATGTCTTAATAATTCAGAGAATGTAATCACAAATTTTATGCCGTCATTATTTTAATTCACAACATTTCACTTATTAGGAGACCGAAAAACATAATCCTAAAAAATTATGTAATTAATTGTAAATAATTAAATATCTAGGGTTTTCACACACTAAAAATCGAATTTCAATTTGTTAATGGCAATTAGCTCTATCACACTTTCCTCGATTTAAACGTCTGAAAGTAACTCCGATCTAATCTAGATTGAAAGGATCCGACCCTGTAAATTCTTCGTAAATTTAAAGGGGGTGCGGAAGTTCATGATCAACCAGGATTATTCCGCGTCATTTATAATTGAGATGTCGCGCTTAGATAAGCAATTCTTTGAGGTCTCAGTGTGCAAGGGGAGATGAGGACTCAACGTTAAGCATACGTACACATTCGTACATACGAACAACATCGACTGTTATTCCTCTTCTCTACGATCCCCATCAATTATAAGCCTCTTTATTGGAACAATATACACTCGCGTAAGATGCTGAAATGAATCGGTAACACAGCTGGGTAGTTTTTCAAGCACCAGTTACTTGGTGGTCGAACATCGACGACTATAGACCTGACGGAACAAACCCCACGCGAAAAATTTGTTAGAAACTTGTGGCAGTCGCAACTTACAACATGTCATACTTTCAAAATCAAAACATTTTGGAAAATAGGTTCTTATTTATTCATATCCTAATCTATCTCAATATACGAAGATGAGTTTTGTGAGCAAAAGACCTCGAAGCGAAAAGGGAAAGAAACTTGAAATTGTTATAAGTAAACAGATACCTAAACGATAGTGTATGCCTTTAATTCCCATTCATATTACAAAATATATGTTGTTTTTCTCTACGTATTTAGTAAATTCGTTTCAAGTCACCCTTTCCATAGCAGGCATATGAGCAAAAACCCCATTCCCAGGATTCGTAAGTTTCAAACAGTCGCTACAGTTAAAATTCGAAAAACACAAACAAAAAACATTCAGCGGGCCGCAAATTATCGAAAGCATCAGAAGTGAATCGGGATTTTTCATTAGCAAACCTAACCTAGACCATCCTTACATATTTGTCGAAACTTTTTCAATTTCACAAAACGTAACAGTAATATATAGATTTCACTGTGCCATTTGTTGTAATCCATAAAACGCTGTCTAAAGGCACTAGGCAGAGTTGGAACTATCTACGGCATGCTGACGATATCTTACGGAGGTTCATAACGATACAGACTTGTTAGCGTGTGTGTCACTTCGACAAGTCTATGTTCGTGTGGACCCTGCCGAACATTTATTAATCCCACTAAAATGGAGCAGTTCCTAGTAATTAAATTTGATGTGGATGAAAATAAGAAATAGGCAAGATACCTTCTCAGGCATGAAGGGCTAGTCAGAGACTATTAAAAACAGGCGTTAACAGAAGTAGAGGTAGACCTAGATTAGATTACTGTTCGCAAATAGTTATGGATGTGGTATGTTCTAGTTTTAGAGAAATGCGAAGATTAAGTCAGGATAGAAAAGAGTGGAAGTGAGTGTCTAACCAGTCGTAGAAATGGTGGTAATGACAATGACAATGATAATATTAGTATTAGGCGAAATAGGCTGACAGGATACCTTCTGTGGGACGAGGGACTAGTTAGAGACATATCAGAAGCAGAAACAGAAATTATCTCAGAATAGGAAAGAGTGGAGGTGGGTGTCCAATCAACCGAGCGGCATGGCCTAGAGGACTAGACCATTGCTTAGCATTCGGGAGGACGCCGGTTCGATTCCGGGTCCGTCCGTCTGCCTTGGTCCAAGTTTTTCTGTGGTTTCCTTGGATCACTTAGGCAAATGCTGAGGCAGTAATATTCCACAGATAATCTTTCACTCTCTTCTGTCTTCATTTCGTCCGTCTCAACTTTCTCACCCGANTTCAAAAGTTAATAAGTAGATAGTTACATCTTCTAAGTAAATGATAAATATTAGATACAAGAGTGTATTTTTATATTGAAACATCCTGTAGCAAGCCGTATTAAAATACCTGTTTATAATTTATTTTTACGACATGTAATAAAGCAAAAGATTTGTCATAAACCTTTCAAAATCTTCACGGCCTCTTAGATGTAGCGGCCACAAATTTTTAATGGGGTGTAATATGCATTTTATTCATCGGCTATTTTTTACGCAAAATTTAAATTATAAATAATATACGTATGTAGGTACGAATTAAACAGTCATTTACAATTAATTGGGATTATATATCCATTTCTATAACAAATTCCTAATTTTATCCAAGAGTAGAAGCGTTTGTTGATAAAAGATCAGGTGAATTTTGTTTCAGAAATGACAGACATGCCACGTATCATGTTCTTGTGACGGATAAAATGAACACAAATTGAAATGAACAGCAAAATCACTTCCGGAATGTTTGCTCTTTGAATACAGCTACTTAATGATTCAGTCTACCTCCTTACTTTAATTGATAATTTCTTAACGTTATAATTAAGTGTTACCATTTTTTCCTTAGGAGTAATGCGAATAAATTCTCAGGTAATTTCAATATTTCAGTAGAAATTACACGTAACCTTGATATTTGTGCTTCTCAATTGACCATAAAAGTTGAACGCATTAATTTTACGCCGTTTTACTTTTAACCTTTTAGTAGGTTGGAAGTGTAAATTTCATTACATAGAATTTGTCTCGTTAACAAGTCACAAATCAAGACTGCTTAAAAAAAATAAGGCGATTCCTTATGCTAATGCACGGGTATGAATAATTAATAGTTATTAAGAATTAATTTAGGAAACCTTTAAACTATGCCATAACTGGATCAGACATGGAAAGGTCAACATTTTTAACTGATAGTGTTAGGTACCCACTGTTATTTATCGAGCAGATGTAGTGTACGATTTAATAATATCGATAGACCGCGCTCTTGCAGTTATGCATCATACCTAATCCCACTTAAGTCCATGTCTGTACCACTTTGTGTGTTGCCATGGCAATCTTATTATTAATACAAATTATATCATTAACTTTTCCGGAAGACCGACAGATTTCAATGCACAGTTAAATATTGCGCAATCCCAGTAATTATACGTTACACATTTTCGCTAAAAATCGAACTGGATACGTGTGGTACATAACTGATTTACATATTTATACAGTTATTTAACACTTATTAAGTAGGCACCGATCATTTTTGACGTTTTCAGGATTACATTCTTTCAGACGTATCAATGATAAGTCGATGTTGACATTATGGGTGTTGGCATTAAAAATACATAGTACAGTTGCAAACGGTAGTGTAACACACTGGCAAAAATGAAAACTCAGAGAGAACGAGAGAGAGAAATATTTCAAGAACAACTACCACCAAGTGGCTAAAACTTTTAGATAAATGGCCCCAACAAGCCAATGATCCTTGAAAGTCACCGCATGCACTAAGGAAAGTGGTAGAACTTACCAAGGTTAACTAATTGATTTATTTTTAAAACGAACTGATTAATGAAAGTGGGAATTTTGTGCGTTTAGTATTATCTAGTAAATCATCGATGATATTTAAATTGGAATTTGGTGATTTTGGTCCAGTTAACCTAATTAGTATTTATTTAGCAATTTTGTCACATTTTGATCAACCAAATATATGAAACCCTATGACATTGTTAGTTACTAAAGCAATTTTAATTTGAAATCATTTTTCGATTTTTTATCCACTACAAACTTCCTCAGATTAATGAAGAAAAGAAAATATTTTTGTTTACTGTTGCCACGCCCCCGCCGGGAATCGAACCCGGGACCTTCGGTTTAACGCACCAATGCTCTGACTACTAAGCTACGAGAGATGACAATAGCAACCACGACAAACCGACCTACAAAGTTAAAGATCCGTCGATTTTTATTAACGTAATTATATGTATATACTAAATTTATGAAACCCTATGACATTGATAGTTACTAATAGTGGTTAATATGCAATATTAATTTGAAATGATTTTTCGATTTTTTATCCACTACAAACTTCCTCAGATTAATGAGGAAAATATTTTTGTTGCTGTTGTCACATCCCCACCGGGAATAGAACCCGGGACCTTTGGCTTTACGCACCAATGCTCCAATAGCAACAAAAATATTTTCCTCATTAATCTGAGGAAGTTTGTAGTGGATAAAAAATCGAAAAATGATTTCAAATTAATATTGATCAACCAAATTTTTGACCCGGGTTTGTTTTAAATCATTTTCCATGTATGAGAAGAATTTTGAAGAAACTAAGAACGCTGAAGAAAGCCTTTTAGCATTTCGTTTCTAGTAATTTACTGATTCTATTTGTTATTTCATAAATAGAGTGTCTTACCATATTAACAATTGTTGAGAATAAAATAATTCGAAGTAGATATCCACACAAGTAGACCAGATGGCGTTTACTACGCTATTTGTAGTATTTTCTAAAATTGTTGAGAATTTTATTATTGCAATTGTATATTTTCAGCGAACTCCTTCATTCATTTCGATGAATCTATCTATCTTACCAGATAGGGTAACGCCTATACGTAGTCTTTTATGTCAGCGTACAGGCGACAAGGGATTTGTGTGTATAACGGTTCCATCCCAAACAACAAACGTATTAATTTTCTGTCTAAATAGCGTAGCAACGTATTAGTCGCGGGCCACGATTGAGGTGGGCTACGCCGTGAGCCATAACCTTCCGAATTCGGACTTGGCCACGTGCCCCGACGCTTGCCAGGATTACAGCTCCCATTGTGGCGAAACCCCTTTCAGGATAGAGTCGTCATCTCTACGTCATATCCCAGAAACGCATGTCAACTATTATTTATGGTTTCGGCATAGGCGAAAATGCAGTTGTTGTTATTATAAACGATGCAGCGGTGATGGTATTATGTCATACATGCACGGCCTTTGTGACTTGTGCCAGATGCGGCGAGTCATGCATTTGCGAAAAAAAAAGAAATGAAATGATCGTCGTGACGTGACAGGTCGAGATAAAACCGATATATATTTAGGGTTGAGTAATTTTGAAGGTCAACTTGGAATGATGATGATAGATTCTGATGTTTGTAAACGTTGCTATTATTAAGCGATATTACGAATGATTGATTTAGTAATGCCGATATTCGGGGTTTATCCAGAAGGTGGTAATAATATTGTGTTTGCAGTAGGGCTTCAAATTGTACTGAAATTAATTTCCAAATCTCACGTAGGTAATGAAAACAGCTGCAGCTTCAATTTTATTATCTTACTAGGTTTTATCCGAGGCTTCGCTCGCGTTGATACATGTCAAAGATCATCATTTATATCAGTTAATTGGGAGAATAATGGAGATATATAGGGGAAACTGCAGGGATTGTAAGATTAAGTGCTAGGGACACAAGGAAATTTTTGATGGAAAAGGGTGTAAGACAAGGTTGTAAGTTGAGTATACAATTATTTAATACATACCTAAGTTATTTAGAGTTAGAGATCAGTATACTAAGGGAGGGTGGGATAGTGGTAGGTAGAAAGAAAATATGGGCTTTTTTGTCGTATGCTGTCGATATTTCCCTGATAGCCACGAATCATGATGCATTGAAAGATATGATGGTAGCGTTGGGAAGATATTTAAGAAAGAAGTGTTTGGAGTTAAATGTTAGTTAGATTAAGTGCATGGAATTTGGGGAAGTAAGAGGTGGAAAGGGGAAAGAAAAAAAGTGATTTGGTGGAAAGGGGAAGAGATAGAAAAGGTTAAAAAATATATATACCTAGGATAACATATGTTATGGGAGAGAATAACAATAATAAAATACATATCGATACGTAACTGGCGAAAGCAAATGCCATGTTAGGAAGTATATGGGAAATAGGGTATACATTATGTGGGAACGATTGGATTAGAAGAAAAAGGTTGTTTGATTCAACGGTTAAAAGTATAGCTCTTTATGGAGTAGAAGTATGGTGGTGGAAGGAGGAGAAACAGGTGGAAAACGTTCACAAGAAATATATAAAGTAGGTGTTGCGGTTGGATAGATATATACCAGATTATTTTGGACGCAGGGAATTAAAATGTGGGAAGATGGTAGAGGAAACCTGAAAAAGGGTGGTAAAATACGAGATAAAACTTGAAAAGCTTATGGATGGGATATAAAAAAGGAATTATTTGAGGAAAAGGGTTTTAAATATTAGAACAAAGACCAAATATGATAAAGAAAGGGATGGTGCATCAGACAATTTAAAGTTGAATCAGGAACAATTGAATGAATGGGACCGAATGGGAGTATGTGCCGAGGAAATGGTGAGAATAGGATGCAAAGAGATGATAAGGGGAGAAGATCTAAGAAGTATTGTAAAGTCGAGATATGTGAAATGTCTAAATGGCAGGGAGACTAGTGGCCAGATTATCTGGAGGTGGACGTATTTGTAAGATTAGAGTGGGAAATGAATGTACAAAATGTAAGTATTGGATAAAGGAAGAAGAAATGATATTAGGAATATGTGAAAGGGGAGATGAAACAATGATGCATGTACTGGGAGGATGTGAGGAAAGTAAAGATTTGGATGATTGTAAGGAGACATTAAGTGGGAGTGGCGATGGACTGATCCTACTAAAAAATATAATTAAAAAAGAAAGGGTTGTGCTTTGGTGATGGAACGTGAGAGGGGTTTAGTGTTAAAATAAAGGATAAAAAGTAGTTCACCTGTATACCGTAAGGTATTTTATTGTATGATATGATAAATTATAAAATAGAAAAGGATTAGGAGGGTACTGACAAATAGTTGTGAATAAGTAAGAAATAATAGGGAATTTAAACGGGATTGTGTGGAAATGAACTGTAGACAATTTTGTAGGTATGTATTGCAATATTGTATGGGGAAATAGGGCAAGAAAATTTGTATGTATAGTATAGAATGATAAGTAAATATTTTCCTTTTTTTTGCATATCAAACATTATTTTTTGTAGGATGTTTATTCCTAATTCTATCATCAAATGCAAAAGCAATATTGTTCATTAATGGTACCAGTCATAATCCTTTTGTATAACCTTCGTATCTCCCCTTTACGTTCGTTTTATTATACCTTGCAGAGTATCCTAAGGTGTAAAGTAAATCAAGAGGTGGAGCCTGCAGCTCATTACAGCATGATTGAGGCTATAAATAACGACTACTGAACATTTAAATACACGTGTTTTTTTACGGGGTCATGTCCGCAGTGCCATATGGCATTGCAGTTGCCTATTGTTTCGCAGTTGGCGTTCTCTACTACTGCTTCTTTTTCCATGCTTCGTCGCGGAGATCTAGTCATCGATATCCACCGCGATAAACATCGTAGAATTGTAATTATGGGCACTTCGTCAGGGCTTGGCCAAAATATGAACCAGAAATTAATTCTCTATTATTATAGGAAGAAACAAACAGGCAGTCACGCAAATATATTTAAATGAATTATTGGTTCTTAATTTGGATATCATGACCGTTTACATTCGAAAAAATTTATGGATTAATGGTACACGTGTATACAAACGTAATAGATAATCGTTTGATAACATGTGACCACTATTTATGCCCATAGAATAATCAACGTTAGAAAAATGGTCCAAACAAGAAATTTTATTTTTCACACACTTAGAATCGTGAAAAAGGATTAGGGATAACAAAAGATTTACCTATGAGCTAATACTTATAAAATTTCTTCTCTGATCCTTTTGAAAGCAATTTTATTTGTATACGGGGGGCCGCACGAATTCGCTTCTCACCGAATTCATGGAGAACATTTTGGAAAACCGTTGCTTCCTGTTTTGGATCGCTGATCGTGTTCGAGCCACAGGTGCCCCCTCGTTCGCATCATCCCATAAGGCACCACAAGTGCATATCCAACAACCCACTTAATGGTTCATAGATTCTACCTACACGAATTATTGTAACGATGAGGTGATCTACGTCCCAGACGTGGGAAAATTACTTCTTTTGGCGGTTATCGGTTACGTGTCACTGACTTGGAACAAACCGTGAGATGGAGAAGTGTCATTTTAATTTTTAATCATTAGCAATTCTGTAAAATTAATTGTATCCATACGGCATGGATGACTGTGGAATTGCATGAGAACTTGGTCTGGTTTTTCGAAATAATAATGGCTCGATAGAAGAATGGTAACAGCGGACTCTTAATGATTTTAAAATTATAGAGGCTGACTTTTGTTCTTCATGCCAATGATAGATGGTAATTTGAAGTATGTAATTTTAATTTTGCAAACGAATTTCGACGCAAAAAAAACATTCCGGTCGTAAATTTGTAGATTTTGTTCTAATTAGTCAGGTGAGGTATAATTTTTAAATTCTTCACTGTTACATCAGTAGAATCTTTTTTATTTGTATGCTTCTCTTAATACTGACTCATCATCATAAGGTCGTCAATCAGACTGGTTGGACACGCATCTCTACTCTTTCCTATCCTGAACTAATCTTCGCATTTCCCTAAAACTAGAACAGCCCACATCCTTAACTATTTGCGAGCAGTAATCTAATCTAGGTCTCTACCCCTCCTAACTCCCGTTTCTACCTCTAATATGTCTCTGACTATATCTTCATACCTGAGAAGGTGTCCTACAAACCTATCTCTCCTATTCCTTATTGACTTCCATAGAATCCTCTGTTCTCCTATTCTTTCTAATACCTCTTCATTTCTAACCTCTATCCACAATATCCTCATCATTCGCCTGTAACATCACATTTCGAACGCTTCTAATCATTTGTTTTCAGCTGTGCCCAACGTCCATGTTTCGCACCCGTACATGGCCGCGCTCCAAACATACACCTTTAACAATCTTTTTCGAATTTCTAAATTAACCGTTCGCGAGCATAGAAGTGACTTCTAGAAGATACTACGAATGGGGCAGTAAACGCCATCTGTAGCACGATGCTACAGACCACTTCGAATCATTTGATTTGAAGTGACTTCTTTTTATTGAAAGCGATTCGACCCTGCGCTATCCTCTACTTCTCCTTCCGTCCTGACTTATCTGACTTCCTAAATACCTAACACTGACATTATAATAATAGTCGCATTATATGTTTACAAATTTAAATAAATACAGTTTGTCGTGTCTGTTTTAAAATATAACATTTACCTAATTTATCTGTTGTCCAGCGTATATCTACCCCTTAAAATCAAACAATGTTATATCCTTTTCAGCTAGGAACTTATTCCACCTTAAATAAATAAATGTTTCTACATAACTAGGCCCTTTCGGTTCCCCATCGTCTAAAAACATCACGCATGTCATAAAAAGTTTAATATTGTTAATTTTTTATGGTCCCATGAGATTAGTTTCCGCGTAAAATATATTCGTTCTAACGGACATTTGAAAACAACGTCAAAAAAGGGGTAAAGAAGCCATAACGTCCCTTAGTCACTGGTCAAAAATCAACGGAAAAAGTAACAAGCGTAAATAATAAAAATCAGTTATCAATCACGATCGCAGCCGGGGGTTAAACCACCCCTGCAGGAAATCCTTACGAGCACGCCATCACGACCCCAATGCCCCTCTTTAACCTATATACACGTATGTGTGTTTCGTGTTAATAGCACACAAGTGGTTGTCTGTAGCACTTGTAAACGAAATAAAAAAAATATGGAAACTACCGACAGCAGTCGCCATTGAATCATTAGTTATTTCATACCACACAAACACTATCATCATTATCGATTTATAGAGTAACCTTCCAAAGTCAGGCTGAACTGTGACGATGACATTAATTTGTTTTATTAATGACTATTATCATAGAAAAAAACAGGGATATTTGAAAGGCTTTTATATTCCGTTAACTAGTTTCAAAACTTCATCATTGTCCTAATAAGACTGATTGGACACCCACCTCCACTGTTTCCTATCCTAGGCTAATCTTCCAATTTCCCTAAATCTAGAACATCCCCCATCCTTAACTATTTGTGTCTAATCTAATCTAGGTCTAATTCTACTCCTCGTAAGTCCCATTTCTGCTTCTAATATCTCGCTGACTAGCCCTTCATGCCTGTGTCCTACCAACTTATCTCGCCTATTTCTTATTGACTTCCATAGCGTCCGTATATTACTGCCTGTTGCTCTTTATATATATATGTTATCGGAAATGTATGAAATCTAGCAATCGTATACAATTCCTAGGAAATGTATACAATTCCGAGGCTATTTAGGAAATCTATAAAATATTGTTTCAAAGATTTTTTAATATTTAATTTAATTGTATGACATTTCTATATTGTACTAGGAAATATATAAAAATTATTGTTTGGTTATTAGGTAGATTTATGACAGACTGGAGTTTCTTTAAGGCCCCTGCCCCTACAACATACTAAAAATTCAAGGTTATCATGTAACTTCCTTACATTATTCTAACATCTTCGGCTTGCAGGAACATAAAGAAACTCCAGTCTGTCATGAGTCTCCCAAACCAAACAATGACCAATGGATATGGGTACATCTCCAAGCAGCCTGCTGTATTATTGCCTATTTACGGAAATGTATAAATTTCCTAGGAAATGTGTCTAATATAATTTATTTCATATATTTCCTGGCGATTTTAGGAATAATATACATTTCCTAGGAATTGTATACAATCTCGGATTTCATACATTTCCGGGAACACATAAATAATACGTATCACTGTTCTATCTCTGTATCATATCCCTGCAATTTTAAATGAAAATCTGAATAAGANCGTGGCGTGTCATGATTATAAATATTCACACCATTTAATTCATGTGTCCGAATGGGGCTTTAGTATGACACGTAAAAAATAATTAGCAATTTAAATTGAAACGTTAACTTGTAAGAGAAAAGCCATTATTAGTAAAATAAAAGAGCGGCGTGATCCTTGAATCGCATGCAGATAATTGGGCGAGGAGGTGGCGTCCACAGGTGAGCGTCGTGGCATCGACGGCTCTACTGTAGGTATAGCGATTGCGATGTCACTGAAGTAATTCTGCATTAAAAACAATCGACGATCACGCGACGCCAATAATATCCTTTTCAGCTAGGAACTTATTCCACCTTAAATAAATAAATGTTTCTACATAACTAGGCCCTTTCGGTTCCCCATCGTCTAAAAACATCACGCATGTCATAAAAAGTTTAATATTGTTAATTTTTTATGGTCCCATGAGATTAGTTTCCGCGTAAAATATATTCGTTCTAACGGACATTTGAAAACAACGTCAAAAAAGGGGTAAAGAAGCCATAACGTCCCTTAGTCACTGGTCAAAAATCAACGGAAAAAGTAACAAGCGTAAATAATAAAAATCAGTTATCAATCACGATCGCAGCCGGGGGTTAAACCACCCCTGCAGGAAATCCTTACGAGCACGCCATCACGACCCCAATGCCCCTCTTTAACCTATATACACGTATGTGTGTTTCGTGTTAATAGCACACAAGTGGTTGTCTGTAGCACTTGTAAACGAAATAAAAAAAATATGGAAACTACCGACAGCAGTCGCCATTGAATCATTAGTTATTTCATACCACACAAACACTATCATCATTATCGATTTATAGAGTAACCTTCCAAAGTCAGGCTGAACTGTGACGATGACATTAATTTGTTTTATTAATGACTATTATCATAGAAAAAAACAGGGATATTTGAAAGGCTTTTATATTCCGTTAACTAGTTTCAAAACTTCATCATTGTCCTAATAAGACTGATTGGACACCCACCTCCACTGTTTCCTATCCTAGGCTAATCTTTCAATTTCCCTAAATCTAGAACATCCCCCATCTTTAACTATTTGTGTCTAATAGAATCTAGGTCTAATTCTACTCCTCGTAAGTCTCATTTCTGTTTCTAATATCTCGCTGACTAGCCCTTCATGCCTGTGTCCTACCAACTTATCTCGCCTATTTCTTATTGACTTCCATAGCGTCCGTATATTACTGCCTGTTGCTCTTTATATATATATGTTATCGGAAATGTATGAAATCTAGCAATCGTATACAATTCCTAGGAAATGTATACAATTCCGAGGCTATTTAGGAAATCTATAAAATATTGTTTCAAAGATTTTTTAATATTTAATTTAATTGTATGACATTTCTATATTGTACTAGGAAATATATAAAAATTATTGTTTGGTTATTAGGTAGATTTATGACAGACTGGAGTTTCTTTAAGGCCCCTGCCCCTACAACATACTAAAAATTCAAGGTTATCATGTAACTTCCTTACATTATTCTAACATCTCCGGCGGGCAGGAACATAAAGAAACTCCAGTCTGTCATAAGTCTCCCAAACCAAACAATGACCAATGGATATGGGTACATCTCCAAGCAGCCTGCTGTATTATTGCCTATTTACGGAAATGTATAAATTTCCTAGGAAATGTGTCTAATATAATTTATTTCATATATTTCCTGGCGATTTTAGGAATTATATACATTTCCTAGGAATTGTATACAATCTCGGATTTCATACATTTCCGGGAACACATAAATAATACGTATCACTGTTCTATCTCTGTATCATATCCCTGCAATTTTAAATGAAAATCTGAATAAGACGATGACAGATAATATAAAGTAAACAATTAGAAATTAAACTGATGAATTTTCCAACTGTGTTTTGTTTAACGTCTTCCACTGCTTCATAAAAGATAAATTTGACTGCATTCTTAAAAAAAATATTCTGCAGAAGGATTTCATAGTGATTTTGTTAGTTTATTGAGTCAGCTTTAGTTTTAAATTTTCAAATATATATTATCATATATTGATCAATTATTTATTTATCAAAAAATCTCCGTTACTTTTACTTAGTAGGTATACGTACATATACTCGACTTTGTTTATTTGGGGTCGTGTATCTTTCATGTAATAAATTCATTATTACAATGGCTACCGTTTTACATAACGCGTGACATTTAAAAATGATGAATAATTTTTATGGAGCCGCATACGGCACGCCAATATTTTAAATGATTATCAACTCGGATAAAGTGTATTTTAAAGTAAACTTACCCTCCTTTCATGTCGTTTATTAATTTCGATAAGCTGGCGTGATACATAACAAAAAGTCACGCATTTGTTTGATCTTAAGTAGGTGAATTTTAAATATTCAGACATGTAATTGCTTTAAAATTAAATTATTATTGGCATACGTATCAGATGTACATAGTCTTCCAAGGGTAAAAATGAAATTTTCCAGGAATCTAATTTGAATTTTTAAAGGAATAAAATTGTAGATACAATATTTACTGTAACCCCTTAACAATACTTATTAGAAGTTGCGTTATTGGGGTTTAAGCATGGTGTATCGTCCTTCACTGCGTGGCGGAAAACAAAGAAAGGTGGAAACGACGAAGAGAGGGATGCTTTCAACTTTGACACGCCAATAGGGTGGCAGGTGATCGGGTGCAATATGCCACACACTCTGACGAACGGACTTATCATTGTTATTTAGTTCTCATCAAGCTACCTGTGAATGTTTTACGTCTAGGTACTTGTTACTGTCGAGGATAATTAGTGAATTCACTTTATCGTTGTGGTTCTCAGTGGCGACAGGTTGTGTTGGCGGTAATGAATCTTTAAAGATTTAGGTACAATTTAAAAGCGTTTCATAAAATTCGATCAGAATTACACGTTGCGTTGCAAATTAATGAACAAAAATATGTGACGAAGTTTCGCAAATAAACGATTATTTCTGATAAGTTTATTGTTCCAGATTCTCAACTCAGTACAACTGAAGTTGATCATGACGACGACAGTGAAAACGACGACGAACCGCGATGCCCCCTATGTGATCAGCCGTTTGTAGACGTAGATAAGTAAGTATTCCGTAAGATTAGCAGTTTAAAAGTTTTTTTTTGACAAAGTAATTGAATTTTATGAGTCGTGTCGTGTCATGATTATAAATATTCACACCATTTAATTCATGTGTCCGAATGGGGCTTTAGTATGACACGTAAAAAATAATTAGCAATTTAAATTGAAACGTTAACTTGTAAGAGAAAAGCCATTATTAGTAAAATAAAAGAGCGGCGTGATCCTTAAATCGCATGCAGATAATTGGGCGAGGAGGTGGCGTCCACAGGTGAGCGTCGTGGCATCGACGGCTCTACTGTATAGCGATTGCGATGTCACTGAAGTAATTCTGCATTAAAAACAATCGACGATCACGCGACGCCAATATCAACGTCTCATGTCAATACTATCTATCCCTAATTGATTCCCTATTTAATAGTTTGGACACTTTTCAATCAAAAACATTTTACTGAATTATTATTGTGATAGTAATAGGAAGAATCAGATCCCATTTTCTGCATTACTAAATCTAGAAATTCTCATGTGTCACACCGCTTTCAATTAAATTTCTATTGTTGACCACTGTTCGATAAGTAAAATATTCCAGCATTCTTTTTTTATATTTATCGCAAGCATAAATCTCGGACGATATTCCACGTAACGGTAGCTTTTATCTTTAATTAGTTTGTCATTTGTCTTTTAAAATTTTAATGTTTTAATGACGTTTGATTTTCCACGATCACCGTTTGTGCAAAACTTGTGACTCCAGCGACAATTAGTAAATAATGCATCAGTATTTTGATCAATAAAAGGCGCTTAATCGTATCTAGTGAAGCAGATGTGAATATTCACATGGCTCTTCAGAAAGCCATTTACTTAATGATTACTCATTAATCATGTCACTAGCAGTCATACTTTTGTATTGGTGAGTAGACCGCCTAATACTAACACTTCCAAGCATTTTGAAAATAGTGTGCAGTCAGTAGCAAATTACTACTTTTTTCGCAGTTGTACGTAAACACTTCAATAGAATTTAATTTGAATTTAGAACACTGCAGCACTTGAATAAGCCATAGTACCGTCCATTTCAATTTGTTAGAGTTGTGACCTTGAAGAAATCTGCGCTAATATAGAAAGAATACACACTAGGCGTGAGCGAGACAGAAATAGTCGGAACAAACTTGAACGAGCAGAGCTCTCTATGGGCGCTCTTAAAAGATCGGCTAGAACTGTACAGTACTAGACGAAAATGTTTACCAATTTCTTAAAACAAAAATGTACATAAATTAATAGAAAACAAAGCAAAAGTTTTATATAGATGTGTAGAACGTTAAGTTAATTCACTTGTTATTGTTTTTGACTAAATATGCTTTTAAATGAAGCATATTCTTTAGCAGTTTAAATAATTTTGCAAATAGTACTGTACACTTTCGTCTAGTTCTCGCTGGATGATCGGTGGAGAAATGAGCTCCGCGGACAAATATGATTGAATTTGAAATTATGCTACGGCGCATCCTAATAAAGGGAAGGGGCATATCTCTTAACTTCTTGAAACGAACAGTAGATATTGGCAAGACCCAACGATGATGATGTATCCAACCAGAAAATCCAAGCATCATCTCACATTCGTTTAGGCAGATGGATTTCACTTCATTTGCAAATCATTTTGTTTTAGATTGGATGAGCACCTAATACTGAAACACAGTTATCAGAAAGACGAGCTTCGCTGCGACATTTGCCCGAAAGCGTACTCCCATCGACCTTGCCTCATTCGACACAGAGCCGTGGTGCACGGTGAGACGAGGAAGTATCATTGCGAAAATTGTCCAAAGGTCAGATCAAAATCAAATAAACATTATCATTGCAGAAGAAAATTAACGAACAGTTGCAGGTCTTCAGCGATCCGAGTAACCTACAGAGACATATAAGAACCCACCATGCGGGTGCTAGGTCTCACGCTTGTCCTGAATGTGGAAAAACCTTTGCCACATCATCTGGCTTGAAGCAACACACGCATATTCATTCCTCGGTAAAACCTTTCCAATGCGAAGTCTGTTGTAAGGTAAGAATAGTAAGTGCTAATTTTTGGTTCCCTTATAATAAATTTGTAACTCATCCAAGTGTATAATTGTACTAAGGGCAGCATTTTTACATAATTGTAACCTTCTAGCGCCTACAAACTTTTGGACGATGATTCAGGATTTATTGTTGTTGTTTTTGTCCACAGGCCTACACTCAGTTCTCTAATTTGTGCCGCCATAAACGTATGCATGCAGACTGCCGAATGCAGATAAAATGTGTGAAATGTGGACAGTCCTTCACCACATCAACGTCTTTGTCAAAACATACTCGCTTCTGTGGTACTACTAATACGACACAATTAACTAATCCGACTTGTACTCCACCGGCATTGTCCTTAAATCCCATGGCTGGAAACAATCCGTTTTCTATGTACCGCCCCCCTGCCGCTAGTCAGTTTCCTTTATTTTCAAACCATTTTCCTCCCTATCCTCCTATATTTCCACATACTGGGCCTCCTGCATCTTATATGTATCCCTGGTATTTTGATCAACTTCGAAGGAGAAAACAGGAAGGTCTGATTCCTTCGCAAAAGAAAATGCGAATTACCGGTCCAGACGCAATTTCTCCCTTGAAGGAACGTTTCACTCCTCCTAGAGTTGCTTCAGTATCAGCAAAAGTTAGTCCGCCAACCGCTGAAGAAGCGTCATCGAATATGGCCCCTTCTCCCGCAAGGCCTGCACCAACAGGTGCTGTCTTCAGCAATCCTCGAAGCCAGTTGAAAAGAAAAACGACTGAATCCGACACTCCCAGCGATATGCCCAAGGATTTGTCGACTACCAGAAGTCCTTCAATCGAGACAGTTAGAAGCCCTTCAAAATCAAATTGTGATGAGAATGTACTTGAACAGCCCTTAGATTTAAGTGTTTCAAACAAAAAGAACGCAATGGAGATTCCAGAGGTCGAAAACGACTCAAAACATATAGCAGATGATATGGAATCCTTTCCTAGAAGTAGTTCCGAAGATGAGAAGATGGATACAAAGGAATACGTTTCGCCTGAAGCCCCCCAAAAATTCCAAGAAGATAGAGCAGGTCCCCATATGGCGTATCCGAAACCCATTCATCCAATGCTTTTAGAGATGCCTAGACCTAATTTTCCTTCCTTATCTCTTCTGCCCAACAACGACCGTCTTCTTCCGCCGCCTATTTACCCTCCACGATTTACAGTTATGCATAATCTTCAAAACTGCCGCCATTTTGATATGGTTCGTCTTGGTCTGCAAAATTATGCAGAGATAAAGCCGTACGTGGAGGTTCTGAAGCAACAAGCGCAGGGTCCAAAAACTAAAGATCGCTATGCTTGCAAATTCTGCGGAAAAGTGTTTCCTCGATCTGCGAATCTCACAAGGCATCTACGAACGCACACGGGCGAACAACCGTACAAATGTAGATATTGTGAGAGATCCTTTAGTATTTCGTCAAACCTTCAACGCCATGTCCGGAATATCCATAATAAAGAAAAACCGTTTAAGTGTCCCCTTTGTGATCGTTGTTTTGGCCAACAAACTAATTTAGATAGACATTTGAAGAAGCACGAAGCTGACGATGGCAGTGGAGGTGTTGCAGTAGCTGATTCCCCAGGAAGTAGTAACGAAACGGAAAAAGAGGATACTTATTTTGATGAAATAAGGAACTTTATGGGAAAAGTAACCTATTCCGGTTCCAACTATAACGACAATGAGTTGTTTGTTTCTCCTTACGAGAAAATAGCAGATGATCCATTTAGCAGGAAAGCAGAAGACGATACGAAATCATACCCCATGATGGAATATACTGAAGGAAAAGGTGACTATACGAAGACGACTTTAGATGTTCCACTATTAGACGGGAAGATTAAGCAAGAGAAAGAGGAGATATTCAATAATAACGACCATCCTTTAGAAGTGTCCACTTAGTGTTATTTTTCCCATGAGAGGAAATAATGAAGAAGGTTTTGTATGACATTTGTTCAATTGTATTTGAAAAGGTGTAGGATAAACTCTCAACATACAACTTTTTCACAGTTATAAAGCAATTGTAACTAAGCCTAATTTGTAATTTAATTGATTATTGAAGTTTACAGCTCTCAAGTCCTAATTTTAAAATTGACAGCTCCATAATTTTTTTTAACACTTAAAACTATGTGTATGGTATTCTTATGTTATATTTCGTAGATCCAGTGAAATTTAGTTAGAAATTTTGATTTCATTTTTGAATTAAGTTCTTCAAGAAAGAGTTAAACAATTTATAACAATTAAAGAGAATTTTTTTAATATAAAATACACATTTTTTACGTATGTAATTCTAACTGCAGACTCATAAGAAATCCGTTTTTACACGACCAAGGAAAAATTTTTAGTTAAAATTTTGCACAAGCTTTAAATATCTTGAGAATACCAACAAAACAATAAGCTTTCTCTTTTTAATCAGTGAGCGACCATTATTTTAAAAGTTCCTACACTATTTAAATTATAAGTGCACATTTGTAAGATAATGTCACCAAGTAATACACTTTTTGATACTCACCTTAATGATAATAAAACAACAAGGAATTTAAAAGTATGAATGTGTTTTCCATTGTAAATAAACTTTATGTACATACAAGTTTTTGAAATGTAAATACGAAAATTACTATCTTAATTTGCCATACTAGATTTAAGCAGCCGCAACATTATGAATGCTTGATCGTCGAATCTTTAAAACAATTGCACCGAAGCAACAATGCAGTTTCAAATTTTTTTACAAAACAAAATTTCCGTTAGTTTTTTATATAGGTACACGGTGTCCCAAAGGTGTTTTGGGGCAAGAACAACGTTTAATTTAAGTATTTCATTATTCTTATTTTCTATTAGATAACGACTTATTATATTGTTACTTAAAATTTAAATTGAAAGGAAAATAAAAATAATTTTTTGTGTAAAGAAATTTGAAATTTCATACACATATCGAAACCATGTTTTGAACGTTATGTATCACGTATTAAGGTACAAATTTTGTTGTTATGCTGTACAAAGTTTCTTTCGAGTGCTTGTGCAGGTTAAAAAAAAACAAGTACTAGAATAGTTTTATCTTGTAATGCAATGTACTTCAAACTTTAACTATGTATTACAGATCCTTTTGACTGATAATGCACCCTGTACTGTAAAGATTATTTGGAAATAAACCAATTTAAAACAAATATGCGTTCCGATTTGCCTACTTTTATAAATAATTATCGAAATATATATTTATGTATGACTTCTAATTTCCTGTAACGGTACGACCGCAGATTTATATCTGGTTAGGCTATATGTAGGTAGGTATCTTACTAGCAATTAATACATTAATGGTTAGTGGATTGTAGCAATTTCAAAATTAAGTATTTCTTAATATAGGTAAGTACATAGTTATGCATCGAAGATTATTCTGCATTTCGAATCGAAAACCTTTTTAGTTCCATGGAATTCCAAATATTTGGTGAGCGCGTGGTAGGTAGGCAAATAGAAATTTGTAATCTGCTTGTAATAAAAGAAAAGATAAATTTAAGATCGGATGAGATAGATTATACGATATTGTTTTACTCTTAACATTGTTCAAAATTATTATCATTATTAGTCTCCTTAGAATATGTATTTATTGCAAGATTTGAAATTTGACAACAACACAATAACCACTTTTCTTTCAGGAAATTTTGGTTAGTAAGTGGGCTGTCTGTTGTCACAAATATATTATGTAAAGTGTTATATTATGGTCACCATCTTTATAAAAGTCGCCATTTTGTCAGGGCCCAATACTATCATGATAAGGATTTTCAACTTAAAGACTGGTTGGATTTGAAGTTCCACGGTTTTCTTTTTTCTACTCTCTGTAGTATTCTCTCGTTTCTAAGTATATATAACATCCTCCACATATTAAAAATACTTTTAACGTTTCCAATTTCGAAGCGCCCACTGACCACATTCCACATCCATACAAAGCAGTGTTCCCCAAATAAACTCTTTTCCAAATTTCTAAATTCCCCACTTGCGAGTACAAAAGTAATTTCTTTTTGTTAAAAGCGATCTGACCCGGTAATATTCTTGTTATTGACAAAACAGTCCTGTATGAAAATAAATAAAAGTAAAAGAAAAATACTGGTATGCAAGGTAAGAAAAAGTAGGAAAGAGCGGATATAAAGATAGGAGACGAAAAATTAGAAGACGTGGCTGATTTTAGGTATCTAGGAAGTCAGATAAGTCAGGACGGAAAGATTACTAGCGATATAAAGCAGAGGATAGCACAGGATAGAGTTGGCTTCAATAAAAAGAAGTCACTTCTGTGCTCGCGAACGGTTAATTTAGAAATTCGAAAAAGATTATTAAAGGTGTACGTTTGGAACATGGCGCTGTACGGGTGCGAAACGTGGATAATGAAGAGGTATTAGAAAGAGGAGAGGACTCTTTGGATACCTCAGACATGATGGTCTAATCAGAAACATATTAAAGGCAGAAACGGAAGTTACAAGGGGTAGAGGCAGACTTAGATTAGATTACTGTTAAGTAGTTAAGGATATGGGTTCTTCTTGTTTTAGGAAAATGCGAAGATTAGCTTAGGATAGGAAAGAGTGGAGGTGCGTGTCCAACCAGTCTTAGGACTGACGACCTTATGATGATGATGATTTCAAAGAATATTTTTAAATATTTTCCGGGATGTCCTTGTATCATAATTGCATTTGGATCTCTGGATATTTAGTGTCTTTCGTTTTCTGAAGCCTTGATAATTTCTTGTGACGCAAACGCCAGCTGCTGGTAACGATTACGAATAATAACGAAGAACTGTCTGTTACTGCAAAGAGTGAAAGTGCTACACCCAATCAACCTCCCTCTCTCCTTCCCCTCTATCAAAGACCACTTCGATTATGTCAATCCATTCATTAATAACACCGCTACTGGTTCACTACGGTACCGTTATTTACATTAACCAGGCGCAATCAAATCCATTAAATTATCGACAATTAGCGCAAGACTTAAATCGCATAAACAAATAAATATTCACTTATTAATTATTTATTAATCTGAAATTAAAAATATATCAGTTTTAATCATTACCTGTTAAGTAACCGCGTAAAACATTCTTAATAAGTTTTCAAATATATTGTATGATCAACACATTTACCCAAAAATGGGACGCAAAAGTTACGAAAGAGGTTATGGTACTTTGTTACCTTTCATAATTAAAAACGAACGTTCTTAAATTCTAAGCACAACCGTTTCGAAAATTCTATCGTTATTTTCAGAGACAAAACGCAAAAAAAAAATACGTTGCCTTCATTTATAACTGTTAAATGAATAAATTTAAGTTCAATCTTCTTATCTGAAGCTATCACTTACTAATAATTCTGTTAAGATGCCATGATGGTAAACTTTTAATTGATTTTGTGTATACATATATAATTTTCTTCAATATTTATGTAAAACATCATAGCCCATTAATGTTTTCATATATAAATGTAATATAGCAAGTAGGTACGTATGCGCTAATAGTTAATTAATAAAATTAGCTGCGGTACTGACTGGGTGAATAAGAAGTTTTTTAAACGACTGAAGTATCCATTTGCGCGTTCTCGAAGCGACAGTAAACATGTACTAATTGTAAGTCAACTTTAATTGACCATCGTGAACCTGCATTTATGTATTGTACACATAAATATATATTGCACCATTATTAATAGTTTAATTACACTTATGATTATGGTAGCACAATAAAAAATTCATTTTAATATATATTCCTGTCAAGAATATAATTGCTGCCTTCCTATAAGCATTACAATATTTATATATTATATACAGTACACTTATCCGTATATGTATGCATTAAAATAAGGGCATTATTTATGTATCTGTACGATTATCTAGCTAAAATAGGATATATAACTATTTTTTAATGCCCATGTCAATTAGTAGAGATCTTAAATATNCATCATCATCATCATAAGGTCGTCAGTCCTAAGACTGGTTGAAAGTAGAGGAGCTGCTGCTTAGAAATTGATATCATCGTCGTCATCATCATCATAAGGTCGTCAGTTCTAAGACTGGTTGAAAGTAGAGGAGCTGCTTAGAAATTGATATCATGATCATCATCATCATCATCATCATAAGGTAGTCAGTCCTAAGACTGGTTGAAAGTAGAGGAGCTGCTTAGAAATTGATATCATGATCATCATCATCATCATCATCATAAGGTCGTCAGTCCTAAGACTGGTTGAAAGTAGAGGAGCTGCTGCTTAGAAATTGATATCATCGTCGTCATCATCATATATATTATATACAGTACACTTAACCGTACATGTATGCATTAAAATAAGGGCATTATTTATGTATCTGTACGATTATCTAGCTAAAATAGGATATATAACTATTTTTTAATGCCCATGTCAATTAGTAGAGATCTTAAATATGTTAATGGGTTTTATATTTCATAGACTTTCTCCGAAAAGCTGGAATAAAAGGTGTAACTTGTTACTGCCAAAATGATAACTAAACTGCGCCTGCGTATGACGTCACAAGCTGACAATGATTTGGTGGAGCGTGCAAACTAAATTTATTAGTAATAGAAAAGATATTTTCTACATATCGTATCGTATGTAACCCGTTCAAAGTAAAGAAACAAATTTCGAGATTGGATGCAATGACGAAATACATGCAAATGTTTGGCTTGATTGAACTTATTCAATTTTTCGAAAATAAATTGCATCATTTACGTTTGTTCTTTAAAATCTATAACAATGCGAAGGTAAACAACTTTTACTTTTTGTAATATTTACAAGTGCAATGATAATGCTTTGGTCGGTACGCGTCAACAATTTTTCTTTAACAATTTATGGCGCATACAAATCAATTTATCTCTCTAGCTGCGGTCAATTAATCGTTTCGATAGGGCATTAATTATCGGCATTACACTTAAGTACGTGATATGAGAATAGAGAACCGCGCCATAGATATAGGTAATAAGTAGAACATCTTGAGAGGCGTCAAAAGAAGAAATCGCACACCAATTAACAAGTGGACGCCGCCATAATTACCGTAATAAGTGACCGCAAACATAAAATATGTTCGTTATCCGCAGTTCCACGCTCGGCCGGATTGATAGACGATGTGAAAACGCATTTCTGAAAGGGACAAACAACTTCTTGACTGATAACTGCACTAATTTTTTGATCATTCAGAATCATGTTTATCTATCTATTTACTCGGTCTACTTTTCAGCGATTAGTGTGAAACCCTACAGATGGCGTTTACAATGCTATTAACGGTTATTTACTAATTTTGCTAAGTGTTAAACCCTACAGATGGCGTTTACAATGCTATCAACGGTTATTTACNGTCTCTTTGACTTCCATATAGTCCCTTGTTCTTCTATTCTTTCTAATACCTCTTCAACCTTCTCTATTCATCGTATCCTTACATTTCGGATGCTTCTAACCTTTTCTTTTTCGCCGTGCACACCGTCCAAATTTTGCAGCCACACAGAGCAGTGTTCCAGACATACATCTTTAAAAATCTTTTTCAAACTTCTAAATTAATCGTTCGCGAGCATAAAAGTGACATCTTTTTATCGAAGGCGACTCTACCCTGCGCTATCCTCTGCTTTATATCCCTACTACTGCTGTCATCCTGGTTTATCTGACTTCCTAGATACCGAAAGTCAGCCACTTCAGAAATTGATATAAAGAATGGACAACTGTAAAAACCGTCATGATTCCGTGAGTTCTCCTTGGTCTAGAGTTCTTCGCATATTAGGTCTTACAACTATTAAACTAATGTTTAAATTGAATTAAAATGAAAGAAAGACTTTTAAATCATCCTGCACTGTTCATCCTGTGCTCGAATGCTGACTTTCTCTTAAGTTGATTACATTGACCGTTTTTTTACTTTTTCTGTTTGTTATTGTGCAATATATGAAGCTTATAAGTCTCGTTTTTATTCTTATTATTTTCTGTCCAAATCGATCAAAATTTTATAAATTATGTGGAACACAATCCTAAAATCTGTTCTGTCGTTCTTCATTTAATGACAAATACATGATTGTTAACAACCATTGTGGAATCCGTTTATGGAATTTTGAAATTTTCAAAGATTTATTTTAGGTCGCACCAGGTTGAAGAGCAACACAGGTGTTAGTAAGTAATTGGTCTTTTAAAATAAATTGGCTTTCAATCGTCCACGTTAGACACGACGACGATCGTGCAGGAACTGGTGGACTAAGAGATAAATACTGGTGTGAAATGGCAGGACTAAAATTATAGCCTTCTAATAAAGAAGTAAGGCAGCGGAACTGGAGAGTCACTGATACGTTATTTGCTATTACTTGCTGTCGTTGCTGCTGCTAGAAATTGGAAACCTTCTCTTCCACATGGCAGCAGAGTGGTCGTCCGTAGCGTCTAAGGAGCGCGAGCGTAAGTAGATATGGTTGTAAATTTGATTTTTTTTATAATCATCATCATAAGGTCGTCAGTCCTAAGACTGGTTGAAAGTAGAGGAGCTGCTTAGAAATTGATATCATCACCATCATAAGGTCGTAAGTCCTAAGACTGGTTGAAAGTAGAGGAGCTGCTTAGAAATTGATATCATCATCATCATCATCACCGTCATAAGGTCGTCAGTCCTAAGACTGTTTGGACACGCATCTCCACTCTTCTATCCTGAGCTAATCTTCGCATTTACCAGAACATCCCACATCCTTAACTGTTTGTGGGCAGTAATCTAATCACTCCTCTTAACTCCTGTTTCTGCGTCTAGTATGTCTCTGACTAGCCCTTCATATCTGAGAAGGTGTCCTACCAACCTATCTCGCCTGCGTCTCTTTGACTTCCATATAGTCCCTTGTTCTTCTATTCTTTCTAATACCTCTTCAACCTTCTCTATTCATCGTATCCTTACATTTCGGATGCTTCTAACCTTTTCTTTTTCGCCGTGCACACCGTCCAAATTTTGCAGCCACACAGAGCAGTGTTCCAGACATACATCTTTAAAAATCAGAGGGCCCTTCACAATGCAATTACCGATGCATCGGGCGATAGCAGGCAAGTAAGAAGCTGCTGCACGAGAACTGTATGGGCCACGTAGGTATTAGATTCGATTAGCGATAAGTGCAGTTATTCCGAGCTATTGTTCTGGATGGTTTACAATTAGCATTAAACGATGTTTTACATAGTACGTCCGGCCGTGTCGGGCACCACTGCGGTAGCAACGTTGTACACGTTGTACTTGTACTTACTAGAAAGTTTGTCGGGACGTGATCTTATCCGCAGCGTCTTCCATGTAGCAAAATGTAGCATGTTATGTTGCATGTCGCTTTTACGTTTTCCGCATAACCAAGTCGAATATTTGTCCATTTTCAGGACGTGCTTTTCATTCTGTGACGGTCGGTTTTAAACGATTCGGTATTATATTCATTTCACTCACGCAATGGATAGTAATCGTCAGAGGGAACGCACAACACCAAAATCTCCTGCTCTATGGAGAGGTCATGCATGAACACAAAATCCTCCAAAAGTACAGGAGCTGCTTAGAAATTGATATCATCACCATAATCATCATCATAAGGTCGTCAGTCCTAAGACTGGTTGAAAGTAGAGGAGCTGCTGCTTAGAAATTGATATCATCGTCGTCATCATCATCATAAGGTCGTCAGTCCTAAGACTGGTTGAAAGTAGAGGAGCTGCTTAGAAATTGATATCATCATCATCATCATCACCGTCATAAGGTCGTCAGTCCTAAGACTGTTTGGACACGCATCTCCACTCTTCTATCCTGAGCTAATCTTCGCATTTACCAGAACATCCCACATCCTTAACTGTTTGTGGGCAGTAATCTAATCACTCCTCTTAACTCCTGTTTCTGCGTCTAGTATGTCTCTGACTAGCCCTTCATATCTGAGAAGGTGTCCTACCAACCTATCTCGCCTGCGTCTCTTTGACTTCCATATAGTCCCTTGTTCTTCTATTCTTTCTAATACCTCTTCAACCTTCTCTATTCATCGTATCCTTACATTTCGGATGCTTCTAACCTTTTCTTTTTCGCCGTGCACACCGTCCAAATTTTGCAGCCACACAGAGCAGTGTTCCAGACATACATCTTTAAAAATCTTTTTCAAACTTCTAAATTAATCGTTCGCGAGCATAAAAGTGACATCTTTTTATCGAAGGCGACTCTACCCTGCGCTATCCTCTGCTTTATATCCCTACTACTGCTGTCATCCTGGTTTATCTGACTTCCTAGATACCGAAAGTCAGCCACTTCAGAAATTGATATAAAGAATGGACAACTGTAAAAACCGTCATGATTCCGTGAGTTCTCCTTGGTCTAGAGTTCTTCTCATATTAGGTCTTACAACTATTAAACTAATGTTTAAATTGAATTAAAATGAAAGAAAGACTTTTGAATCATCCTGCACTGTTCATCCTGTGCTCGAATGCTGACTTTCTCTTAAGTTGATTACATTGACCGTTTTTTTACTTTTTCTGTTTGTTATTGTGCAATATATATAGCTTATAAGTCTCGTCTATGATGGTCGTAATTATAAAATAATGGGCACACTGATTTTATTCATATTGTCTTCTGTCCAAATGGTTCAAAATTTTATAAATTATGTGGAACACAATCCTAAAATCTGTTCTGTCGTTCTTCATTTAATGACAAATACATGATTGTTAACAACCATTGTGGAATCCGTTTATGGAATTTTGAAATTTTCAAAGATTTATTTTAGGTCGCACCAGGTTGAAGAGCAACACAGGTGTTAGTAAGTAATTGGTCTTTTAAAATAAATTGGCTTTCAATCGTCCACGTTAGACACGACGACGATCGTGCAGGAACTGGTGGGCTAAGAGATAAATACTGGTGTGAAATGGCAGGACTAAAATTATAGCCTTCTAATAAAGAAGTAAGGCAGCGGAACTGGAGAGTCACTGATACGTTATTTGCTATTACTTGCTGTCGTTGCTGCTGCTAGAAATTGGAAACCTTCTCTTCCACATGGCAGCAGAGTGGTCGTCCGTAGCGTCTAAGGAGCGCGAGCGTAAGTAGATATGGTTGTAAATTTGATTTTTTTTTTTGAGTTGAGCGACGCAAACCAGGCGGACGGTCGATAGGTAGTAGCAGTTGTAATTTAAGCGACTGTTACATAAATGCAGACCGCTGCTGCTGTGTGTTGGGTATCGACGTTGAAACATCAGAAAGTTGAACCAACTCACGCATCGCGTGGTCCAAGCGCGAATACTTTCTATGTCACTGTTGTAACTGATGGACACGTACAAGAAAAACGTCGAATAAAACAACTAACAGATTCGCTATTCCTGTTCCTGATGGCTACGGAAATCTGAACACAAATATTCTGAACGTTACATCATGAAAAGACTATAAAATACCACAAACGGCGCGGTAAACGCCATCTGTAGTACAATGCTACATTTTAGGATTACGTATGCTCCAACAAGGCTCATTTAAATTATTTTATGATAAGACTAATAAATGTAGAAATCTTTCAAATGACAATAAAGAATAGTATGTTAATAAATCCCGGAAGTTACGTACTATAACTATTTGAATTAACTTTCTTGATTTTTGTTTAGAGTTTTCCCCCAACTTCATGGAAACTTCTGACCAAAAGAACATACACGTTATTACTGAGGAGGTAGTTTTGTAAATCTTGCTTTATCTAAAGACTTTCTAGTACTTACGGTAAGTAACTCACTTTATACCCTTATGTGTTATAATTTGAAACGGTTGCACCTACTCGCATGTCTTAATTTGTAGAAAAGCATTTCACCACTTTTTATTGCAAGCATTTCTCGGAAATCATTAATTACACGATCTATTAACTTGCGGATTTCTGCAGACGTATTTGTCTTGATTAGCGACAATTTGCTCCTTTACGGAATGTCACACTTCCTATCCTACTAATATCGAGCCAGGTTGCTAAAAAGTCTTCAGTCACCTGTCACCCGGCTGGAATGTCTAAAAATGAAACTAACATACCGCGAGCAACATTTATGTAGAATGTAAGTAGTGGTGAAGGTGGACAATGTTGCTATCGAAATCTGGGTCGTTTCTTTGGCACGCGAAATCCACACGATGAGGATAGAACACGCGAGCAATACCACGACGCCCCTAGCTAGCAGTTGCAACGGCAAATCAACGGTCCTCCAATGACTTGGGTATTATTTACTTCAACCACGGTCCACGAATTCCATAAATTCACCTTACCTTACTTTACTAAGATTTTACCAATAAGTCGGACATTGTCTTCACCAAAAAAGCTCCAAGCCCTAAACCCAAAGATCTTTACTCCTTCAAGTTCCAATTATATTTTAAATTCCAAGGACCTCGAATTACCAATTAGTTTGGAAGAAAGTAGATTCAATTTTAAGACTTTGAAAGAACTTAAAGCTATTTGATCATAAAAAGGTTTGAATTAAACTGCTTTTTATCCATTTTCAAGTAAAGCAGTACTCTGTCCAGTCCTATCTGTAAGGTAATATCAAATAGGAAGGTAATTATGATTCCTGAATCTTTATTACGTACTCAATTGAGCAGCAAAAGAAGGACCAAATACGAGAAGATTGTATTCGATAGAAGGTCTTTCCTAGTTTAGAATTTGTGACCACCGACTATCACGAAGGTTGAAATGTATAGTAAATTAAGTTTCAATGAAGTTTTGTGCATTAATGGAAACCAGAAGGATTACTAAGAAACAAAGGATTCTTTAGTAGGTAACTGTAAATGATACACTATATAACCCTTTTTTTACATATCAACACATGGAAATTGAAATAAATTACAGTCTGTAATGTACCAGATGGTAGACCTAGATTAGATTACTGTTCACAAATAGTCTAGGATGTGGGATGTTCTAGTTTTAGAGAAATGTGAAGATTACCTCAGGAGGTGCGTGTCGAACCAGTCATAATAGGACTGACGATCTTATGACCTTACGATGATGGTTTTTTTTCACTTTCCTACTATCTTCATTTCGTTTATCTTTCTCTGACCCTAACCACCCACCTATGCCTACGATTCCTAAATAAGTTTAAAGAGGACTTTTCGCTTACGTTTAGCATGAGCTAGTGGGAAAGTAAAATATAAATGTAAAATTTAGAGGATTGGTTGTTGTTCTATTGGTTATATTTCCAACGTGGCCGAACTTACCGATGTCCTCTGCACCGATAAGAATTACCGTCTTAACAACCGTCCACTTATTCCCCAGGTAGTCGGTAATCGAACCAAGAATGTCCAACTAGACGACATCGACGATTCGTTAAGTGGCGTGTAGGAGATTTCTAGGCTGCCTCGTGCAAGAAAAATCGACTTTGCATTAATTTCCTATGTGATGTTATGCAGTTCATTGGGTACGCATTATGAAAATTAAACCGGTCGTGGGCGTACCTATAAAGTTAATGTACCTTGCACTCTTACTTTATAATGCGGGACTTCCAGATTATTTACTTGTATATAATGAACACCGATACGACCGTTAAATGAGCTCTTTTACTTCTAATATTAAATACAAGTTTACGTTTCAATTTTAGAAGCGAAAGCAATAGGTACTTTAGTAGCTAATACGACAGATACGTTATAATAATTATAGAGTAGATCGACTAATTATCGGTAAAACAGTTCCCATTGAATTTATTTATTTCTTTCTTCTTAAACGATAACGATCCATGAAGTATTAAATTTTGTTTTCGATTTGTAAATTAATCAAAACTGAAAAAAGAAACTTTCTACTGGAAAACAATATTTTTTACATTTAGTGTTTGGATTGCACATTCTCTACTCTCAGGAAAAAATAATGTAACTGAACTAGAGATTTTCCCATTTGGCCAATTATTACCATTTTATATATTGATTCGATTTTTACTATTATCTATCTATGTGCAGTATTGTTTGTGGATGGTTCTAAACAATGATGATGTACCACATTTTTTTGGGTGTTTCATTCCCACATGCTGATGGGCGGGCAGTCCCTCTGGACTACGCCGGAAGGTAGAACGGAAGGCCCTCTTCAACCTCCTTTCAGGAATCATGGGAATGGGTGGGTGGTTGTTCGAGTGAGAAAGATGAGACAGACGAAGTGAAGACAGAAGAGAGTAAAAAATTATTTGTGGAATATTACTGCCCCAGAATTAGCCTAAGTGATGCAAGGAAAACACAGAAAAACTTAGACCAAGGCAGACGGACCCGTAATCAAACCTCCCGAATGCTAAGCAATGGTTTAAACCTCTAAACTA
The DNA here is from genome assembly GCF_000699045.2 of Agrilus planipennis. NCBI lineage: Eukaryota > Metazoa > Arthropoda > Insecta > Coleoptera > Buprestidae > Agrilus > Agrilus planipennis. Next base: position 1,932,543 of record NW_020442460.1, on the reverse strand, counting down.
TACCGCTCGGTAATGCTGTACCACCATCGATCAACATATGACAGTTTTTGAGAAGATAGACCTTCTCTTTACTACAACTCAAGGGTTATTTAAATATTGGAAGGAACGAGACTGAGAAATAAAGGAGATGTCAGAGTTGGCATTAAAACCGGATTCAGTGTCAAAGATATTCCGTTTGAACGACAATGGTGTAGAAGTATAGTCCGCATGCATGAAGAGTTAGTTGGAGACATATTAGAAGTAGAAGCAGAAACAGGAGCTAAGGGGAGGAGAGGTAGACCTAGTAGATTACTGTTCACAAACAATTAAGGATGTGGGATGTTCTAGTTAGGGAAATGATTAGCTCATGATAGGAAAGAGTGGACGTGCTTGTCCAACTAGTTTTAGGACTGACGGCCTCATGATGATGGTCGTCAATCGTCATTTTATAAGGTGTTAAACACAGTACGAACTCTATTACAATTTACGAGCTAACGTTTCCATCTCGCTTCAATGACCCTTGAAACAACATCTTTCCGGAAATAGTTGCAGCTCTATATTTATATAACTATTCGTTATCACGTGTCATTCTAATCTCGACGATGCAATTTACATTTACAATACGAAGAAGTAGAGATACCGACAGACAGCGTAAAAGCACGGCGATTACAATAATTGCTACCGCATCGAACTACTCATACTATTCAGTTCATCAAAGACACTTAGGCTTTTTCATGTCGATATCACTTTGAAATTTTAAATAACTGGGAACACTACAATTCAAAGTAACTGTTTGCCTTAACATGGTTTTTGTTTTTACTACGTACATTCCATGCTAACGAGAAATTCTTCTTGCTACAGAATGAACAACGAATGAACGCGGTATTTGTATTTTTAACTTATTAAGGCTCCTAGCCAAAGGGGTAAACATGAATTGCTATCTATCTGCTAACGTTAACACAAGTAATGAAATAAAGCTGGAAAACTTCTGACATTAAACCTAAACTCTTAGTGATTGTCAAATTGCCAAAGAAAAACTCTAAATTACAAAGAAGGTAAAAATCATTTAAACTTTTGCATATTCAACCTCACCAACTTTAGTAGCGGGTAGTATCTCTGACCTACACTATAGTGTAGTTAATAGATAGGGTGGAAAGCCCTCCTTAGTCTTAGCTTAGAAGTCGTGGAAATGGGTGAGGCGGGAGAGCAACGAAAGATTATTTATGAAAAATAGTTGCCCAGCGTTTTCCTAAACCATTCAACGAAACCATAGAAAAATAGTTTGGACCAGGGCAGTAGAACCGGGAAGATGACCGATGTCCTTCCGAATTTTAAGCTAAGTTCTAGACCGCTAAGTCACCGTAGTACTAAATTTTCATTTATGAGAGGCAACTACTTGGCATTCTAAGTTCACGAAGACGGTTACACGACTCACGCGCATAACTATTCATGAATTTTCGTGAAATTCTTGAGAGAAGAAGTTCGACTTCTTGGAGAAAAGTATTTAACCAGAGCTGTATGTTAATATGCGGTCACCTGTAGTATCAAATGAAAGATAGGTACATGAGCTTGTATCTACATGACTAAAAACTCAGGGATCTTTGAGTAAAACCATCGAGTGACACCTGGAGTTGATGCGTGCCCGTAACAATTGCAGCACTAAATAGCCAGTAATTATTTTAATAAGATGATGTAAATTACTTTTTACGCATCGTTTTTCTTTCATTTAAACAGTGATGAGTTCACTAGGTCCTCTGGGCCGAAGCAGCGGTATAGAAATAAAACGGCTCGGTTAACGGGTATTCCCCGATAAAAGAGTTCAAACAGTGCACTTTCTGGCCTGGGGCCAGGCGGTAAAAACTGAACGCAATAGTTTAATAGGTTCGTTAATTTTCATTGGCAATCGAACTGATTTATGGTCTGAAAGGAAGAAACTGTGGATAATTGTACCCGGAAATACGGATCGACGAGAGTTTTTACCGTAAAAGGGGACAATAAAGAGACACTTAAAGTCATTCGAAATGCACGCAGAACAGACTCACAGTTCCGATGAAGAAACAACGAATAAAAATGGGCGAAAATTGGTACCGAAACTTACGAAATAACAGACGGACTTTCCTCAAGTGCATCATGTACGTACTAAATTAAGTAATTGGAGTACGCGCAGTTGTTTATTGCTATATCTCGGCTGATGTTCTAGGACCCATAAACGTCTCCTTATTCGTCACGCTGCTTTCTAAAAAAGTCATTTGTGTCACCAGAAGGCACTTCGTCCATTTTTTTTTATTTTACTTGCTCAGTACATTACAAAATAAATTTAATTTTTCCGAAGACTCGGCAGTAAAGTCGAAGTGTGAAAATAAAATCGTAGGAATCAGTTTTATTGGACGGTAAAACACAGCCAAACAGCTAAGAGACAACATTCTTGTATCATAGTCTCCCACCAACTGAAATNAATGGCGCGGTAAACGCCATCTGTAGCACGATGCTACACTTTAGGATTACGTATGCTCCAACAAGGCTCATTTAAATATATGGATATCTACTTGCTGAAACGAATCCCGGCGTAGCTCACCTCAACGTGATAGGCACGTTACCATAATCGAATAAAATAATTCGAAGTGGTCTGTATTCTGTCGAAACTGCCAGACTCGGATTATGATTTCGATCTCTTTAGATCTCATCAGCGCGTCGCAGACAGCTTCGACAAAACAGACCAATTTTTACCTGCTGTCTTAACAGCGCGTTTTATAAAATACCACAAATGGCGCGGCAAACGCCATCTGTAGTACAATGCTACATTTTAGGATTACGTATGCTTCAACAAGGCCCATTTAAATATATGGATATCTACTTGCTAAAACGAATCTCGGCGTAGCTCACCTTAACGTGATAGGCACGTTACCATAATCGAATAAAAAAATTCGAAGTGGTCTGTATTCTGTCGAAACTGCCAAACGCGGATCGCGATTGCGATCTCTCTGGATCTCATCGGCGCGTCGCAGGCAGCTTCGACAAAAAAGACCAATTTTTACCTGCTGTCTTAACAGCGCGTTTTATAAAATACAACAAATGGCGCGGTAAACGCCATCTGTAGTACAATGCTACATTTTAGGATTACGTATGCTCCAACAAGCTCCATTTCAATTATTTTATGATAAGACTAATAAATGTAGAAATCTTAAGAATAGTATGTTAATAAATCCCGGAAGTTACGTACTATAACTATTTGAATTAACTTTCTTGATTTTTGTTTAGAGTTTTCCCCCAACTTCATGGAAACTTCTGACCAAAAGAACATACACGTTATTACTGAGGAGGTAGTTTTGTAAATCTTGCTTTATCTAAAGACTTTCTAGTACTTACGGTAAGTAACTCACTTTATACCCTTATGTGTTATAATTTGAAACGGTTGCACCTACTCGCATGTCTTAATTTGTAGAAAAGCATTTCACCACTTTTTATTGCAAGCATTTCTCGGAAATCATTAATTACACGATCTATTAACTTGCGGATTTCTGCAGACGTATTTGTCTTGATTAGCGACAATTTGCTCCTTTACGGAATGTCACACTTCCTATCCTACTAATATCGAGCCAGGTTGCTAAAAAGTCTTCAGTCACCTGTCACCCGGCTGGAATGTCTAAAAATGAAACTAACATACCGCGAGCAACATTTATGTAGAATGTAAGTAGTGGTGAAGGTGGACAATGTTGCTATCGAAATCTGGGTCGTTTCTTTGGCACGCGAAATCCACACGATGAGGATAGAACACGCGAGCAATACCACGACGCCCCTAGCTAGCAGTTGCAACGGCAAATCAACGGTCCTCCAATGACTTGGGTATTATTTACTTCAACCACGGTCCACGAATTCCATAAATTCACCTTACCTTACTTTACTAAGATTTTACCAATAAGTCGGACATTGTCTTCACCAAAAAAGCTCCAAGCCCTAAACCCAAAGATCTTTACTCCTTCAAGTTCCAATTATATTTTAAATTCCAAGGACCTCGAATTACCAATTAGTTTGGAAGAAAGTAGATTCAATTTTAAGACTTTGAAAGAACTTAAAGCTATTTGATCATAAAAAGGTTTGAATTAAACTGCTTTTTATCCATTTTCAAGTAAAGCAGTACTCTGTCCAGTCCTATCTGTAAGGTAATATCAAATAGGAAGGTAATTATGATTCCTGAATCTTTATTACGTACTCAATTGAGCAGCAAAAGAAGGACCAAATACGAGAAGATTGTATTCGATAGAAGGTCTTTCCTAGTTTAGAATTTGTGACCACCGACTATCACGAAGGTTGAAATGTATAGTAAATTAAGTTTCAATGAAGTTTTGTGCATTAATGGAAAACAGAAGGATTACTAAGAAACAAAGGATTCTTTAGTAGGTAACTGTAAATGATACACTATATAACCCTTTTTTTACATATCAACACATGGAAATTGAAATAAATTACAGTCTGTAATGTACCAGATGGTAGACCTAGATTAGATTACTGTTCACAAATAGTCTAGGATGTGGGATGTTCTAGTTTTAGAGAAATGTGAAGATTACCTCAGGAGGTGCGTGTCGAACCAGTCATAATAGGACTGACGATCTTAGACCTTACGATGATGGTTTTTTTTCACTTTCCTACTATCTTCATTTCGTTTATCTTTCTCTGACCCTAACCACCCACCTATGCCTACGATTCCTAAATAAGTTTAAAGAGGACTTTTCGCTTACGTTTAGCATGAGCTAGTGGGAAAGTAAAATATAAATGTAAAATTTAGAGGATTGGTTGTTGTTCTATTGGTTATATTTCCAACGTGGCCGAACTTACCGATGTCCTCTGCACCGATAAGAATTACCGTCTTAACAACCGTCCACTTATTCCCCAGGTAGTCGGTAATCGAACCAAGAATGTCCAACTAGACGACATCGACGATTCGTTAAGTGGCGTGTAGGAGATTTCTAGGCTGCCTCGTGCAAGAAAAATCGACTTTGCATTAATTTCCTATGTGATGTTATGCAGTTCATTGGGTACGCATTATGAAAATTAAACCGGTCGTGGGCGTACCTATAAAGTTAATGTACCTTGCACTCTTACTTTATAATGCGGGACTTCCAGATTATTTACTTGTATATAATGAACACCGATACGACCGTTAAATGAGCTCTTTTACTTCTAATATTAAATACAAGTTTACGTTTCAATTTTAGAAGCGAAAGCAATAGGTACTTTAGTAGCTAATACGACAGATACGTTATAATAATTATAGAGTAGATCGACTAATTATCGGTAAAACAGTTCCCATTGAATTTATTTATTTCTTTCTTCTTAAACGATAACGATCCATGAAGTATTAAATTTTGTTTTCGATTTGTAAATTAATCAAAACTGAAAAAAGAAACTTTCTACTGGAAAACAATATTTTTTACATTTAGTGTTTGGATTGCACATTCTCTACTCTCAGGAAAAAATAATGTAACTGAACTAGAGATTTTCCCATTTGGCCAATTATTACCATTTTATATATTGATTCGATTTTTACTATTATCTATCTATGTGCAGTATTGTTTGTGGATGGTTCTAAACAATGATGATGTACCACATTTTTTTGGGTGTTTCATTCCCACATGCTGATGGGCGGGCAGTCCCTCTGGACTACGCCGGAAGGTAGAACGGAAGGCCCTCTTCAACCTCCTTTCAGGAATCATGGGAATGGGTGGGTGGTTGTTCGAGTGAGAAAGATGAGACAGACGAAGTGAAGACAGAAGAGAGTAAAAAATTATTTGTGGAATATTACTGCCCCAGAATTAGCCTAAGTGATGCAAGGAAAACACAGAAAAACTTAGACCAAGGCAGACGGACCCGTAATCAAACCTCCCGAATGCTAAGCAATGGTTTAAACCTCTAAACTATACCGCTCGGTAATGCTGTACCACCATCGATCAACATATGACAGTTTTTGAGAAGATAGACCTTCTCTTTACTACAACTCAAGGGTTATTTAAATATTGGAAGGAACGAGACTGAGAAATAAAGGAGATGTCAGAGTTGGCATTAAAACCGGATTCAGTGTCAAAGATATTCCGTTTGAACGACAATGGTGTAGAAGTATAGTCCGCATGCATGAAGAGTTAGTTGGAGACATATTAGAAGTAGAAGCAGAAACAGGAGCTAAGGGGAGGAGAGGTAGACCTAGTAGATTACTGTTCACAAACAATTAAGGATGTGGGATGTTCTAGTTAGGGAAATGATTAGCTCATGATAGGAAAGAGTGGACGTGCTTGTCCAACTAGTTTTAGGACTGACGGCCTCATGATGATGGTCGTCAATCGTCATTTTATAAGGTGTTAAACACAGTACGAACTCTATTACAATTTACGAGCTAACGTTTCCATCTCGCTTCAATGACCCTTGAAACAACATCTTTCCGGAAATAGTTGCAGCTCTATATTTATATAACTATTCGTTATCACGTGTCATTCTAATCTCGACGATGCAATTTACATTTACAATACGAAGAAGTAGAGATACCGACAGACAGCGTAAAAGCACGGCGATTACAATAATTGCTACCGCATCGAACTACTCATACTATTCAGTTCATCAAAGACACTTAGGCTTTTTCATGTCGATATCACTTTGAAATTTTAAATAACTGGGAACACTACAATTCAAAGTAACTGTTTGCCTTAACATGGTTTTTGTTTTTACTACGTACATTCCATGCTAACGAGAAATTCTTCTTGCTACAGAATGAACAACGAATGAACGCGGTATTTGTATTTTTAACTTATTAAGGCTCCTAGCCAAAGGGGTAAACATGAATTGCTATCTATCTGCTAACGTTAACACAAGTAATGAAATAAAGCTGGAAAACTTCTGACATTAAACCTAAACTCTTAGTGATTGTCAAATTGCCAAAGAAAAACTCTAAATTACAAAGAAGGTAAAAATCATTTAAACTTTTGCATATACAACCTCACCAACTTTAGTAGCGGGTAGTATCTCTGACCTACACTATAGTGTAGTTAATAGATAGGGTGGAAAGCCCTCCTTAGTCTTAGCTTAGAAGTCGTGGAAATGGGTGAGGCGGGAGAGCAACGAAAGATTATTTATGAAAAATAGTTGCCCAGCGTTTTCCTAAACCATTCAACGAAACCATAGAAAAATAGTTTGGACCAGGGCAGTAGAACCGGGAAGATGACCGATGTCCTTCCGAATTTTAAGCTAAGTTCTAGACCGCTAAGTCACCGTAGTACTAAATTTTCATTTATGAGAGGCAACTACTTGGCATTCTAAGTTCACGAAGACGGTTACACGACTCACGCGCATAACTATTCATGAATTTTCGTGAAATTCTTGAGAGAAGAAGTTCGACTTCTTGGAGAAAAGTATTTAACCAGAGCTGTATGTTAATATGCGGTCACCTGTAGTATCAAATGAAAGATAGGTACATGAGCTTGTATCTACATGACTAAAAACTCAGGGATCTTTGAGTAAAACCATCGAGTGACACTTGGAGTTGATGCGTGCCCGTAACAATTGCAGCACTAAATAGCCAGTAATTATTTTAATAAGATGATGTAAATTACTTTTTACGCATCGTTTTTCTTTCATTTAAACAGTGATGAGTTCACTAGGTCCTCTGGGCCGAAGCAGCGGTATAGAAATAAAACGGCTCGGTTAACGGGTATTCCCCGATAAAAGAGTTCAAACAGTGCACTTTCTGGCCTGGGGCCAGGCGGTAAAAACTGAACGCAATAGTTTAATAGGTTCGTTAATTTTCATTGGCAATCGAACTGATTTATGGTCTGAAAGGAAGAAACTGTGGATAATTGTACCCGGAAATACGGATCGACGAGAGTTTTTACCGTAAAAGGGGACAATAAAGAGACACTTAAAGTCATTCGAAATGCACGCAGAACAGACTCACAGTTCCGATGAAGAAACAACGAATAAAACGAATAAAAATGGGCGAAAATTGGTACCGAAACTTACGAAATAACAGACGGACTTTCCTCAAGTGCATCATGTACGTACTAAATTAAGTAATTGGAGTACGCGCAGTTGTTTATTGCTATATCTCGGCTGATGTTCTAGGACCCATAAACGTCTCCTTATTCGTCACGCTGCTTTCTAAAAAAGTCATTTGTGTCACCAGAAGGCACTTCGTCCATTTTTTTTTATTTTACTTGCTCAGTACATTACAAAATAAATTTAATTTTTCCGAAGACTCGGCAATAAAGTCGAAGTGTGAAAATAAAATCGTAGGAATCAGTTTTATTGGACGGTAAAACACAGCCAAACAGCTAAGAGACAACATTCTTGTATCATAGTCTCCCACCAACTGAAATATCGATTGATTGCGATTCATTGTTAGAGATTAACTTTACTGGTTCTTGTTCAAAAATGTTTTAACGTAAGTTTTTTTGTGTGTAACGAAGTAAATATATAATATCCTATGAAAAGCAATAAAATTTAATTACATAATTAGAAAGACGATAATTCTTCAATACAATACACTGTCTGATCAGTATTTCGGAATATTTGAAAGGTAGCACCTGGAGGTAACGTAGAGTGAACCTCCTGATAGCGTCATAACGTAGGGAGTATAAAAAATATGCACAAAAACTACCCTATTTAACAAGCTGTCAATAATTGACAGTTTGGCAGCCACGTCGTCTAATTGACTTATTGTCACAAGCGTCAAGTGACGAAACACTCATACCTACTCGTGACCTTCACAACAACTGGTACACACACTGGTCGGTTGTACGTGTGACGATTAGTAGTAGTCTGCACTCCGTACTTACTGCTACTACCACTAAATACAAAACTATGTATGGCGGGAAAATATCAGACAAAAACAATATATTCGCAAGTAGCTTGCGGCCATGGTGGTCACATATGGATGATGCAATAAGAATGCATTGATGGCATTACGCGAATACGCGTTTTCATTGTCGGAACAGTTGGGGCTTTCGGCAAGGTCATTATCCTCATCTTTTAATATCATCAACTATAACTATTTTATAGTAACTACTGATAATCTCCACAATAGTGAAAGGGCACTAAATTTCGTCTAGGATTTCTGTAATTTTATACAGCACATAATTAGATGAATGCATGACGGTCATTTTCAATTGGTAGTAGTGCATTTTAGGCAATTAATAGTAAACACGAAAGAGAAATGCAAAATCGAAATAACAATCCACCTGTTCGTTTCGATAGATTGCTTACCACAAACTTAATATCCTTTATTAGCATTAAGTGTTTAGTTTTTTCCCATGTCTTCCCAATGGAAGAGCATAAAATAATTTTCACTTTCTGTTTTTACTCTAAATTAGTTTCAGTAAGTACTTAACAAAGTTTAATAATTATTTCGAGTTAATAAAGGTTTAGAATTTGAAAACTAGCATATTTTCTCCGTCAATATTAATTTACATTTCAATTTTCATTTTAATTTACGCGTTAAGCTTAACGTTTCTCATTTAATATGCAGCTCATAAGAGCTCCAGGGCGTTCTAAACGTCACTAATACCCAAACGAAGACTTTTTCGAATGGTATTAACTGCCGCCGCTAATACGCTTAATTATAGGGAACTACATGCAATGGAAGATATGTGTTTGATTAGTGCATTGCCAGTTACACGCGCGGTTAAAAAATTCGTGGACATGATCGTTTTCTCTCCATAACTCAATTAATTAAAACGGTGATCCCATTACATAGACAGGATGGAGTCAGTCAAGCGATTCCTTGGTTCACCGGTAGCATTGCGGTTGCAACTGTAAATTGTTAAATTAGCCACAACCCAATTTAGGAAGCAATTTCATCTACCAACAGCTCGACAAAAAATAATCCAACATGGAAACGGATGTTGTATCAATGATTTCCGAAGAAACAGGGCAAATCGTGGTGAAGTAGGAGGAGAGGGTATCAAAGTATGTACTACTAAACAGGCAGTCACTATCACACATTATAGAAAGAAAAGTACTAGATTGTCTTTTCAGTCGGTACCTAACCTATTAGTGAATTAATTTTCAAATTAATTTTACCCATTATAGATAACCTCAAATTAATCAGCAAAAATTGTTGCTTCTGTTACTCCCTCGTCGGGAATCGAAACCGATCCCCCCACTCTACCACTAAGCTACAAGGAGGTGACAGAAGAAAAATCGACGATTTCAAAATCGTCGAACTAATGTATAATCATTAACGTTAGAAAAATTTAAAGTAGTTGTTCAGCAGCAACAACTTTTTCTCGTTAATTTGAGATTATTTGTAATTGGTAGAATTAATTCAAAAATTAATTTACTAATACGTTTCATTTGTGGAATGATATGCCATCATAAGCGGTTGATCACATTAACCAAAGTAGCCATAAACAGATCGAAGTGTGTGATTCTTTGTATGAAACTCAAACTATCTAACACAGTTACTTCATTATAATATAATTGTATGTATACCTAAAGCCTCTTTAATTGAATTTGACCTTATATATATTTTTATGAGATATGAAATCGATTGTCATTCATAGTCATTATAAGGAAATTTTTAAGTATAAAGAATAAAAATTAAAAAGGAAGGTATCTGATTTGAACGTAGCGCGAAAATTTCATAATGAAGGGTTAAATTTTCTGTACAAATGAAATTATTTCCACGTTTTCCTAATACAATTGATAATATTATAATAACCTCACTTTTTGTATAACAACTATAGATATGGAGGGATTTGTTCAGATAGTTTAAACTCAAACACTTAAAAAGTCTGGTAAGACGAAATACAAATGATAACATAAACGTGGTGGCAACCCTGCAAGCTGTCAACCAATTAGTTTTAAAAGTAACTATACTATGTTTGTATTTTAATACGATTATTTGTCTACCTTTTCCCTGCAGTAACTCATAGATAGCCGTCACTATTTCTATACGATTAACAAAAATCTATTTCAATTGATTAGTTGTGTAGCTCATCACCCACAAGAAGCTGTTAAAGTGACTTTTAATGGCCCTGTTATTGATTAAAGTGGTAACACCAATTACTGAGCGGCTGGTACACATAGAGAAACAGTCAATCGTTATAGGTACATTTCCGTTGCTTTGAAAGGTTACTGCGGTTTGTAAGAACCCAATCATTCATCCTTCAATTACAGATCGACTTACGTGATTGATTTACTTCTATTTTCAGCGTCTTTAGCGGTAATAGTTGTAAAAAATAGAATTTAACGAGCAATAACACACGGTAAAATCAAATTGAGACAACCGTAATTAACCTAAACTGTCATAATTATGTATTATATGAGAAAATTAACTCGAACAAAGGAAGTGATACCACACCAAATTAGAGAATTATTTCCGCACGGTGTTGGAATTAATTAAGGTAATTTACACAGCTTGGTTTTGGTGCTGTTATTATATACACCGAGCGATATGACCTAGAGGTTAAGACCATTGCTTAGCATTCGGGGTTCGATTCCGGGTCTGTCTGCCCAGGTCCAGGTTTTTCTGTGGTTTCCTTGAAACCCTTAGGAAAATGCCGGGGCAATAATATTCCACAGATAATCTTTCAATGTCTTCTATCTTCATTTCGTCCATCTCATCTTTCTCACCCGAACCACCACCCACTCATTCCCACGACTCCTGAAAGGAAGCTGAAGAGGGCATTCCACCCTACCTTCCGGCGTGGTCCGGCAGTTATTTATATTTATTACCATTATCATTGGGTCTAGGCTTTGTCAGACCTCAAAAGCATGGGTTTTCCCTGTTTGGTTACTTATCCGCGTACTTTTTAAAAGAAGTTTCCCAAACGGAGAATATCCTTGGAGCATTACGTGGTAATGCCTTTCAGTTGTAGAGCATAATAGCCATAAGTGAGAAGCCACGTTCAGTCAGCTCAGGACATCGGCAGATGATGTTCCACCTTTTCGTCACAAAACCGACAGGAAGAGATGGTGGTTAGTCCCACTTTACTGCTGTCGTAGCGCAGTTCTCCAGGACCTGTAAGAATTTCTGCAAGGATGCTGGCTTTTATCCTGATACATATTTGTCTTATCATTTGGTTCTCTATTTCGGTCCTTTAGTTACCTCTGGTTGGCTAGGCTTCAATAAATGAATTACGAGCTAATATTTTTAGGATGGTAGTATATTAGTAACTGTTTTATAAGGTTAGGAATGCCCTTGCTTGCATACTATGGCTAAAGGAATCCTTTAGTAGTAACAAGTTTATTTTTAAATTCATGCACATTTTCTATTCGGATATAGTAATTTTTCAGTATTTTTCAAAACAGTCGATATTTTACAGTCTTTGTTATCATGTGTTGCAAATTCACTGCTTTCGCTCTATGGTAGGATTGCACGCCTTGCTGTAAAACAGCAGGCAAACGGTCAATCGGCATCGACTTCGACATTCTTGCAAGTTGCAAGAAGTAGCGACCGAAACGGGGTCACGAGAGCGTTCTGAGGGACCAAACCACGCCCGATCTAATCTTAGTAAATTCTCCGCACTGATATCCTTTGTTGCCGGTAATTACAAACCGGATGACTAGGCAAAAACATCACGGACTCTTTGGTGTTTTATTGCTTTTAACAGATAGATACAACAGAGTAATTAGCCGATTTGTGAAAGGTATTGGCTTTTTATAATGGCGACTTACGCCAGTGCTAAAAATTTTATTTAAATGTCTATTATTTGAAAAACAATCATTTCTTTCCTCATTGCCTTCACTTAAAATTGACACTATCAAAGTCAAAACGTGAAAATTTAAATTATTTCATCATCATCCAAAGACAATTAAATCTACGATTTCTTTGTCGATCTAAACATGTTCTGACACTACAAATAGGATTTATGTAGTAGACATGAGAAATGAATTGAGTGCACCTTCATCGTCATCATCGTAGGGTCGTCAGTCCTAAAACTGGTTGGATACGCACCTCCAATCTTTCCTATCCTGAGCTAATCCTTACATTTCCCTAAAACTGGAACAGTTCACATCCTTAAAGATTTATGAACAGTAATCTAATCCAAGGCTACCTCTCCTCCCCTTAGCTCCTATTTTTGCTTCTACTACGTCTCTGACTAGCCCTTCATGTCAGAGAAGGTGTCCTACCAACCTATCTCGCTTATTTCTTATTGACTTCCAGTAGCTCGTTCTGTTCTCCTACTCTTTCTAACCTTCTCCATCCACGGTATCCTCATCATTCGCCTGTGAAACTACATTTGAAATTTACAATATTTAATCATTAATTTTGAGGTTAGGAACACAATAATTTTGCAATTGTAACATGAGCTGGCTTTGTATGTTACCAATATAATATTACCATCATTTTTTTAAATCTGATGTTTGTGTAATCAAGTTGGCACTAAAATTCACAGAATCTAAAGACTCACTTTGGGATTTGTTTTTTCCAATTCAATAATATGACCACCATTACAACCGCGTTCACCTTTAACAGCATTCCCGTTTTGAGGATTTGTTCTGGCGTAATCAGATCTTGTGCTATTTTTATATAATTTTAAAAAAATGTAATAGGTACATTTACACGTAGATTAGTTTGTTTTAAACCTAATGTTCCGCCTTTTGTTGGTCATTAGAACTTCCAAAGTGTGTGATGCAATATGTATAGCGTTGTTACTGACAATCAATTTAATTTCTAACAACGTCGTGCAGAAATCGCTAATAAACGATCTCTTGGAAGCCTCTTATCTATTACCAACAATTTTGAAACTCTTTTAGACATCAATTACTGAAAACCTTTTTTTTTTCGTTGTGGTCGCAATGCTATTCGAAGAAGGCACGCCGACGCAGCGTGATGTAAACTTTCATTGTGAATGCCGAAACATCGCTGTTTCTCTGAATCCTTTTGTATTTAAACTTCACTTTTTTTCTTAGCGTGAATAGCAAATATTCGGGTTAATAATATGCGTCCTCAGATAAGAACTTTGTCGAACATTTCGAAGACAAAAGAGAGATTAGATTTCTAATAAAAATAATGTGTGTACGTGTCTCTCAGGTTCGGATAAGAAATGTAAACATCACTTTATAAATGTATGAAAAGATAATACATCTGATTTTACTCGAAAAGAAACGCAGCGAAAGATTTTGAATGTACCTATCCCAAACATCTCAAGAATTTTGTATTCACGGGATGGTTCTTCGCTAGAAGATATCATNTATAACTATTTGAATTAACTTTCTTGATTTTTGTTTAGAGTTTTCCCCCAACTTCATGGAAACTTCTGACCAAAAGAACATACACGTTATTACTGAGGAGGTAGTTTTGTAAATCTTGCTTTATCTAAAGACTTTCTAGTACTTACGGTAAGTAACTCACTTTATACCCTTATGTGTTATAATTTGAAACGGTTGCACCTACTCGCATGTCTTAATTTGTAGAAAAGCATTTCACCACTTTTTATTGCAAGCATTTCTCGGAAATCATTAATTACACGATCTATTAACTTGCGGATTTCTGCAGACGTATTTGTCTTGATTAGCGACAATTTGCTCCTTTACGGAATGTCACACTTCCTATCCTACTAATATCGAGTCAGGTTGCTAAAAAGTCTTCAGTCACCTGTCACCCGGCTGGAATGTCTAAAAATGAAACTAACATACCGCGAGCAACATTTATGTAGAATGTAAGTAGTGGTGAAGGTGGACAATGTTGCTATCGAAATCTGGGTCGTTTCTTTGGCACGCGAAATCCACACGATGAGGATAGAACACGCGAGCAATACCACGACGCCCCTAGCTAGCAGTTGCAACGGCAAATCAACGGTCCTCCAATGACTTGGGTATTATTTACTTCAACCACGGTCCACGAATTCCATAAATTCACCTTACCTTACTTTACTAAGATTTTACCAATAAGTCGGACATTGTCTTCACCAAAAAAGCTCCAAGCCCTAAACCCAAAGATCTTTACTCCTTCAAGTTCCAATTATATTTTAAATTCCAAGGACCTCGAATTACCAATTAGTTTGGAAGAAAGTAGATTCAATTTTAAGACTTTGAAAGAACTTAAAGCTATTTGATCATAAAAAGGTTTGAATTAAACTGCTTTTTATCCATTTTCAAGTAAAGCAGTACTCTGTCCAGTCCTATCTGTAAGGTAATATCAAATAGGAAGGTAATTATGATTCCTGAATCTTTATTACGTACTCAATTGAGCAGCAAAAGAAGGACCAAATACGAGAAGATTGTATTCGATAGAAGGTCTTTCCTAGTTTAGAATTTGTGACCACCGACTATCACGAAGGTTGAAATGTATAGTAAATTAAGTTTCAATGAAGTTTTGTGCATTAATGGAAAACAGAAGGATTACTAAGAAACAAAGGATTCTTTAGTAGGTAACTGTAAATGATACACTATATAACCCTTTTTTTACATATCAACACATGGAAATTGAAATAAATTACAGTCTGTAATGTACCAGATGGTAGACCTAGATTAGATTACTGTTCACAAATAGTCTAGGATGTGGGATGTTCTAGTTTTAGAGAAATGTGAAGATTACCTCAGGAGGTGCGTGTCGAACCAGTCATAATAGGACTGACGATCTTATGACCTTACGATGATGGTTTTTTTTCACTTTCCTACTATCTTCATTTCGTTTATCTTTCTCTGACCCTAACCACCCACCTATGCCTACGATTCCTAAATAAGTTTAAAGAGGACTTTTCGCTTACGTTTAGCATGAGCTAGTGGGAAAGTAAAATATAAATGTAAAATTTAGAGGATTGGTTGTTGTTCTATTGGTTATATTTCCAACGTGGCCGAACTTACCGATGTCCTCTGCACCGATAAGAATTACCGTCTTAACAACCGTCCACTTATTCCCCAGGTAGTCGGTAATCGAACCAAGAATGTCCAACTAGACGACATCGACGATTCGTTAAGTGGCGTGTAGGAGATTTCTAGGCTGCCTCGTGCAAGAAAAATCGACTTTGCATTAATTTCCTATGTGATGTTATGCAGTTCATTGGGTACGCATTATGAAAATTAAACCGGTCGTGGGCGTACCTATAAAGTTAATGTACCTTGCACTCTTACTTTATAATGCGGGACTTCCAGATTATTTACTTGTATATAATGAACACCGATACGACCGTTAAATGAGCTCTTTTACTTCTAATATTAAATACAAGTTTACGTTTCAATTTTAGAAGCGAAAGCAATAGGTACTTTAGTAGCTAATACGACAGATACGTTATAATAATTATAGAGTAGATCGACTAATTATCGGTAAAACAGTTCCCATTGAATTTATTTATTTCTTTCTTCTTAAACGATAACGATCCATGAAGTATTAAATTTTGTTTTCGATTTGTAAATTAATCAAAACTGAAAAAAGAAACTTTCTACTGGAAAACAATATTTTTTACATTTAGTGTTTGGATTGCACATTCTCTACTCTCAGGAAAAAATAATGTAACTGAACTAGAGATTTTCCCATTTGGCCAATTATTACCATTTTATATATTGATTCGATTTTTACTATTATCTATCTATGTGCAGTATTGTTTGTGGATGGTTCTAAACAATGATGATGTACCACATTTTTTTGGGTGTTTCATTCCCACATGCTGATGGGCGGGCAGTCCCTCTGGACTACGCCGGAAGGTAGAACGGAAGGCCCTCTTCAACCTCCTTTCAGGAATCATGGGAATGGGTGGGTGGTTGTTCGAGTGAGAAAGATGAGACAGACGAAGTGAAGACAGAAGAGAGTAAAAAATTATTTGTGGAATATTACTGCCCCAGAATTAGCCTAAGTGATGCAAGGAAAACACAGAAAAACTTAGACCAAGGCAGACGGACCCGTAATCAAACCTCCCGAATGCTAAGCAATGGTTTAAACCTCTAAACTATACCGCTCGGTAATGCTGTACCACCATCGATCAACATATGACAGTTTTTGAGAAGATAGACCTTCTCTTTACTACAACTCAAGGGTTATTTAAATATTGGAAGGAACGAGACTGAGAAATAAAGGAGATGTCAGAGTTGGCATTAAAACCGGATTCAGTGTCAAAGATATTCCGTTTGAACGACAATGGTGTAGAAGTATAGTCCGCATGCATGAAGAGTTAGTTGGAGACATATTAGAAGTAGAAGCAGAAACAGGAGCTAAGGGGAGGAGAGGTAGACCTAGTAGATTACTGTTCACAAACAATTAAGGATGTGGGATGTTCTAGTTAGGGAAATGATTAGCTCATGATAGGAAAGAGTGGACGTGCTTGTCCAACTAGTTTTAGGACTGACGGCCTCATGATGATGGTCGTCAATCGTCATTTTATAAGGTGTTAAACACAGTACGAACTCTATTACAATTTACGAGCTAACGTTTCCATCTCGCTTCAATGACCCTTGAAACAACATCTTTCCGGAAATAGTTGCAGCTCTATATTTATATAACTATTCGTTATCACGTGTCATTCTAATCTCGACGATGCAATTTACATTTACAATACGAAGAAGTAGAGATACCGACAGACAGCGTAAAAGCACGGCGATTACAATAATTGCTACCGCATCGAACTACTCATACTATTCAGTTCATCAAAGACACTTAGGCTTTTTCATGTCGATATCACTTTGAAATTTTAAATAACTGGGAACACTACAATTCAAAGTAACTGTTTGCCTTAACATGGTTTTTGTTTTTACTACGTACATTCCATGCTAACGAGAAATTCTTCTTGCTACAGAATGAACAACGAATGAACGCGGTATTTGTATTTTTAACTTATTAAGGCTCCTAGCCAAAGGGGTAAACATGAATTGCTATCTATCTGCTAACGTTAACACAAGTAATGAAATAAAGCTGGAAAACTTCTGACATTAAACCTAAACTCTTAGTGATTGTCAAATTGCCAAAGAAAAACTCTAAATTACAAAGAAGGTAAAAATCATTTAAACTTTTGCATATACAACCTCACCAACTTTAGTAGCGGGTAGTATCTCTGACCTACACTATAGTGTAGTTAATAGATAGGGTGGAAAGCCCTCCTTAGTCTTAGCTTAGAAGTCGTGGAAATGGGTGAGGCGGGAGAGCAACGAAAGATTATTTATGAAAAATAGTTGCCCAGCGTTTTCCTAAACCATTCAACGAAACCATAGAAAAATAGTTTGGACCAGGGCAGTAGAACCGGGAAGATGACCGATGTCCTTCCGAATTTTAAGCTAAGTTCTAGACCGCTAAGTCACCGTAGTACTAAATTTTCATTTATGAGAGGCAACTACTTGGCATTCTAAGTTCACGAAGACGGTTACACGACTCACGCGCATAACTATTCATGAATTTTCGTGAAATTCTTGAGAGAAGAAGTTCGACTTCTTGGAGAAAAGTATTTAACCAGAGCTGTATGTTAATATGCGGTCACCTGTAGTATCAAATGAAAGATAGGTACATGAGCTTGTATCTACATGACTAAAAACTCAGGGATCTTTGAGTAAAACCATCGAGTGACACTTGGAGTTGATGCGTGCCCGTAACAATTGCAGCACTAAATAGCCAGTAATTATTTTAATAAGATGATGTAAATTACTTTTTACGCATCGTTTTTCTTTCATTTAAACAGTGATGAGTTCACTAGGTCCTCTGGGCCGAAGCAGCGGTATAGAAATAAAACGGCTCGGTTAACGGGTATTCCCCGATAAAAGAGTTCAAACAGTGCACTTTCTGGCCTGGGGCCAGGCGGTAAAAACTGAACGCAATAGTTTAATAGGTTCGTTAATTTTCATTGGCAATCGAACTGATTTATGGTCTGAAAGGAAGAAACTGTGGATAATTGTACCCGGAAATACGGATCGACGAGAGTTTTTACCGTAAAAGGGGACAATAAAGAGACACTTAAAGTCATTCGAAATGCACGCAGAACAGACTCACAGTTCCGATGAAGAAACAACGAATAAAAATGGGCGAAAATTGGTACCGAAACTTACGAAATAACAGACGGACTTTCCTCAAGTGCATCATGTACGTACTAAATTAAGTAATTGGAGTACGCGCAGTTGTTTATTGCTATATCTCGGCTGATGTTCTAGGACCCATAAACGTCTCCTTATTCGTCACGCTGCTTTCTAAAAAAGTCATTTGTGTCACCAGAAGGCACTTCGTTCATTTTTTTTTATTTTACTTGCTCAGTACATTACAAAATAAATTTAATTTTTCCGAAGACTCGGCAATAAAGTCGAAGTGTGAAAATAAAATCGTAGGAATCAGTTTTATTGGACGGTAAAACACAGCCAAACAGCTAAGAGACAACATTCTTGTATCATAGTCTCCCACCAACTGAAATATCGATTGATTGCGATTCATTGTTAGAGATTAACTTTACTGGTTCTTGTTCAAAAATGTTTTAACGTAAGT
This sequence comes from Agrilus planipennis, assembly GCF_000699045.2. Taxonomy (NCBI): domain Eukaryota; kingdom Metazoa; phylum Arthropoda; class Insecta; order Coleoptera; family Buprestidae; genus Agrilus; species Agrilus planipennis. The sequence goes on along the minus strand of NW_020442460.1, from coordinate 1,913,186 downwards.
TTTTTTGTGTGTAACGAAGTAAATATATAATATCCTATGAAAAGCAATAAAATTTAATTACATAATTAGAAAGACGATAATTCTTCAATACAATACACTGTCTGATCAGTATTTCGGAATATTTGAAAGGTAGCACCTGGAGGTAACGTAGAGTGAACCTCCTGATAGCGTCATAACGTAGGGAGTATAAAAAATATGCACAAAAACTACCCTATTTAACAAGCTGTCAATAATTGACAGTTTGGCAGCCACGTCGTCTAATTGACTTATTGTCACAAGCGTCAAGTGACGAAACACTCATACCTACTCGTGACCTTCACAACAACTGGTACACACACTGGTCGGTTGTACGTGTGACGATTAGTAGTAGTCTGCACTCCGTACTTACTGCTACTACCACTAAATACAAAACTATGTATGGTGGTAAAATATCATACAAAAAACAATATATTCGCAAGTAGCTTGCGGTCATGGTGGTCACATACGGATGATGCAATGAGAATGCATTGATGGCATCACGCGAATACGCGTTTTCATTGTCGGAACAGTTGGGGCTTTCGGTAAGGTCATTATCCTCATCTTTTAATACCATCAACTATAACTATTTTATAGTAACTACTGATAATCTCCACAATAGTGAAAGGGCACTAAATTTTGTCTAGGATTTCTGTGATTGTATACATCACATAATTAGATGAATGCATGACGGTCATTTTCAATTGGTAGTAGTGCATTTTAGGCAATTAATAGTAAACACGAAAGAGAAATGCAAAATCGAAATAACAATCCACCTGTTCGTTTCGATAGATTGCTTACCACAAACTTAATATCCTTTATTAGCATTAAGTGTTTAGTTTTTTCCCATGTCTTCCCAATGGAAGAGCATAAAATAATTTTCACTTTCTGTTTTTACTCTAAATTAGTTTCAGTAAGTACTTAACAAAGTTTAATAATTATTTCGAGTTAATAAAGGTTTAGAATTTGAAAACTAGCATATTTCCTCCGTCAATATTAATTTACATTTCAATTTTCATTTTAATTTACGCGTTAAACTTAACGTTTCTCATTTAATATGCAGCTCATAAGAGCTCCAGGGCGTTCTAAACGTCACTAATACCCAAACGAAGACTTTTTCGAATGGTATTAACTGCCGCCGCTAATACGCTTAATTATAGGGAACTACATGCAATGGAAGATATGTGTTTGATTAGTGCATTGCCAGTTACACGCGCGGTTAAAAAATTCGTGGACATGATCGTTTTCTCTCCATAACTCAATTAATTAAAACGGTGATCCCATTACATAGACAGGATGGAGTCAGTCAAGCGATTCCTTGGTTCACCGGTAGCATTGCGGTTGCAACTGTAAATTGTTAAATTAGCCACAACCCAATTTAGGAAGCAATTTCATCTACCAACAGCTCGACAAAAAATAATCCAACATGGAAACGGATGTTGTATCAATGATTTCCGAAGAAACAGGGCAAATCGTGGTGAAGTAGGAGGAGAGGGTATCAAAGTATGTACTACTAAACAGGCAGTCACTATCACACATTATAGAAAGAAAAGTACTAGATTGTCTTTTCAGTCGGTACCTAACCTATTAGTGAATTAATTTTCAAATTAATTTTACCCATCATAGATAACCTCAAATTAATCAGCAAAAATTGTTGCTTCTGTTACTCCCTCGTCGGGAATCGAAACCGATCCCCCCACTCTACCACTAAGCTACAAGGAGGTGACAGAAGAAAAATCGACGATTTCAAAATCGTCGAACTAATGTATAATCATTAACGTTAGAAAAATTTAAAGTAGTTGTTCAGCAGCAACAACTTTTTCTCGTTAATTTGAGATTATTTGTAATTGGTAGAATTAATTCAAAAATTAATTTACTAATACGTTTCATTTGTGGAATGATATGCCATCATAAGCGGTTGATCACATTAACCAAAGTAGCCATAAACAGATCGAAGTGTGTGATTCTTTGTATGAAACTCAAACTATCTAACACAGTTACTTCATTATAATATAATTGTATGTATACCTAAAGCCTCTTTAATTGAATTTGACCTTATATATATTTTTATGAGATATG